>NC_133452.1:134204172-134514172 GCF_048565385.1 Saimiri boliviensis
GCTGTGCTTTTTCTTTCTCTTCTGGGATATCAGAGTTGTCTTGAGCAGGTATGATGGGCCACCCCAAATGTATTTTGCCTACTGATTCATCCACATGTACAATACTCAAAATATACTCAAATGCAGTCAACATGGCTCTCTCACCCACCTCTAACTTTGCAGTTAGACATTTAGTCTGCAGCAGCGGAAAGGTAGGCCAACCATATTAGCAGGTGGTTGGTTGTTAAAGTAACCAACTGTTTTCTCAGGCTTCCTGCTTCTTCAACACAGATTCTCCTATTTCCTGAATGCCCCCTCGCTCAACTGAATAGCTCCTGGGTCCCCTACTCTGTCTCCCTGACCCTGTTTTTTTTCTCTCTTCTCTGTCTCCATCTCTCATCTTCATTTCCACATATCTCCCTATGTCCTACCTTATTCCTGCCTCATATCCCTAGCCCTGGCCCTCCCCAGGTCTGTTTTTTTTTTTTTTTTTGACGGAGTTTTTCTTTTGTTGCCCAGGATAGAGTACAGTGGCACAATCTCAGCTCACTGCAACCTCCGTCTCTTGAGTTCAAGTGATTCTCCTGCCTTAACCTCCCAAGTAGCTGAGACTACAGGCACTTGCCACCAAGCCTAGATAATTTTTGTATCTTTAGTAGAGATGAGGTTTTACCATGTTGGCCAGGCTAGTCTCGAACTCCTGACCTCAAGTGATCCACCCGCCTCAGCCTCCCAAAGTGCCAGGATTACAGGCATGAACTGCTGCTCCCGGTCCCACCCTAGGTCTTCATCCGCTCATTTCTCAGCCCCATGTCTCAGATCCTCCTTCTCCCAGACCTTATCCCCTGATCTCACCACCCAGCTCAGCCACATCTTCCTAGGAATGAAGGGTTTCAGTTTCTCAAGCCAACCCCTGTTCCTCCGGAGCTGGAGAGAAAACTCAGTGAAGCAAAATCAAGACATGAGTCTGTCACAGAGAGCCTGAAGCAATGAAAAGGTAAGGAAGAGGCTGCATTTTCTCCATTCACCTACTTCTAGGAGATTCTCTCCCTGCTCACTCCACTGAAACAGAACTGACTTATATGTGTCAGTAATCCCTGGGCCCTTCTAATGCCAGGCTCCTGGCTGAGCACTTTCCATGCCTCTCCCAGACATTTCTTATATTCTATCTTTGTGATATGTTACTTATCTGCCTCCCTGACCACTATGAGAGCCATAAAGAGGGCCTGGACCTATTCCACACGTGGATGCCTGGCCTGGAGCAGTGTCTGTTGGGAAGTTGGTGCTGAGTTGTCTGGTGAGCCAGCAGTGGCCCTCAGGCAAGGACTGTGATCTCTGGCTTTTACTTCCCTGGTGCACACTGGCATCTTCTCCTGACTATAGAGGAAGAGAAAATAAATTTTAAATCAGTGACATTTTGCAGAAATCCCTCTTCCAGCCTTATAGGGAAACAGAAATCAGCAGAACAGTACTGGATGACTTGGATTTTAGATGTTCTGCCAGATATTTTTAAAAAACCTGTCTGTGTTTGCAGCTAGGAAGAAGGGTTGGTGTTTGTAAGGACTCCCTCTACTCTGAAGGCTGTGTTGGTCTAAGCCTGGAATACAGACAACTAGATGGCACGTTCTGAAAGTATCACCAGGAGTTCCACGCCCTCCTCCCCTGCCCTTACCCCCAGCCCTCCATACACAAACACTTCCCCTTGGGACTCTGGAAAAGGAGAACCAGAGCAATGCCCCAAGATCCCCACCCATTCAGCCAGGCATCTCCACTCGGCAGACATAAACAGATTCTTAATTTTGTGGTCTGAGTTTTTCTTTTGTCCACTAATGCTCTGCTTCGCCCAGCTCCCCCTATCCCACTGGGCATGATCTCAGCCAATCCAGCAGCTTTATAGTCTCTTCAGGTCAAGAATAGTTTGGTTCTAGTTTGGGATTTCAGTAAAGGGGACCAGCCCTTTCCCATCGGGTTTGGAGTGGGGGAGATCAGTGTGGTCTGCTGGGTATCTCCCTTTCCTCTCCCTCTCTCACATACACAAACTCACACACACACAGTCCCTCAACTCCCACCTGGCCCTATTTCCTTCTTTTATTTTTACCCCAAAGAAGAAGGCACAATGATCACCTGGCCCTATTAAAGCCCAGGAAAATACAGAAGGTGGTAGGGAATCTGTGTACACCACAGGTCTGATCTCCACGGTTCTTATTATGAGGGTTGCTTCTTCCTGCTTGAGGTGACTGAGTCTGGAGCCCATAGATGGAGATGAGCGTGGCTGGGCCCTGAAGTGTCCAAAGGGCCTTGTAGGTGAAGTGCTCCCCGGCAACGTTTCCTCTGCTCTAGATTTGCAGATCCCTCCTAAGAGGGCCACCGAGTCTGCCCCGAGCAGTCCTCATGACTGGGCTGGTGGCTCTCAGGGAAGCTGCCCATGCTTATTCCACTACCTAGCCCCAGGCTTGGGGCTGCAGGACACTGGAGGTAGGGTGCTGGGGCCAGAAGTAGCTCCCCATCTAGGGGCTCTGCCCTACAGCACTTCACTCAGTCCAGCACCCCTACAGGAAATCTAGGCCAGGAATGGGCCGTTGTCCCCAACTTCTGGACTCATCCTCTACCTGCAAAAGGAGTCTCTTATGCTCTGCCCCTATGTCTGGCAGAGGTGAACTGGGAGATGAGGGCACTCAGCCTCCCCTTTCAGGAGGTCTATCTTCGTTCCCCCTCTCAAGCCCTGTTTCATGGGGAAGAAGGCAGGACCGTCATCCAGGGTTTAGGAGAGTGGGGTCCCCCTCTTACCCCACCTGGCTTCTGGGTGGCTAGTCCCACAGTAGGCCTTCTTCTGAAGCTAGAGAGGGAAGCCTCAGAGCATTCTGTCCCTAGCACCTCCCTTCGTCATGTAGTGAGAAAGGGGCTAGCTCTGAACTGTCGTGCTTCAGGACAGTACTGTACTGCTTGGTAGCTGCTAGCCACATGGGCTGACAGGCATTTGAAATGTAGCTAGTCCAAATTCAAATGTGCTATATGTGAAGAATCATTAATTTCACAAGATTGGGTCTAAAAAGAGACTAAAATATAGCAATAATTTTTATAATACATGTTGAAATGACATTATTTTGAGACTATCGAGTTAAATAAAATGTATAAAATTAATTTTACTAGTTTCTACTTTTTAAATGTGACTACTAAAAAATTTAAAATTATGTAAGTGCCTCACATTTGTGACTCAGATTACATTCGTGCTGGACAGCGCCAGGCTAGGCAACCACCACAGGAAAGCAGAAAGGGCATCTTCAGGGGTTTCATGCCTTCCTGGTCCACTAAGCATATGAGAGATAAATGCAGCTCCCACTTCTCCCAGGCATTTCAAATCAGTGCCTTGCTGTGTGATACGGAGTCCTTTGCTCAACCCCTCTGGACTCTCACCATTTCATCCCATTCTTTATTCCCCAGACCACCTGCAGGCTGATAGGAAAAGAGATAAAAATAGATTCTTCAAAAGCATGAATGAAAATGCCATGAAGAGCTGTAACTGAGAAATGATGGTTGATTGCTCCTGCCATTTGGGGAAAGTGAGAAAAGGGGAAGAATCGTGTCTCTGTGATTGCATGAAGGCCACATGTAAGTGAGTGCCCATTCCTCAGCCAATTGAGAGAACAGGCAGATGGTTGTTTTATTATTTCAGACTTAGGCAACTCACAAAGCAGTGACTAATCCCAATCTTTAAAGTATTTAGAAGTAGTAGAAAATTATAAATTTATTTCTTCACTCTAGAGACAGAGAAGAAAAAGCGGGACAAGAAGGAGGCAGCGTCATCTCTGTAGTATTCACCGCCCTACAGGGCACCAGGTTTCTGGACAAACTCCTCTGGGTGTGAGGTCAGGACAGCTCAGGGGATGGAGACCCAGTGTAATAGCAGCCTGTGTTAAAGTTATTAGAGATGGTTTTGCCACCGAAGATGATAACAGTAGAAGTACCATTTCTGAAAAGTGCACATCTAGTGTTTCAAAACCCCACAACTATCCTCCATGGTAGGTGTTATTATCTGCAACTTACAGTGAGGTCCATGTGGCTTCAGGGAGGGGAGGTAAGTTACCCAGGTCGTATGATTATTAAATGAAAGAGGCAGAATTTGAACTTCTTTCTCCAAAGCCAGAAACTATACAATGCATTCCCAAGCCAGAGAGCAGGATTTACGGATCCTACTCCACCAGCATTTCTCCATGAAAGGAGCTACTGGTGTTTAGAAAGGCCGTCTTTATTATGCTCCACGGTTTTTGACCTGTTAAATGCTTAGCAACCCAGGCCCCGGAAAGCACTATAAGCCAGTAGAGAACCCTCCTTCTGCTGTCACTGAGACAACCTGACAGGTTTCAACACTTCCCCAAGGGTAGGGAATGGACCCCATTGAGAACCATTAACAGTTCTGATTGATGGTGGCAGGGTGCTTGTTTTTGTTGTTAATTTGCAGCTTCTGGCTATCAAGATCAAATTTCTTTTCTCTCCCCAACACCTAGGGGGCTTGTTACAGAAAAATAATTCTAAAATGGAAAAAACCTCCGAGCCTGGGTCATCTTCTCCAGGTAAGAGTCCTGTCTCTGAATGCTAAGGGACCTCCAAGTCTGCAGGTGGTCAAAATGCTGTATCCACTCAAATCACAAATGGAATGACCTGACACAGGGGAATAGTGGAGCCTAGACTGCAGAAAGGACTTCCTAACATGCAAGTCCCCCTCTGACCAAAGCTGGGTGGGAATAAATGATTTCTCTCAGTTCCAACCTGAGATGGAAGAGAATAGGGAAAGAGCAGAAAGAGGGATTTAGGGAGGCTGCCAGGGGGACCGAGGCTTGTGGGACTGTGGAGTCTATAGTTCTTGAAGACTTCAGGTGCCAGAAATGTCACAGGTAGATGTGGGGTGGGATGGAGACAGGCATCTCATCCATTTCCTCAGTTCCTCCCCAAATTACACCTCCACCAGGAAACAGTGGGCCCCCGACTTGTTCAGGTGTACTGTCTTGAGTTTCACCGCCAACCCTCCTGCGGTGTGCAGAGCTCAGCTGTGCTGTCTGGCAGTGGAGGATTGCTGCTGAGGGGATCCCACTGACCTCTTCTCTTTTCCTTTTCCCACACAGGCGGCAGAACAGTTACATCAAGGCCACCAAATTGCCACTCCTCAGCCCCATCCCACTCCTGGTCTTGGGCCTCCTCTGCTGGGAAAGTCGCTCTTCCAGAATGTCTCCTGGCCCTCCTTTTCTGTTTTTGTTTTTACATTTTCATAGACTATTTTCTAGAGCAGTTTTAGGTTCACAGCATAAGTACAGAGCTACTTCCACTTACCTCCTGCCCCGCCACATGCATAGCCCCCATTATCATAAACATCTCCCACCAGAGAGGTACATTTGTTGTAACTGATGAACCTATGTTGACACATTACTATAACCTAGAGTCCATAGCATACATTAGGGTTCCCTCTTGCTGTTGTACATTCTATGGGTTTGCACAAATGCATGATAACATGTATCTACCATTACAGTATTATACAGAGTAGTTTAACTACTCTGAAAATTATCTGAATTTTTTTCTTCTTTCATTCTTTTTTTTTGTTAGAGACAAGGTCTCACCGTGTTGTACAGTCTGTCTGGTCTTGAACTGCTGGCCCCAAGCAATCCTGCCTCCTCTGCCTCCAAAAGTGCTGGGATTACACATTCCATCCATACCAAAACCCACAGTTTTTTCCAAATTTTATTCTAAGTTTCCAGCTTTCTTTCATGAATAATCTTGTCATGAGTAAATTCCTTCTCTCAAAGCTGACCCGATTTTTACAAAGTACAACCAAAAAAAAAAAAAAAAAAACCAAAGTCTACTTGCAAATTTAAATTTCAGTGGCAGGGCCAGGTGTGGTGGCTCACGCCTATAATCCCAGCACTTTGGGAAGCCAAGGTGGGCGGCTCACTTGAGGTCAGGGGTTCCAGAGCCAACATGGTGAAACCCAATCTCTACTAAAAATACAAAAATTAGCCAGGTGTGATGGCACACATACCCCTGTAATCCCACCTACTTGGGTGGCTAAGACATGAGAATCACTTGAACCCAGGAGGTGGAGATTGCAGTGAGCTGAAATTGCACCATTGCACTACAGCCTGGGCAACAGAGTGAGACCCTGTCTCAAAAAAGAAAAAAAAAATGGCAAGTGTTTACACAAATAATAACAAATCTCTTTACAATATGAGACTCATAAAACCTCAAGAGTTTAAAAAAAACAAACTCAGACCGTTCTTTTTTTTAAATTACACTTTAAGTTCTGAGATACATATGCAGAACGTGCAGGTTTGTTACATAGGTATACATTTGCCATGGTGGTTTGCTGCACCCATCAAACTGTCATCATTAGGCATTTCTCCTAATGCTATCCCTCCCCTATCCCCAAACCCCACAACAGGCCCCGGTGTGTGATGTCCATGTGTTCTCATCGTTCAACTCCCACTTATGAGTGATAACATACAGTGTTTGGTTTCTGTTCTTGTGTTAGTGTGCTGAGAATGATGGTTTCCAGTTTCATCCATGTTCCTGTAAAGGACATGAACTGATCCTTTTTAAAGGCTGCATAGTATTCCATAGTGTATATATGCCACATTTTCTTTATCTAGTCTATCTTGCTGCATATTTGGTTTGGTTCCAAGTCTTTGCTATTGTGAGCAGTGCTGCAATAAACATACGTATGCATGTGTCTTTATAGTAGAATGATTTATAATCCTTTGGGTATATACTCAGTAATGGTATTGCTGGGTCAAATGGTATTTCTGGTTGTAGATTCTTGAGGAATTGCCACACTGTCTTCTACAATGGTTGAACTAATTTACAGTCTCATCAGTAGTGTAAAAGTGGTCCTATTTTTCCACCTCCTCTCCAGCATCTGTTGTTTCCTGACTTTTTAATGATCAAAGTTCTAACTGGTGTGAGATGGTATCTCATTGTGGTTTTGATTTGCATTTCTCTAATGACCAGTGATGATGATCTTTTTTTCATATGTTTGTTGGCTGCATAAATGTCTTCTTTTGAGAAGTGTCTATTCATATCCTTTGCCTACTTTTTGATGGGATTTTTTTTCTTGTAAATTTGTTTAAGTTCTTCATAGATTCTGAATATTAGCCCTTTGTCAGATGGATAGATTGCAAATATTTTCTTCCATTCTGTAGGTTGCCTGTTCACTCTGATGATAGTTTATTTTGCTGTGCAGAAGCTCTTTAGTTTAATTAGATCCCATTTGCCAATTTTGACTTTTGCTGCCATTGCTTTTGGTGTTTTAGTCATGAAGTCTTTGCCCATGCCTATATCCTGAATGGTATTGCCTAGGTTTTCTTCTAGGGTTTTTATGGTTTTAGGTCTTACATTTAAGATTTTAATCCATATTGAGTTAATTTTCGTATAAGGTGTAAGGAAAAGATCCAGTTTCAGTTTTCTGCATATGGCTAGCCAGTTTTCCCAACACCACTTATTAAATAGAGAATCCTTTCCGCATTGCTTATTTTTGTCAGGCTTGTCAAAGATTAGGTGGTTGTAGATGTGCGGCATGATTTCTGAGGTCTCTGTTCCATTCCATTGTTATATATATATATATATATATATATATATATATATATATATATATCTGTTTTGGTAACAATACCATGCTGTTTTGGTTACTATAGCCTTAGAGTATAATTTGAAGTCAGGTAGTGTGATGCATCCAGCTTTGTATTTGTTGTTTAGGATTATCTTGGCTGTGTGGGCTCTTTTTTGGTTCCATATGAAATTTAAAGTAGTTTTTTCCAATTCTGTGAAGAAAGTCAACGGTAGCTTGTTGGAGATAGCATTGAATCTATAAATTATTTTGGGCAGTATGGTCATTTTCATGATATTGATCCTTTCTATCCATGAGTATGAAATGTTTTTCATTTGTTTGTGTTCTCTCTTATTTCCTTGTGCAGTGATTTATAGTTCTTAAAGAAGTCCTTCACATCCCTTGTAAGTTGTATTCCGAGGTATTTAATTCTCTTTGTAGCAATTGTGAATGGTAGTTCACTCATGATTTGGCTCTCTGTCTATTATTGGTGTTTGTCTATTATTGGCTCTCTGTTTGTCTATTATGCAGGAATGCTTCTGATTTTTGCATATCAACTTTGTACCCTGAGACTTTGCTGAAGTGGCTTAGCAGCTTAAGGAGATTTGGGGCTGAGACGATGGGTTTTCTAAATATACAATCATGCCATCTGCAAACAGAGACAATTTGACTTCCTCTCTATTTAAATACCCTTTATTTCTTTCTCTTGCCTGACTGCCATGGCTAGAACTGTAGGGTCCAGCCCCACAGAGTCCTGTAAGCCCCTCTCAACTGGTGTGGAAATGAGAAACTGTGGAAATAAAGACACAAGACACTAAGATGGACAGAAAGAGAGCTTGGGCCCAGGGGTCCACTGCCAACCAAAGTACGGAGTCTGGCAGTGGCCCCGAGTGCCTGCACACTCTGACTTTTATTGAGTACAAAGCAGGGGGCAGGGTAGGTAGGGCGAGGCGTTAGTGTTCAGTGATAGCGTCAAGTACATCGTGTGTCATATAGGTAGGGGCCCAGGACTTTCAAGTAGTCAAGAGGAGGGAAGGACTATAATGCGTCAGCACTTCTCCATAATTGTCAAGAAAGAACAAAGACATTAAGATTTATGTTACTTTTACTGATTCTATCTCAGATAAAAAGGGACCAGGTGCAGAATCGGAACATGAAAATGCACGTGGAACATGACCACTGAAGCACAGCATCACAAAGAGACAATTAAGCCCCTGGATGTCTGTGGGTCTACCTGACAGCCATCAGGCCCACTGCAAGAGCTTGGGGGAGTGGAGTTTTGTCCTAGCTCCTCTGAGGATCCATAACCTGATAAACAGCAGGTGCTTTCCCAATGCTGGTTCTGCCACATAGCCAAGGCACCCTCCAGCAGCCCTTACTTGGGCATGACAGAGGGCTGAAAGCGTCTGCCTTAGGGCCACTTCTGTCACAATGTCACCTTAGGTTCACACTTCATTACCCAAGAAACATTAGTAAAAGATTATGCTGAGTATATATATACATATATATATATACACACACACATATATATACATATATACAGATACATATATACACACACACACGCACCCACATGTGTATATATATATACATGTGTATACACATATATATACACACATATATATATGTGGGTGCATGTGTGTGTGTATATATATATATACATATCTGAATGTTTACCTATGAATAACTAAGATCACTTATGAATAACTACTATGGTTATATTCTTCTTCATTATTTATATGGGAACAGGCTGAGGCTTTGGACTCCTGCCTTGGCACTTACGGGATCTCCCACCCACATAGAACTTCCAATACTATGTTGAATAGGAGTGGTGAAAGAGGGCATCCTTATCTTGTGCTGATTTTCAAAGGGAATGCTTCCAGCTTTTGCCCATTCAGTATGATATTGGCTGTGGGTTTGTCATAAATAACTCATTACTTTGAGATATGTTCCGTCAATACCTTGTTTGTTGTGAGTTTTTAGCATGAAGCAGTGTTGAATTTTATTGAAGGCCTTTTCCTCATCTATTGAGATAATCATGTGGTTTTTGTCATTGGTTCTGTTTGTGTGATGGATTATGTTTATTGATTTGTGTATGTTGAACTAATCTTGATCATGGTGCATAAGCCTTTTGATGTGCTGCTGGATTCAGTTTGTCAGTATTTTATTGAGGATTTTCACACTGTTGTTCATCAGGGATATTGGACTAAAATTTTCTTTTTTTGTTGTTGTCTCTGCCAGATTTTGGTTATCAGGATGATTCTGGCCTTATAAAATGAGTCAGGGAGGATTCCTTCTTTTTGTATTGCTTGGAATAATTTAAGAAGGAATGATACCAGTTCCTCTTTGTATGTCTGGTAGAAATCGGCTGTGAATCTGTCTGGTAATGGGCTTTTTTTGGTTGGTAGGCTATTAATTACTGCTTCAATTTCAGAAATTGATATTGGTCTATTCAGGAACTCAATTTGCTCCGGGTTTAGTCTTGGGAGGGTGTATGTGTCCAGGAATTTATCCACATATTCTAGATTTTCTAGTTTATTTGCATAGAGGTGTTTATAGTATTCTCTGATGGTAGTTTGTATTTCTGTGGGATTGGTAGTGATATCCCCTTTATCATTTTTTATTGTGTCTATTCAATTCTTCTCTCTTTTCTTTTTTATTAATCTGGCTAGTGGTCTATCTATTTTGTTGATCTTTTCAAAAAAACTGCTCCTGGATTCATTGATTTTTTTTTTTGAAGGGTTTTTTGTGTCTCTCTCTCCTTCAGTTCTGCTCTGATCTTAGTTATTTCTTGTCTTCTGCTAGCTTTTGAATTTGTTTGCTCTTGCTTCTCTAGTTCTTTTAATTGTGATGTTAGGGTGTTAATTTTAGATCTTTCTTGCTTTCTTTTGTGGGCATTTATTGCTGTAAGTTTCCTGCTACACACTGCTTTAGCTGTGTCCCAGGGATTCTGGTACATTGTGTCTTCGTTCTCATTGGTTCAAATAACTTACTTATTTCTGCCTTATTTCATTATTTACCCAGTAGTCATTCAGGATCAGGTTGTTCAATTTCCATGGAGTTAAGCAGTTTTAAGTGAGTTTCTTAATCCTGAGTTCTAATTTGATTTCATTGTGATCTGAGAGACTGTTTGTTATGATTTCTGTTCTTTTGCATTTGCTGAGGAGTGTTTTACTTCCAATTATGTGGTAAATTTTAGAATAAGTATGATGTGGTGCTGAGAACAATGTATATTCTGTTGATTTGTGGTGGAGTATTCTGTAGATGTCTATTGGTTCTGCTTGGTCCAGAACTGAGTTCAAGTCCTGAATATCCTTGTTAATTTCCTGTATCGTTGATCTGTCTGATATTGACAGTGGGGTGTTAAAGTCTCTCACTATTATTGTGTGGGCATCTAAGTCTCTTCATAGGTCTCTAAGAACTTGCTTTATGAATCTGGGTGCTCCTGTATTGGGTGCATATATACTTAGGATCGTTAGCTCTTCTCGTTGCATTGATCCCTTTACCATTGTGTAATGCCCTTTGTATTTTTTGATCTTTGTTGGTTTAAAGTTTGTTTTATCAGAGACTAGTATTGCAACCCCTGCTTTTTTTTTCTTTCCATTTGCTTGGTAAATATTCCTCCGTCTCTTTATTTTGAGCCTATGTGTGTCTTTGCATGTGAGATGGGTCTCCTGAATATAGCACCCGATGGGTCTTGACTCTATCCAATTTGTCAGTCTCTGTCTTTTAATTGGGGCATTTAGCCTGTTTATATTTAAGGTTTATATTGTTATGTGTGAATTTGATCCTGTCATTACGATGCTAGCTGGTTATTTTGCCTGTTAGTCGATGCAGTTTCTTCATAGTGTTGATGGTCTTTACAATTTGGTATGTTTTTGCACTGGCTGGCTGGTTTTTCATTTCCATGCTTAGTATTTCCTTTAGGAGCTCTTGTAAGTCAGGCCTGGTGGTGACAAAATCTATCAGCATTTGCTTGTCTGTAAAAGATTTTATTTCTCCTTCACTTATGAAGCTTAGTTTGTCTGGATTCCTTTGGCAAGGGGAGGGAGTTCCCTGACCCTTTGCACTTCTGGGGTGAGGCAACACTCCACCCTGCTTTGGCTTGCCTCTCATGGGCTGCATCCACTGTCTAACAAGTCCCAGTGAGATAAGCTGTGTGCCTTAGTTGGAAATGTAGAAATTACCTGCCTTCTGCATTGATCTCACTGGGACCTGCAGACTGGAGCTGTTCCTCTTCTGCCATCTTGCCAGCCACCTCCCGGCCTCTTATGCTGAGGTATCTGGTTGCAGAGCCAGCTCTCAGAGCATGAAGAGATTTGACGCTGCGGCTGTCCAAGGAGCTCCCCGTGGCACTGAGTGGCTGACAGCGATCCTGGCTTGTTTCGTGAGGTTCCTTCAAGCCAAGCCAGCTCAGAGAACACGGGGAGCCGGGGTGCTGCTCAGACGTAGGAGCATATAATGGCACTGAGTGGGTTCCTGATTGAGTGGAATTGGGTGGAAGGAGTGGAGAAGAGGCAGGGCTCCGGCTACTGAGAGTGGGGATGGGGGGTGATGGTGGTGAAGAGAGCTGGAGAAGGAATCGAGTTCTTGAGCAAAAGGAGGGGAAAACACAACTTTCAGCCATCCCGCCCCAGCTTGCGTTCCTATCGCTTTGGCTTTGGTGCCGCCTAGTGGAGAAAGGAAGCCCCTACAGCGGCCGGCACTCTAAGCAGCTGTTTACGGAGGGCACCAGTTCAGCCAGGCGTGAAGTCCAGAGATGAGCATCTGCCGACCTGGGTCACAGTCCGTCAAACCCATGAGCCCGACCACTCTCACTCTTCCTTACATTCCCACATTCTCCAGCTCTCCCAACCCCTCACATCAGCAAGGGAAATTAATTAATGTGATTGGATAAATCAGTAGGTAGAATGAGGTCCCCATTCTGAAATACTTAGCAGAAACTGGAACCACCATGCAAGCCTCTGTAGGGGTGGATGGAGACACTTCTAGCTTTAATAAACTGTGATTGAGCCGGGCGCGGTGGCTCAAGCCTGTAATCCCAGCACTTTGGGAAGCCGAGGCGGGTGGATGACAAGGTCAAGAGATCGAGACCATCCTGGTCAACATTGTGAAATCCCGTCTCTACGAAAAATACAAAAAATTAGCTGGGCATGGTGGCGTGTGCCTGTAATCCCAGCTACTCAGGAGGCTGAGACAGGAGAATTGCCTGAACCCAGGAGGCGGAGGTTGCCGTGAGCCGAGATCGCGCCATTGCACTCCAGCCTGGGTAACAAGAGCGAAACTCCGTCTCAAAAACAAACAAACAAACAAACAAACAAACAAACAAAAAACTGTGATTGAACGTGGGATCCTAGAAGTGTGTGTGTGTGTGTGTGTGTGTGTGTGTGTGGTGACTGTTCACTCATCCCTGTGTTTGAGGAACTCCATTTTAGAAAATTACTGGAGCTCAGAAAGTCTGAGCCTCAACACCACTTATACTAGATGCAATTCTTAGATATTGGGAATTAGGGACCAGGGGAAATGGGTAAGGAATAGATGGTCTCATCTTTGGGTGTTGAAATGATCTCTACCACCAATGGGGAACTTCTCTCTGCATCCACAGAACAACACATTGTGAAATGTAGGGATTAACTTTGAGAAGAAGGAGGCAGGGCTGGGCGTAAGACTTTTCTGGGGACCACAAAGGCTGTGACTGGGAAGAGAAAGCCTCTCTGGCTGCATGGAGCGGAGCTAGGAGTGGGATAGGGGTATCAGAGGGAGGTAGGGGGTTTGGACAATTTGATCCAGGGTTGTCAAGAGGGGTTGGCCACTTCTTTCTCCTCATCTTCTCACAGCCCCTGTAACACTGGATGCAGCCTCAGCCCACTCGGACCTCATCCTTTCCCAGGATCTAAAGACAGTGACACTGGACCTCGAATCCCAGGGTGGTTTGTGGAAGCCGGGCTACTGCAGACCCTTGTGCCAGTTCAGCTCTGTGGAAAGAAAGTTGCCCAGGTGCCACAGCAAGAGACAAGGCACAATCTATCCCAGCATAATAAATAACTGATTACTTAGTCATAGCAATGATACCATTTTTTTTTTTTTTTTTTTTTTTGTGACGGAGTTTTGCTCTTGTTACCCAGGCTGGAATGCAATCGCGCGATCTCGGCTCACCGCAACCTCCGCCTCCCGGGTTCAGGCAATTCTCCTGCCTCAGCCTCCTGAGTAGCTCGGATTACAGGCACGCACCACCATGCCCAGCTAATTTTTTGTATTTTTAGTAGAGAAAGGGTTTCACTATGTTGACCGGGATGGTCTCGATCTCTCGACCTTGTGATCCACCCGCCTCGGCCTCCCAAAGTGCTGGGATTACAGGCTTGAGCCACCGCGCCCGGCCCGATACCAAATATTTTTACTGATTACTTACAGCAATGATATATTTGCTGATTACCTAGTTATAGTAAAGACACCAGATCGATATTAGATTCAATCACATAATCAATTATACAATCAGTCTTATTACGCCATTATTCTCTATTAATCTTTGCTTCAGTGTAGGAACATTTTAGTTTTATAGTATAGACATAATCGGGTGACATATAACTAGGACTGAAGGGACATTGTGAGAAGTGATCAGGAGGTGAGAGTAAATGCTTTGCAGTAGCACCAGCGCCTGGGAAGGCGCCCGTTACTTAGCAGGCAGGCCTTGCGGCAGGTAACCCCAGCGTCTGGGAAGGCACGAGTTACTTAGCAGGCTGTGAGGGGAGTTTCCCTTTCACTGGGGAGTTCAGAGAAAACTCTGCTCTGCCGGCTCTTGACGAAGATCTGACACTAGCCGGGCCGGCCCACAGGTATCCAGGGGTTTAAACACCTCTCCACCGATGGTCACCATCCTTGTCCACTTTCATGTTCCGCTTTCCCACTGATGCTCCCTTGGAAATTCTTAGAAGCTGTGAGAAGTAAGAATAGAAGATTCCTAAAAGGCCTTTGATCTCTCTGATAAGTGCATGGAAAGATACTGACGTATGTGCCTCCCCTCCTTGCAGCGGCTACCTGAGAGAGGGGCCGTCTGTACTGTACCCACCTGACCCTCTGTACTATACTCACGTGGCCCCCTGAACTGTACCCGCGTGCCCCCCCATAGTGTAAGAATGTGATTTGCTTGACCCCTACCAATCATGTCAGATGAGTTATTCTCCCGCCCTGCCCCCCTGCCTTGTATACAATAAATATCAGTGCGTCCAGGCATTGGGGCCACTGCTGGACTCCGCCCCGTGGTAGCAGTGGTCCCCAGGGCCCAGCTGAATTCTTCTCTTATCTCTGTGTCTTGTGTCTTTCTTGTCTACAATCTATCATCTCCCTACACAGAAGAACACCCACTAGACCCTTCGGGGCTAGACCCAGCACCGCTGGGTGCTGGGCTCGCCAGGGGGCTTTCCTCAGGCAGATGCGCCTGGGAGGCGGAGCTCCAAGGTTCCGGGGCGGGGCCTACATGCTGGGCGTGGCCTCGGAGCTGGTTCCCAGGCGGGGCTTTCTGGAGGTGCAGCCTTTGCTGCACGTCACCGGCTCCCAGTGCCAGGCGCTCCCTGAAGGATCTCCAGGTCTGTCTAAACAAACTGGGCCTCGGCGTGGATTACGGTGGAGAGGTAGTCTTCTGCGATGCCACCTCGAGCACCCACATCTACACTTTCCATGCCTCCTTCCCAGGGCAGATCTTCCCCTTTCTCCAGCTTCTGTTTTCTGGCACCCAGATCACCCTGGGTCCCTAGAGTTGTTCTTCGCCTTCCTCTGCATCTCCTCCCCACTCCCTTCTCGCCCCCAACACCTCACTTTGGGATGTGCTGCAGCTGGAAGGCTTGAAGCTAGGCTACTAGCAGCCCTATGGGAAGGTTACACCCTTCGGGCTTCCTCCTGATCCAGTCCTGATGTCTGCTTTAAATATTCCTTCTGTCTCTCAGTTTCTTCCTCCCTTCAATATGCCTGGATTGAAAAGGAATTATCAAATACACTGAAAGGCTATACACAAAGCTGTTCATTGCAGCACAGTTGCTAACGGGGTAAGACCGGAAACAAACGTCTATCAGCAGGTGGTTGAAAAAGCTGCCAAGTGCAAGCATCTAGCTGCATCTGGTTAAGACAGACTCGGGGGCCTGGACCACTGACCTCGGCTTGTTCCCCCTGTCTTCCTCCACCTTATCTCCTGCAGCCCCCATGGCCCTGCACAGGGCTTTGACCCATCCGAACCTCTTCCTGAAAACCGACATACTCAGAATTTTTCTAGTTCTTCATAGTACTCAGAAACCAGAATTTATCCTAGGACCAGATGCTTCCTCCACTCAAATCCGCATCACCACTACCCGAAACAAAAGTCTTGATCATTCCTGGTGTTGCCATGTGAGGGACTGAAGTTAAACCCAGAGGAGGAGGACTGCTCCTGTTTCCTAAGAGATCCCCAAAAAGTAAAAGGGAGAGAAGGTTGGAAACACAGAGACGAAATGACCCACGGAGAGTAAAACGCACGATCTGGGCCAGAGTTTGAGATGATTATGGGTTCCTTCCTCTTCCTCTTCCTTCAGTCCGGCTGGGGACTGAGTAGGTGGATGGGATCAGGCGTCTGTAGGATTTTCCAGCCGCTTCGGTGGGGTAGGGAGAAGGCAGTTTTGCAGGAAGCTCGGGGAGTCGCCCGCCTGACCACCTGGCTGCCCGGCGCGTGGCTGCGCAGCGGGAGGGCGGGCTCTGGTGTTAGGGCGCGGGAGCGAGCCAACGCCCGGAGCGCGGATTCCAGGGGCGCGCAGTCAGCCCTGGCCCGGCTCCCCCATCCAGTTCCCCCAGTCGCCCGCGAGGCGCCGCCGATTACATAAACAGCCTTCACCTCCCTAAGGAGGGGAAAACCGGGGGCTGGAGACACGCAGGCCGAGACCAGCAAGCAACGCCCCTCCGGACGTTTATTCAGATCACCCGGGACTGCCCAAATTCCCTATTTACAGTTCTCACAGCCCTCGTCAAGGTCATGGGCTTCGCGCCTTTTATCTTGTTTCCTTTCATTGTGTACAGATTTAACTTCCTTGCTGGAAAGGGAGATCTTTCTCCACTCCACTGTCTTAAGATCATTTTATACTTCCTGGCTCTACCAACCCCTGACACTTAGCACAAACCCTGGAATGGGGTAGTTTTTAAATAAATATTTACTAAATTAAAACCATGTGTTAATTTCTCTTTTTCCCGCAAAAGACTGGTGTCTTGGAAACCCCACTCAATTTTTGTGGACCAGCTCCACCTCACCTCCTCCAGAAAGCCTTCCCTGGCAGGCTCCACCTCACCTCCTCCAGGAAGCCTTCCCTGGCAGGGCTCCTGACTCTTCTTGTTGGAAGCGTGCACACTCCCAAAGCCACTACAGCTGTCTCCCTGCAGCACTTACTGCAAGTTGACTGTGAAGTCCTGAGAACAGAAGCAGCGTCTTTGCTCATTTTCGTGTCACTCTCCCACCCTCCTTGAGCAGTACAGAGCCTGGTTCCTAAAGGGATTTAAATGAAGGAAAGATTCAAAGTAAATGAAAGAATACTTTGTGGCAAGGTTTAAATTTGGGAAAGTTTTCCAACCTGGACCTTAATTTAACCTTGAACTATGACCACACTCTACTCAGCTGTGAGGGATAGGTGTGCCCTCTTTAGAGGAGCCTCTTAGAAGCACATTTACTTAAAGACTGTCATGGCCAGCTCGGTGGCTCAAGCCTGTAATCCCAGCACTTTGGGAGGCCGAGGGGGGTGGATCACGAGGTCAAGAAATCAAGATCATCCTGGTCAACATGGTGAAACCCCTTCTCTACTAAAAATACAAAAAATTAGCTGGGCATGGTGGTGCGTGCCTGTAATCCCAGCTACTCAGGAGGCTGAGGCAAGAGAATTGCCTGAACCTAGGAGGCGGAGGTTGCGATGAGCCGAGATCGCGCCATTGCACTCCAGCCTGGGTAACAAGAGCGAAACTCTGTCTCAAAAAAAGACTGACATGAAGTCAAATGAATACGGAATCCTTGCCAAGAGCCTAGATTTCCATTCCCCAGTCCAAAGTGTTTACTGCCCCTTCACACAGCTATAATAGTACTTACAACATGTTTACAGAGCTAGACAGTTTACTAAATAGATTCAGATACCTTATTCCATTTGCTTCTCACAGCTGCCTGAATTAGGTGTCATTGCATTCCCACATGCCAAATATGGCATGAATGTTTGAACTCAGGTCTTTCAACCCAAAGTACATGCAAAGTTATCTTCAAAAGATAAATTCCCATAAAATACATAATAAAATGGTTATAACAAATAATAACCTTTCCATGATAGTTCCCTACACAGACAGTCACACACATGCACACATGTGTACAGACACACTCACAATTATCCCCTATATTAATTTCCTAGGGCTTCCATAACACATCACCATATACTGTGTGGCTTGAAACAATAGACACATTCTCTTACAGTTCTGGAAGCAAGAAGTCTGACATCAAGGTGTCAGCAGAGCCATGCTCTCTCCAAAGGGTCTAGGAAAGAACGCTTCATTGCCCTTCCAGCTCCCCGTATTTGCTGGCGATCCACGCCATTCCTTGGCTTGCAGATGCATCACTGCAATCTCTGACTCCATTTTCACATGGCTGTCTCCCCCGTGTCTGTGTCAAAATTTCCCTCTTCTTATAAGGGCCCATCCTAATCCAGTGTGGCCTCATTTAAACTTGATGGTAAGACCCAATTTTCTTTTTCTTTTTTTGAGACAAGGTCTGGCTCTATCACCCAGGCTGGAGTGCAGTGGCACAATCTCGGCTTACTGCAACCTCCGCCTTTCTGGCTCAAGAGATCTTCCCACATCAGCCTCCCAAGTAGCTGGGACTACAGGCACACACCACCATGCCTGGCAAATTTTTGTATTTTGTAGAGACAGGGTTTTGCCATGCTGGTCAGACTGGTCTCAAACACTTGAGCTCAAGCGATCTGCCTTCCTTAGTCTCCCAAAGTGCTGGGATTACAGGGGTGAGCCACCTCAACTGGCCAAGACCCTATTTTTGAATAAAGTCACATACACAGGTACTTGGGGCTAGGACTTCAGCATGTGTTTGGCAGACACAATTCAATGCACAGCTCCATAACCTGTCACCCACGGGAAAGTGAAGACATGAAAAAGAAACAGTGGCGTTGGAAAAGAGAGCCAACGACAACACTTGGGGGAGGCTAAGACGAGGAGAAAGATAAATAGATAGTGGGGATGGAGGGTGTATTCTCGAGGAAGGATCCAATTTGAATATCTGGCCCGGGAGACCAGAGAAAGGAGAAAGATGGTTCCAAAACATAAAAGACGAGAAAGCATGGCGGGAGTGAAGTCATTAGGAGGGTGGAAGAGCTGCTCTCTAGTGAGGGAGAGGAGCCACTCCACTCATGGGGAAATCCAGTGAAAACTGGGGCAAGTGTCAAGAGACAGAGGCCCACGGTGCTGAGTCCCTTCCCCTGCCAGAGCGGCCCCTTGAGGAGCCAGGGGTCTGTGAGCTCCCAAAGCATAGTCCCACTGAAATGTGAGGTCATGAAGTCATCTTGTCCCGCTTCCCAGACTTGTTCCTGCTGCATGTTTCCTACTCATTGTTGCTACCAACGCCCACCCGGTCACCCAACCTAGATGTTATCCTCAACTCTTTCTTCTTCCTCATTCTTACAGTCCTTGAGGTCCCAAACTCTTTGATGTTGGCACCTACAGCAGGACTCCACCCACCTTCCTCCCGCACTGTCTAGATCGGCCCTCACCTGGATTATGACAATGCCTTTCTCATCTCCCTGCCTCTGGACTTATTCTGCCCAATCCATCTTCCATTACCCGGGCCAAAGTCTATGCTTTTCTAAAATTTTATTTTGAAAATCCTCTGACAGATGATTGAATGAATTTTACAGTGACCATCCAAATACTCAACACCTAGATTTTATCATTAGCATTTTACTCTACTTGCGTTATCAAATATGTTTCCATTGATCCATTCCTTCATCCATCTATCCACCTTATAATTGTATGCATTTTAAAGTAAGTTGTAGATATTCAAATGATTTTTTAAAATATAATCTGGTCATGTTAGGACTTTTTGGACTTTCAATAATGCCTGACCCCCCAACCCCAGCCCAGGCTTCTCTAAAGGATAAAACCTGAACTCCACATTGGCGTGCCTTCAGCCTAACCCTTACCCCTACCTGCTTCCCATTTTTCACTCTAGAAAGGCCAAATTGCCTAAAATTCCCCACTCACCACACCGTTTACATCTCCCTGACCCGCTTTCATTGTTCCTTCTTCTTAGCTTGTCCTCAGCCTTCCAGGGCCTCAAATACCTCCGTCCCTGAAAGCCTTTCTTGATCCTCCTCTCTGACACTAGTTTAGGCACCTCCTCTATGAGCACATAGCAGTCCCCAGGGCACACCTTAATCACTGCACCAATCTCCACAACTCAAGATGGTCTGTTTCTGTGTGTTTCTCACCTCTACCCCAGCTGAGAGCTTCCTGAAAATCCAGGGATTCTGCTTTATTTGTCTATTGTCCTTGGCACCTAGAACCATCTGTGGCATGCGTGGGCGCTTCATAAATATTTGTTGAGTGAATGCATGACTGGTTCTGTCCTTTCTGCGAGTACCTCCTGCCTTTGTACCAGCTTCTCCCACACAGCATGGGGCCAGGTCTTCAATGTAGATCCCAGAGGGTTAAGAAGGAAGCAAAGAACACTGAGTGTTATCTGGGTTTTCCAGCCAAAGACCCCCCCAGGAACATAACTGCCATTGAACACGCTGGGTTCATTACTCCTTACAGCAAGGGAGAATGCACCCCACAGGGAGCGTGGGCCATCTCAAATAAGAGTGTTAGGAAAAAGCCTACGATAGGATTTGGGCTTTGGCTAGGTGATTTGGGGGGAGGTCTAAGGAAGTGGGGGTTTGTTGTAGATTAAAGCTGCTCAAAAGTAGAGCAGATTCTGTGAATGAATATCCAGATAAATATTTTCTGTAGGGAGGGGAGACTAGAATGAGGGGAAAACTGTAATTGGTAAAGAAGTAGCAAACATTTCTTTTAGCCAAGAGAAGGGGTGTTTGGTGTTTTGTGGGTGGCACAATGACCTTTTCATGGGTCTGTGCTCAGACAAACTTATGAAACAGGCTTGCTTTGTCTCACTTAATCAAGGTCCAAGAGTAAACTTGTCTGAGATTGGTATTCTGTAATATAGTTTATGCCTAATATGTGAATAACATGGTTTAGCTGTGAGGAAGTCTGGAGTTTATTTCCAAGGCATCCACCTCCAGAATCCAGGAGTACAATTTCAGGTCACATGGCTGACAGTTTCAGCCCCCTGTAGTCACAGACCCCTGGTCCAGGTCCCTGGTGGCTCTGAGTTGTGGGGAGGGAGGAGCTGCGACCTCTCTCAGGCATCTTCCTGGACATCCCTTGTTGCGCCAGGGCAAACAGTCTGCAGCTTGTTTTCTTGGCTGGCTGGTTTTGTTTGTTACCCTGCCTGGTATCACAGCCTTCTGGTGACTCTGGATCCTACTCATTTGAGCCCTGAGGAAAACCTATTAGATATGAATTCTTTGTTGGTTTTGTGACACTGGCCTCTGACTAGACGGGTTCAGCTCCCTGGACCCCAAGAGCCTTGTTGTCTCTGCTCCCTGCCTTCTAGGGTGATGATCTCACCCTTGCCCTCAGTTTCAGGGATCCAGTGACTCACTGCAGAATAAATCAACAGCACGGCAGATGCCTGGCACCCGAGGGCTCTGAGGACACTCGCTGAGGATGTGGGGCTGTGACCTTTTGTCCCTCAGTCCGGTGCTTCTGTCTGACTTCATGGTTCCCCTTTCCTGACAAAGCTTTTAATACTTCCTTCAAATCAGACAGCCCTGAAGTTGCTGCCTCCTGCCTTCATTATTCCTTTCTGCACAAGGCTGAATTAATTCTGTTCTGAAATATTTCTCATCCCTGCCCTACACACACATACTCACACAATGTGTGGGTTTCTTTTTCATGGCCTCTTGTCTTGTGCTTCTCTTCCTTTTGGTTCAAATCTGCATTTTTGTTTGTTTGTTTGTTTTTTGAGACAGAGTCTCACTCTGTTGCCCAGGTTGGAATGCAGTGGTGCAGTCTCAGCTCACTGCAACCTCAGCTTCCTAGGTTCAAGGGACTCTACTGCCTCAGCCTCTTAAATATCTGGGATTACAGGCACTTGCCACCATGCCTGGCTAATTATTTGTATTTTTAGTAGAGATGAAGTTTTGCCTGTTGGTCTGGCTGGTCTCAAACTCCTGACCTTGGGTGATCTCCCTGCCGCAGCCTCCCAAAGTGCTGGGATTACAGGCATGAGCCACCGCGCCAGCCAAAAGTCTTCTTTAGCTATGATCTTCCTGAATCCTAGTTTGATTTGGTGCTTCAGGACATGTTTCTGTGTATTTACATACATGGTTTTAAACACATAGAAATATATATGTGTTTATGTATTTTTGAAATAGCTATAGACCAAGGACAGTGGGAATAGTGAGGATATGTGTTTGTGGGACCAAGTGAGACTGTGGTTAAAAGAAAAAGCTGTATCTTTCACAACAGCAAATAAATAATAGATAATGCCTAAAATTAGAAGAGCAAATAGTAGTAATATAATGCTTGTATTTACAGATGTGAAGATGAACACCAAAAAAAAGAGTTGAAAGTAGTGGAGATGGGGGTGAGGGCTGCTATTTTTTTTTTTTTTTTGAGATGGAGTTTCACTCTTGTTGCCCAAGCTGGAGTGCAATGGCACGATCTTGGCTCACCGCAACCTCCGCCTCCTGGGTTCGGGCAATTCTCCTGCCTCAGCCTCCTGAGTAGCTGGGATTACAGGCACACGCCACCATGCCCAGCTAATTTTTTTTTAGTATTTTTAGTAGAGACGGGGTTTCACCATGTTGACCAGGGTGGTCTCGATCTCTTGACCTCGTGATTCACCCGCCTCGGCCTCCCAAAGTGCTGGGATTATAGGCTTGAGCCACCGCGCCCGACTGAGGGCTGCTATTTTAAAAAATTAACCCATCTAATTGTTTAACTTTTTATTTGCATGTGTAACTGCTATAAAAATCTTGAAAATAATCGAATTGTGTTCTGTGCTCCTTTCTTTCCCCTACCAGCCATGTCAAGATCTGTTGCCCACTCACTTCCTCAGCCCAGCTTTACACCCTTGCTTCCTGTCCTGCAACTTCGTTCCCAGGGTCCGGCCTTATGCAGCCCTCGGGGTGTCTCCTACCTGACTGCTCTCCTCCTGCCTCCAATCTGTTCCCCACCTGCAGCTAGAACAGTCTCTACAATCAGAGTATGTTTTGCTTCCACTTGAAAACTCTCTGAGACTTGCCTAGTGAAACAGGACTGAGTTCTGCCCTCAGTATGACCAGCTCCATGTCCCTCTCAGCGCCGGCCCCAGGCACGCAGCCCGCACCAGACCCAGATGTGCCTCCTTCTCTCGGCTGCCCTGGCTCTGTACTCCCTCTGACCAAAACCCTTCCCCTGTTGTGTTTCTTTACTGTGGATCACAATTTATAGTATATAATGTTCTGAACTGACTTTTTCTTTTAACCATGATCTTATAGATCTTCTCATGTCAACCCAAATAGGTCATCTTCAGTATTTTTGACTGCCACATGAATTAAATTACATAATGTATATAAAAGCATTTTGCATGCCATCTGGCATATAGAAAGTCTCAAGTATTTCCTTATATCATTGAAGCTCCCATTACCACAACATAAGGGCAAAACACCCTTTTCCTCCTGTAACACTAGAGTTGTAAGATTCTTCCTCAACCCTTATTAAGTGATGCACTGTACTTTTCAAAAGAAAATGGATTTTTTTTTTCATTGAGACAAGTCTTGCTGTGTTGCCCAGGCTGGTCTCTGACTCTTAGACAAAGTGATCCTCTTGCCTTAGCCTCCCAAAGTGCTGGGATTATAGGCATGAGCCACTGTGCCTGGCCCTATGCAATGGTTTTAAAGAGATCATGAATTACTTAATGTCACTGTTCTCCCCAATATTTCTTTAGCTTTTCCATCTAGTTCCCGACACATCCCTCTATTGTGGTTCTCAACTCCTCCGAGCTCTCCCACACACTCTGCTTCCTGGCTTTAGCCTGAAATACCCTCTGCCATCCCCTTCTACCACCCACTGGCGAAATGTTTCCTTTCTTCCCAGACATCCCCTATAAAAGCTTCCCTAGGCTGCCCTCTCCCAGAGGAGCCCTCAGCCTATGGGCAGCCCCACGCATGTCTGGTTTGCACCACCCATATCACTCCTTAACCACAAGGTCAGTCTTTTGAAAGCAGGCTGCCTTAGTATCTTCAGTGTTTAGCATATTGCCTGGCACATAAAAAGTGCCCCATATATGTTTGCTGGATGAGAATCCTCAACTTCTAAATGTTTAATCTCATTTTTCTATGTAATACACCACATACAGAAGCAGCTGCCACTGTGGTATAGAGGAGAATGTATTACTAGCTGTGCGATCTTGGGCAACTCACATCACCTCTCTGAGCCTCAGTTTCTTGATCTGTAAAATGGAGGTAATGATATCTATAATGAACTAATGATGAAATAAAATACATGAAGATGCTCTAAAAATGTAACAAGTGTTATTATTAGTCTTTCTTCAACCTCATTTCAAACTTTCCATAGTTCTGACAAAATCCTTTCCTCAGGCCCAGCCCCTTCTGTAAGATAATGTCTCTCCTCCCCACTCCTGGTCCTCATTCCTTTCTGGTGCTGTTGCTTCGCCCTCCCATTCCCTTCCCCCGACTTAGTCAGTCTTGCCTTGATCTTGTCTAATTTCTCTTCAGTGTCGACTTCTCTGAAGCCTTTGCCTTTCTCCTTTCAGAGCAGCTCTATCTTCACAGCTTCCTAGAAGCGATCCCAAGGGCTTTTATGGGTTCCTTTTCATCTGCTTCCTTGAAGCTCCTCCCTGCTCCTCCTGGGGTACATGCCACCCCGGGGGCAGGGGAGCCTGGCATGGGCGTGGATACCTGTACCAAGCGCTGGTTTCAAGGACGCTCACAAAGGTGCTCAGAGATGGCAGATAAAAGGGCTCGAGATACCATGCTCTGTGCAGGGAGGGGCTGGATGTGCGGAGCCAGAGAGTCCAAGGCAGGTCCCGGGGCCAGTTTTCCTTCCAGAGATTCAGGGCAGGGCAGAACAGAGCTGGAGGGGTGTGTTTGGGAGATGGGGAGGTAACATCTGAGGCTCAGGAGGCAGTCAGAGGGAGTGGCTCCTGAACTAATTGGCAGGCTGGATGCCAGCAGCGTGCCGGTGATGTTTTGGTGACTGGTCACCAGAGGAGAGGAAGGAAGGGAGGGAGGGACAGTCTGTCATGTGGGCCAAGACCCAGAGGCACACGGGGTCTGCTGTCAGCTGGCTCTCAGCTCGTCAGGCTTTTCTAGGTCACTCTGCGTTGCTGCCTCCCTCACTGGGTTCCCCTGCTCTGCCTTGTGCTGCCTTTCACGCCTCTGGCTTGGTTTCTCTGACTCACAGTCCACGTCCCGGACACTCTCCTCATGTCCCTGCCTCCCTGGCAGTCGGGGCTCTGACACTGTTGGGGAAGAAGCACTTGAGGCCCAGCAGGCAGCTTTGACCTCCATCCTGCATGGGCCCCAGTCTCCTCCCTGTGCCTGGAACGTGACACAGGCTCCTGGAGGAGCTAAGAAAGTGTCAAATCCTTAAGGATTTGAAATTACAAAATTACAAAATTATTGTTGTGTTAATATGAACTATTCTTGTTCTTTCTGTTTCTGCCACCACTCCTAATGTCAGATTCACTTGCACTGGTCTGCACAGTTCACAGCACTGCTGGATGGCCAACGGGCCTCCTGACTTCACACGTCCAACATGCCACCCCTGATCTCCCTGCCAGGCCAGCTCCTCACAGTTCTTCCCATTGCAGTCACTGGCAGCCAAATTCGTTAGTGCTTCCTGCCTTCTCCTTTGCCCTCACACCCCAATGCAGAAACTTGTGTTCAGAAATCAGCCCCTTCCTACCACATCCAATCCCTGCCAGAGACTCAGCTCACCCAGTACTGAAGAAAGTCCTGACAGTGACTTCTCTGACTTCCTGCTCCACGCCTAGGCTCCCTCTGCTCCAGCCGCATGGACTTATGTTAAATCCCAAACACATCAGCAACTTCAGCTTCACAGCCTTTGCCTCTGCCTTTCCTTTCATCTGGATGATCCTTCTTTCAGGTAAGCACTTGATGACTTTTCTCACCACCTTCAAAAGTCTTTGCTCGAACAGAACCTATTGAAATTGTAACTCTGCCTACTCCATCCAGCACTGAGGAAGGCCCATCTTCTGAAGTGATATTTAAGGTGAGACCTGAGAGATGAATAAGATCATGATGCACGGAGAACAGAGAAGAGAAAGGCATTGCAGGCGCAGGTGATAGCTTTACATCAAACTAGAGGCAAGAACAATTTCGGCTAATTTAAGTGAAGTTGGCACATAATGATCTGGGAGTGAAGATGGTACGAGATAATAATGAAGACTTAGTTGTGGAATAAGCAAGAGTGCAATGGGGCAGACCCAGGGCCACTACTTGCTAACGGCATTCCCTGGAGTTGCATAAGGCAGTCATCCCAAAGAGAGAAAACTATGCCAGTATTTGTATCTTTCTTCCCAGTTATACGTTGCTTCGTCATACCTGCCATACATTCCACTTACTTATTTGTTATGAGCTGTTTTCCTGACTGCAGTGTAATTCCCATGAGGGCAGGTTCCTGTCTGCGTGATCTCCACTGAGTCCCTGGCTTCCAACACTATCTGGCACATAGTAGGTCTTTAATCAGTATTTGTTGAATGAATAAATATAAATTACTTTTTCATTCCTAAAACAATTTTTTGATGCAAGTATAATTGTTTTCACTTTATAGTGTTTCTAAGTCTTGTCAATGTTCCTTCATACTGTATAATTTCTTATCCGGTTTAGTCAAAATCGGCAAGGCTTCAGTTTTTTTCAATTTAAAATGAGTTTGTACTAAGGGATTGCCCATTTGCTGGGTGGTGATGCCGGCTCCTTCCTCCAGGGCCTTCCCTGCTGCTTCAGTTCTTTTCCCTCTTCCAGCCTCACCTCTTCCTGGGGTCTGGACAACAGAGGTTAAGTGGTTTAAAGGCCACTGGGAGACTGTGGATCACAGAAGCACGGGAATTCTTTCCGTTTCTAGCTGCCTACACTCCATCCATCTCAGGCTGAGGCTCCGATTCTGTTGAGGAAATAGGATGACTACAAAGCTAAAAGAAAGGACAGAGAATTCGAAAGAGAAAATGATGAAGGGGAAGACAGGGAGGAAGGAGAGAAGGACAGGGCAAACAGGTCTCAGTGCATGTTGGGGGACATTCTGCAGAGAGGAGAGGCATTGTGGACTGTTGTCCAGCTGAAACAAAACAGCTCATCACTTTGTCCTTACCCCCTCTCTTGTGATCCCATCTCAACATCCAAAGCTCATCAAGAATGTCGCCCATTTCTGTAACAGCACATTTGCAATTACACGGTTGTCCATTCCAAAAATTAGAAATTCATCTTTGATTTTCTCCTCCCTCATCACCCAAAGGCCACTTCAAAATTTCTGTCAATTCTATCTACAAAATGCACTTTAAATTGGGCTGCTCATTTTCATTTTCTTTTTTTGAGATGGAGTGTCGCTCTCTCTCCCAGGCTGGAGTGCAGTGGTGCGATCTCGACTCACTGCAACCTCCACCTCCTGGGTTTAAGCGATTCTCCTGCCTCAGCCTCCTGAGTAGCTGCGACTACAGGCACCTGCCACCACACCCGGTTAATTTTTGTATTTTTAGTAGAGATAGAGTTTCAGCATATTAGTGAGGCTGGTCTCGAACTCCTGACCTCAGGCGATTCACCTGCCTTCGCCTCCCAAAGCGCTGGGATTATAGGCCTCTCTGCTGGCCACCACTCCTGGCTGGACTGCTCATTTTCAGCTCCACTGGAGCCCACTAACTCAAGCCATCATCCTTTCTCACCTAAATTACTGGCATAGTTTTCTCTCTTTGAGATGATGGCCTTATACAACTCCGGGAATGCAATTCGCATGTAGTAGCCCTGGGTCTCCCCCATGGCACTCTTGCTTATTCCACTACTAAAACTTAAGATTTCACTTGCTCTGGTCTCTGCCTAAGTCTTCATCATTATCTTCTGCCCTCTTCCCTCTCAGCTCATCATGTGCCAACTTTGCTTAAATTAGCCCAAATTGGTTTTGCCTCTAGGTTGATGCAAAGCCGTTGTCTGTGCCTGGAATGCCCTTGTCTCCCCTCGCTGCACGATGATCTCTTATTCATGTCTCAGGTTTCCCCTTAAATATCACCCCGGAGGATGGGCCTTCCTCAATGTCCCCATTTAAATTAAGGACTTCTGCTCTCAGTCTCTGTGCTGGATATTTGTCAAGATGTCAGATTTACCAAATAAAAGTACAGGATGTCCATTTAAATCTGAATTTCAGATAAATCATAAGCAATTATTTAGTACAAGTATGCCCCATACAATATTTGGGAGATATTTATATCAAAAACTCATTGTTTATCTGAAATTCAACTTTAACTGGATGTTCTGTATTTTATCTGCCAACCCTACATATGTAGATTGACTTCATTTCCCTCTGTTGAAGAGACTGAAAAGTAAAAACTCTATTTTTCAGAATTTTTGGAGCTAGGATCTGGACATGAATTAAGTCCTTCCAACTAAACGTATGTGTATAAGATTTGAAAGGCAAAAGTGAGGTGGAGGCCATTTTCCTACAGAAGAGCGTGGATGAGCCCCAGTAGATATGAGATGTGCATTGGGCAGCTGGGCTAGTGGCCGCTATGCCAGCGGCCCAGCATTACTGACCTATGGTGATTGACCTTGAAGCCAAGAGTCCAGTTAGGACGTCCTGACTTCTTCTTTTCTTTCTTCTTCTTCTTTTTTGAGACAGGATCTCTCTCTTTCACCAGGCTGGAGTGCAGTGGCATGATACTGGCTCACTGCAACCTCCACCTCCCAGGTTCAAGTGATTCTCCTGCCTAAGCCTCTTGAGTAGCTGGAACTACAGGTGCGTGCCTCCATTCCCGGTTAATTTTCTTATTTTTAGTAGAGACAGGGTTTTACCATGTTGGCCACGATGGTCTCCAACTCCTGACCTTGTGATCCGCCCGCCTTGGCCTCCCAAAGTGCCGGGATTACAGGTATGAGCCACCGCACCTTGTCGACATCCTGACTTCTTTTTTTTTTTTTTTTGTATTTCTTAAGCCCTTTATTTCAACCCTACTGCAAAAACGAAAGAACACATGGACACAGGGAGGGGAGCACTACACACTGGGGTCCGTTGGGGGGAAATGGGGGAGGGGCGGGGGAGTGGGGAGGTGGGAAGAGATAGCATGGGGAGAAATGACAGATACAGGTGAGGGGACGGAAGGCAGCAAAGCACACTGCCAAGTGTGTACCTATGCAACAATCTTGCATGTTCATCACATGTACCCCAAAACCTAAAATGCAATTAAAAAAAAAAAGACATCCTGACTTCTAATCCTCCAGCCCTTTCAATGATTTTCTTATCATTTAGTTCTCTGCATTAAGTCCCTTGCTCCTTAAAATACCTAGAGTGATTTCCCTTCCTGTCCGGAGGTTTACCTGATACAGTTCTCCTGCTCTTGTACTTCCACAGGTTCACTCTGTGATTGTTTAGGATCTCTGCTGGCCACAGACTCAAAGCTGCCTAAGGGCAGTATCCGTTAAACATCATTATACCCCAGTCTTGCTGTGCATGAACTTCTCAGTTACCTCTCTTTCTTGTAGAGCTGGGCTTTGACTCTAGACATATCATGCGTGCTCAGTGAATATTTTTTTAATTGAAATAGGTGCCTAAAAGACAGGAAGAAACCTGCTTCTGCATTCTTGAGGGATGAGGATCATAAAGTTTTCCTTACTTACACACCAGCTAGATCATCTCTCTGGGTATCAATTTTCTTATCCATATTATAAGGGCTAGACTACACATTGTTAGTGTCCCTTTCAACTCCAACATTCTACAAATCTATGATTCTTTGAAGTCTTTGATAGAGGTGAAAGGCAGAGCCAAATTAGCCATATTTGGTGCACTTACTAGAGACCCTTGTACGGGTTAATAAATAACTTGTTTGGGAAAACTTATTCTCCCTGGTGGGGAAGTGGACATGGAAATTCGATGATCATCTTGAATGTGAATAATGTGAAGGGGGATGTTAATTAGAAAAGAAAACTGAGAGAAAAGACTACTAGGACAAAATGAGCCCCAAAATACGCATATCAGGCTGAGTGTGGCAGCTTATGCCTATAATCTCAGCTCGTTGGGAGGCCAAGGTGAGAGGATTGATTGAAACCAGGAGTTTGAGACCAGCCTGCTCTAAAAGCAACCAATCAATCAACTGGACCATGTAAATACCACACTTAAGGCTCCTTAGTGGCACTCCTCTACTCTTAGAGTAGTCCTTATCCTGGTCCCTAAGGTCCCACACAGCTTGGCTCTTAGTACCTTTTCAATCTCACATCAAGCCATTGTCATCACACTTCATACATCTTCAAGAGCTTTCCCACTTCAGAGGTGCTACATCTGCTGTTGTTGCTGTTGAGAGGGCTCTCCCCCAACTCTTGTCACTGCCAGCTCCCTCTCATCAGTCACCTCCTCAGAGGAGCTTTTTCTAACATCCTATTAAATGTAGTACACACCTCCTCCAGTTAATTCCTGTTATATTACCACTTTGTGTTCTTCAAAGCACTGATCACAATCTGTAATTACCTTGTTAATTTATTTGTTTACTTGCTTATTGTTGGCCTTTTTCAATGGAATCTAAATTTCCAGAGGACAAGGGACTATGGCCGGCTTGTTCTCCACTGTCCGTAACTCCCAGAACAATGCATGGTACATAGTAGGTGCTTAGTAAATAGATGTTGAATAATTAAGTGAATGGATAAGTGAATGCACAACACTTAAAAGGAAACTGCTAAGGGCTTGGTGAACAAGAAGGCCTTGAGAAAATTGAGCAGAGAAGAACGAATAGTGAATGTTTAAGGGAGAATTTAAATGATGGATAGAAATATTAGTGACATTGAGAGGTAGGTTGTTAGAAGGAAACAGAACAAGTGAGCACCTAGGATGGACTTGAAGGATGGGCAACATTTCAGAGAAACTGTTAGCCCTGAGCAGAGATTTAAAGGGAGAGAAAGGAAGGAGAATTCCAGGAGGGACAGAAAAGAGAAAGTAAGTCTCAAAAGAAAGAAATTCATATTTAAGGAAAAGAATACAGACTTCGGAGCCAGGAGGTTTGAATCTCAATCCTGGCTCTTGCCATGCTGTTTGAGCCTCGTCAAATCCCTTACCATGCCGGAATCCCAGGGGGCTCACTGTAACATGGCTGGACTCGGTCTCGCAGCTGTTATAGGGTTAAAGGAGAGAATGGACTATGAAGGTGACATTTCTGTATCGTGGTCATGTATTTGCGTGTCAGGGTTAATTGGATTGATCTGGCTGGATCTTCTTCCTCTAGCTCTGCCTCAAGCCAGTCCTCCTAAAACTGCCTTCCCCATCAGGGCTAGTTTTACTCAGTGTCCTTGGAGCAGTTGCTTAGGAAAACTGCTCTGCTCTGATAGAATTTCCAGTTACGTGAAAGCACATTGTAAACATCCAAGTCCTTAAAAAATGAGTCATTACAGAAACAATCAAGATTGAAGAAAATCTTTGGGAAGCATAGTGACTATGAACTGAGAAAAAATTATGATCTCTTTCATTTGGATTTCTTACTTCCAAGGCCTTCTTTTCCCAATCCAGAGATGCTTCACATTCTTTGCTCAGACCTTTTCACTTCTCTTCCACTCAACACAACCTTCCTTTCATTCATAGGTCACTGCCTCCTGGAAGACTTCCTGAAATCATTCCCACTTGTCCTTCAATATGTCAACAGAATCCTCGCTCACTCTCCCCCCATCACTGCACCTTTATAATTTGGTAATGACAGATTTAAGTTGACGATGGATACACCTTATCTGCCGTATTACACACCCTAATTCATTAGTGGTAAATTTTGTTGATGAATGGGTACACTTTACCTGCCTTATCACACTTCCTAAGGGCAGGGACCATGACCGTCCTCTCATTAGTTTCCCAAACACCTCTTCATACTTCTCTCTCCCTCTTGAAAGATTCTAAAAACTTGCAGGGTTTTGAAAAGCATGAGGATGTTACTAACATGGAGGAGACACAATGAAGGATAAATAAAAGGAGAGAAGACAGAAGAGGAAGAGGAGAAAAGAAAGGGATGGGTCAAGACCTCTCCCACCTCTAACATTCCCTAGTGCCATGCATGGGCATCAAGCTGCCACACTCCACAACACCACAAGTAGGAATCCTGGAAGGAGTCGGAAAGGGGAGGCACCGACATTAAGGAAGGAAGATGTGGATCCTAGCAGAGAGACAGGATGCCATCATGATCAACTGGAGCAAGCAAAGCCAAGCCGACACACATAAAATCACACCCGCCCTTCCAGCTCTCTGGAAATAGAATGAATTTGGAAGGTAATTAGGGGATCAAGTTTAGAGTTGTTAGGGATTATGGAAAGGGAGGGAGAAATTATTGACAAGTGAGATGTTCCCTGGCAGAGTCTGTCTCCAAATGCCTTTTCCCTTACTGGTGTCCTGGAACCATTAGGTATGAACTCATTGTAACCAGGACGTAAAGGCTGAGCTGATGCTTTGTTAGCAGGATCCTCATCATCTGGGTATGGAAGGCAAACGACAACTAGTCACGAGCTTCCTAGCCAGACTGAGTACCATATGTCTCACATCACATGAGCGTTTCCCAGCACTGTGCCTGGCATATGTCAGTGAGGCATGACTACTGATTGAGAACGATCCGAAGGTCTAAGCAGTCACTCAAATGACCCTCTCACATTGTCCAATCAGTAATGAGCAATTCAACAACTGGGCCTAAGTTTATCAAGACTCACTGTGTGCCAGGTGCTGTTCTAGGTGCAGGGAAAGCAGCAGCGAACACGAAGGTTAGTTCTGTTGGATAGAGACAGACAAAAAGTCGATAAGTAGGTTATTGCAGATAGTAATAAATACCAGGAAGATACTAAATCTGGGTACAGAGATAGTGAATGCCTTTGAGAAAGACTACTTAAGATACATGTGGTAAAAGAAGTCCTCTCTGAATGTTACCTTTGGGTTGAGACATGAGTGAGAAAATGGAGAAAGCCATGTGAAGCTCTGAAGGAGCAGAGGCCCAAGCAGAGGGAGCAGCGAGTGCGAAGGCGCCACAGCCACACCAGCAGTGGCGTGCTCAGGGAACAACAAGGAGAAGGCGCTGCAGCCAGAGCATAAGGAGCAAAATGGAGTGACAGCTGTCATTCAAGGCCATGGCTTCCCTGTTAGCTAAACACTGAAACCACCTGGAAAGCTTATCAAAGTCCTGACATCTGGGACCCATCCCCGGAGTGTCTGTTTAATTGGTCTGAGGTGTCACTTGCACATCAGGAATTTTAAAGTCTCCCAGATAATTCTAACGTGCAAATGAAGCTCTTAACCACTGACAAGCTCATGAGGGCCATGGCAAGCCACCTGGGTTGGTGACAATTGAGGTTCTTGAGGAGACTCAGGAACATTTCTCTAGTACTTCAAGCCCAGATCCAAAAAGGTCCTGAGAGGCCTTGGAGTCGGGGATAAGCCAGGACAATGAAGTAATCCAGAGGAAAAGAGACAACAGGAGACCGCCAAGAAGGTCAAGAGAGGCAGAGAATCCAGATAATGTGACAAATTGGAAGGTGCGACAACAGAGAGTGGGAATAGATGCAGACAGCCAGAGACAGGAGGAGAAAAGGCAACCTCGCGTAATGATACTGTAACAAATTACCAGAAAAGTAGGGGCTTGACACAATACGCATTTGTTACTTTATTATTCTGTAGTTCAGAGTATGAAATAAGTTTTACTGGGCAAAAATCAAGGTGTCAGCAGTGCTTGGTTCCTTCTGAATGGTCTGCTGGAGACTCCATTCCTTCATCTTCTGCAGCTTCCAGAGGCCCTCCACTTCCTTAGCTTACGGTTTCCAGCCACAGTCTCCAAAGCCAGCCATGTCAGGCCGATCACTTCTCTTGCTGCTCTCTCTCTGGTTCTCCTCATCAGCCTTGGTCCTCCACTTTTAAGGACGGTTGTTATTACATCGGACCCATGCGGATAATCTGGAATAAACTCCTTACTCTATACTCAACTAATTAGCAATCTTAATTCCACCTGAGAGCTTAATTCTCCTTTTCCATATAAGGTAACATATTCACAGGTTCCAGGAATTAGGATGTAGACAACTTTGGGGGACCACTATTCCTCTTACAAAATAGATTTTGGTCATAACTATAGTCTTATGCTTGGGTATCTGTGCGCTTTATGAGCACTGAGCTGGAAGGGCTGTCCCAAGATGAATGTACCTGTGTTTGTTTGTGCAGGTTTGTTTATCGGGGTGTCATATTTGAGTGTCTCCCTGATAAGTATGAGGGAGGAAGAAGAAGGGTGCCTGGAGGGGGTGCCTAATGAAGTCCTGCTGCTCCATAAAGACTTACTGCTGTTATACTGTTGTTCTTATTAATAACAAAACTAATGATAGGGTATCTGCCTCTTTGCCTGTTTTCTTTGAGCATGTCCATCTGTTCCTAAATAACACTGGACATTTATCCCAGGGATATTCGGTGTGTATGAGGCTATTCAAACACAGGATATATATCTGTGGTGTTTGTATTACATGAGTGTTTTCATCTGCAGGTTTACGCACATCCGGGCATTTGGACATTGATGGATGCAGACACATGTTATGTAACTGTGGGTGATCATAGTTGTAGACTTCTGGATGTTTACTTATGCACAAAGCCCATGAGTATCCAGTCAGCTAGACCTGGCATTGAAAGGGTAAAGAAGCTAGGAAGAGGCGGGAGCAGAGAGGAAGAGGATAGGTGGGGAGAGGAGCAGGTAAGGAGAAAAAGAGAGAGATGGAAGTGAGGAATGAAGGCATAAAGGAACATCAGAAAAAAATCAGGAAGCAGGAGGGAGTCCCAGGGATCTGCCAGCGAAAAAGGCAGGGTTGAGTCACAGCAAGAGCACAAGTCAGAATAAGACTGGGGTAGGCTCCACTTCTGGTCATTCCCTTGCTATGTGACCTCGGCTATTCCAGCTCCTTGAGCCTCAGTGAACTACCAGAGTGGAAACAGAGAATACCGGGTACACTCCAAAGAAGGAGGGAAAGATAAAAATGAAAATAAAAACACACACAGGGAAAAATAGAGAGAAAGGATCAGAAAGAGAGACCCAGGAAGAAAGTAAGGAGAGCCCCTGGGAGCTGGCCAGACGTAGAACGGAGACAGCTCTGCTCTGACTCCGAGGCCGAGTGTGGGCGCCTGCTCCCCACCCCTTACCCTAGAGCTTCAGAGTGCCCTTAAGCCCTTAATAGGTAAGGAAGGAAGACGGAAAGGCGAGAGGCACCGGGAATGACAACCACACATCAACACTCAGAGGCTTGCCAAAGCCACACAAACCAGGATCTGTGCTTCCGGGCCCCCAGCTCCCAGAGGTAGGTGTGCCAGCCACCTGGAATGACTCATACCTTGGCAATGTGGGCGCACATGCCAAGAGCGAGCCTGGCCACCCGGCCCATGCGCGCACCACATGCATAAAGTAAAATTGGGGCTCTTGTGGGGGGGTTCACAGAGGGCTACCCTCCCTCTACAGGGCTACCCCGTCCCCAGAGCGCCTTCTAGTGGCAGCCTCTTAGGCTCGGGGACCCAGGTGTACTATTCTCCCCTCCCTCCTCCCCCAAACCTTACTCGGGAAGCGGGAGAACCAGATGAGGCGTTGCGCAAGACCTGGTGTTTACCTCCCGCGGGAGCCTCCTCCCTCCCTATAAAGCCTGATGTGGTGGAGAGATTGGCCGAGACTGAGACTGGTTGAAGAGAGAGGCAATCCCAGGAGAGGGGCGGAAAGCGGCAAAAGTTAATGCGGGAGTCGGAGAGAAGGGCATCTACACAGCAAGCAGCAGGGGCGGCCCGCCATCTGCGCGCTCGAAGGCGATCGCGGTGGTCGCGGAAAGGGCGGCGTCCAGATCCCGGCTTTCCATGGATGCGCCCGAGCTGGGCCCGGGGCTGGTGGAGCGTCTGGAGCAGCTGGCGACGTGTCCTCTGTGCGGGGGCCCCTTCGAGGACCCGGTGCTGCTGGCGTGTGAGCACAGCTTCTGCCGCGCGTGTCTGGCCCGTTGCTGGGGGACCCCGCCGGCGACTGGCACAGAGGCTTCCCCCACCGCCTGTCCCTGCTGCGGCCTGCCGTGTCCCCGCCGCAGCCTGAGGTCTAATGTGCGGCTGGCGGTGGAGGTGCGGATCAGCCGCGAGCTGCGACAGAAGCTGGCTGAGCCTGGGGCCCTCGCGGGGAGACGCCGAGGGGGGCGCATCCCCACCATGGGCTGCCTGGACCCGCACGGAGAGGTGAGGCTGGGCGCGCGTTGCGAGTGCGGAGTTGTTGGTGTAAGGGGGAGGTTCCTGGGTTCCCGGGGGAAGCCGGGAATGGCACCTCCGGAGCCGGGGCCCCTGTGGAAGTTTAGGCAAAGGATGGGGTGGGGAGAGAAAAGCAAAGGATGGGGGGGGGGCGAGGGCTGACCCTGGCTCCTCAAAGTGCGAGGCGCCGGGAAGGACGGATGCCTGAGTCTTGTGAGAGGGGCTGGGGAGAAGAGATTGGGGAGGCAGAGAAAGGGTACTGGTTGGAACGCGGAGAGCCCTGGAGTTGCCGCGAAGAGCGCGGGAACTGCAGGAGTTTTGACAGGGCCGCTGCAGGCGCCTGGGAGGAGGAGAGCTGGCGGAGGGGAGGGAGCGGCGGGCGCAACGGGGAGCCGACCCAGGCGAGGTCGAGCGGGGGTCTGGGAGGATGGTGGGCGAGGGCAGAATATGCTTAGAGGAGGGGGAGTAGGAGGTTGGGCCGGTTGGTGGGTGGCGGAGAAAAAGCTGGAGAGGGGACTGATCAGAGGATGGAGGAAGTGGGGAGGGGAGCGCAGATCCAAACGCCCCTATAGCGTCGCGGGGGTTGGTCCGGGACTCTGGCTCCAGCTAAACTGTGTGTTGTTTGTTATTGTTATTTCGGCTCCTCCCAGGGCCCCAGGCAGGAGCGGCGACGGGTGGAGGCGAGGTGCGGGAGAACCAGGGCGAGGGTCTCTGGCTCCTCTCCACATCTCAGTCTTAACACCCACCTAACCCCGCGCCTCTCCTGCGTCCCGGCTTCTTGGCCACCAACAAACCCCATTCCCTTGCCCGACCCCTGGGCGTCTGAGATTCCTGAATGGCTTCTCCCCAGCAGCCAAGCTCGTCTTGGGTCTTGCTTCTGCCCTTTGAAGTCTTCATAGACCTAATTAGTCTGAGTGTAATTGGCACAATTAGGCAAATTGTTTCTCTCCCCCTCTCCACCTTACCGGCCTACTCCAGCCATCAGCACTGGACAGTGAAGTGGAGGGGTCGGCATCCCAGCATTCGGAGGGGAGCATCCAGCGCCCTCTCCTGGCTCCCATAGTACTCTGCAGATCTGCTGGGCTTTCAGGGACACACTCAAGCCCAGCTGCCTCCCTGGCCGCGGTCCAGAGACACAAAGCAAAGGGCCCAATAAATGCCACTGGGCTTTTACTGCAAGAGAGGAAGCAGCTTTATTGTAAGGCTTTTATATACCAACTCTTAGCCCAAGGACTCTGGGTGTGTATTTGGTCTGTGTGATGGAGGGTGGAAGGGACAGATGTTTTTCTGGGACGCACTGGGGAAGACAGATAAGGATGGAAGCACTGAAAGAGACAAAGAATGGGACTGAGGAGGCAGCAGAGGAAGGCAAGGGCTCTGGGGACAAGAAACAGGCATGGATGAGGCTGGGAAAGGAGAATTGAGAACCCTTGGGGAGTGGAGACGGGGAGGACAGTGCGGATGGAGTTAGGAGGATGAGGGAAAAGTGATGGGGTTAGAGGAAGGAGGGATCATGAAAGGTGAAGGAGGAGAATGAGAGGTAAAGGGGCACAGCGGGTAAGGAGGCGAGATCAGTCTGAAAGGTAAGGAAGGACACTGCCAGCTCAGACAGAGCTCACCTGGGGAGGGGGGAAGATAGGGAAGGATGCCCACAGAATGAAGCCCAGAGCTCACATCCATGTTTGTTTCTGCCCATTCTAGGATATGAGGAAGACGTGGAGACGGTGAGTTCTGCTTTTACTGTTCTTTCCTTTTCACTAGCAGCTACCATAGCCATCATGTTCCTACTGGGCCCACATCTTTGTTCCCATCAATAGGCAGGTTTTCTGGGGGTACGGCCTCTCCCTTCTTCCTCTAGAGATTCGAGTGAGGTATGTGTGGGGGGCATTAGCATCAGAGGGCTGATTTGCTGACCCTGCCCCTCATCTCTCTAGATTTGAAGTCCCAGCACCCAAGTCACCTACTCCGGAGGATGATCTCCCTGAAGATTACCCAGTGGTCAAAAACATGCTTCATAGACTGACAGGTAAGGAGGGAAGGGAGGGAAGGGAATTGAATGAGAGTCTGCGTTAGATTTTCTCCCTTTTAGCCCTAAAAAAGATCAGGTGCTTTTTGATGTCTCCATTAGTTTCCTGGTACTGCTGTAATGAAGTACTATAAAATAGGTGGCTTAAACCACTGACATTTATCTCAGAGTTCAGGAGGTACAAGTCTGAAATCAAGGTGTCGGCCGTGTTGGTTTCTTCTGAAGGCCATGAGACAGAGTCTGTTCCCTGCCTGTCTCCTGCCCTCCGGTAGCCTCACATGTGCTTTGGGTGACAGATCTGCACATTTTCTTTTGTATGCATTTGTCTGTGCCCAAATTTTCTCTTTTTGTAAGTCAGCAATCTGTATTAGGGGCCACCCTAATGACCATCATTTTAACTTGATTACCTCTCTAAAGATCCTGTTTCTTTCTTTCTTTTTTTTTTGAGACAGAGTTTCGCACTTGTTACCCAGGCTGGAGTGCAATGGCGCAATCTTGGCTCATTGCAACCTCCACCTCCTGGGTTCAGGCAATTCTCCTGCCTCAGCCTCCTGAGTAGCTGGGATTACAGGCATGCGCCACCATGCCCAGCTAATTTTTTTGTATTTTTAGTAGAGATGGGGTTGACCAGGTTGGTCTCGATCTCTTGAGCTCGTGATCCACTCGCCTCGGCCTCCCAAAGTGCTGGGATTACAGGCTTGAGCCACCCACCGTGCCCAGCCAAGATCCTGTTTCTAAATAAGGTCACATTCTGAGGTTTGTAGGACTTCAACCTATCTTTGTATGTGTGTGTGTGTGTGTGTGTGTGCGCGCGCGCGCGTGTGGGGAGGGCACAATTCAGCCTATAACAATGTCCATCCTCGACTCCTCATATTCCAACCATTTTCCCTCTTCCTTTTTCATACAGTAAACAACAGCTCCCTGAAGGTTAGGTGCCTCCCAGGAAATCTCTGCTTCCACCACCTCTCATCACTCCTCTCTGGAAGGGGACCCTAGCATCTCCTTGACCCTTCCTTCCTCGCTCACTCCCAAGAACAAGGGTGCCCTCCACCCTTCTTTAAACCACCTAGAGAAGATGGTTCCTCCTCTTGGTCATCCATCATCTCACCTAGTCCAGATTGCTTCTGGTACCCCTAATTCAGAAATCTTTCTTCAAAGCACCCCATACATACAAGATCAATGGTTCTTTCTTTCTGGTCTCTGGTTATCACCACTTGCCCTCCGCCTCTTCCCCACACCCTCTATAGAAATAGGCCTGTCCACCCCCGCCTATTCCAGTGGGTGGGTGGTCTGGTTTCTCAGGATACCTTGGATTCCTTCCTGTGCCCCTCCCTGCCACTTGAGGTTCACTTGAGTATCAGTATGCCTTTCTCTTTAGATGAGCCATCCCCATTTTGCTGACCCAGCTCCCATGCTCCACCCCAGATGCTGCAGATTGAGGTATCAGTCCTCACTCCTCCCTCGAAGTCAGATCAGCCTCACTCTTCCTCCCCCAACCCCACAGTCTCTCCTTTGATCTTCCTGATGTGCTCCCCCAACCTGGGCCAGTATGATCCTTCCCCAAGTTCAGTTCTACAGAAGTGGTGTATCAGAGCAACGTCCCATATTGCCCAGGCCTGCTCGTCTTATGCCTTCCTTCTTTTTGGTCCTTTTGAGCTGTTGTGGGGTCACTAGCACTCAGTCTTTTACATGCTCTCCGTCGACTATTCTCCACCCTACCCCACCTGTGGTTTAGAAAACTCTCTCATGAGGTCCTCTCCCTGCCTCCCCCTCTTCAGCCGACCTGACCCTGGACCCCGGGACCGCACACCGCCGCTTACTCATCTCCGCCGACCGCCGCAGCGTCCAACTGGCTCCACCAGGGACGCCCCTGCCCCCTGACGCCCCCACGCGCTTCGATCAGCTCCCGGCTGTGCTGGGCGCGCAGGGCTTCGGGGCCGGCCGCCACTGCTGGGAAGTGGAGACTTCGGACGCCGCCTCCTGCAGAGACTCTTCTGGGGAGGATGAGGACGACGGGGAGAGCCACTACGCTGTCGGCGCCGCCGGGGAATCTGTGCAACGCAAGGGCCGCGTGAGGCTGTGCCCTGCGGGGGCCGTGTGGGCCGTGGAAGGCCGCGGCGGCCGCCTGTGGGCCCTCACGGCACCCGAGCCCACCCTGCTGGGCGGCTCCGAGCCCCCGCCGCGGCGCATTCGCGTGGACTTGGACTGGGAGCGGGGCCGCGTGGCCTTCTACGACGGCCGCTCACTGGACCTGCTTTTCGCCTTCCAGGCGCCCGGTCCCCTGGGGGAGCGCATCTTCCCGCTGTTCTGCACCCGTGACCCTCGTGCCCCACTCCGCATTGTACCAGCAGAAAGCTGAGTCTTGTCTCCAGCTAGAAGTCTGGCCCGGCCACTGGCCCTGTGGCTGCTTCTTTTTGGGCGTGGAATTCCCTTCTCATTTCAGGGAGCTCATTCATACGCCCATTGTAGGAGTATTAATACCAACCCACATTTTTCCCCCAAAATGATAAGACCTCAGCTGGCCTCCAAGTTTTCACATCCCTGCTCAAAACCAAATCCATTCCTGTTCCCTGGCTCTGAGGATCTTCTCTCCCCTACAGCTACTACAGTATTTCCTGACTTCCCTCCTTCTATACTATTCTAGGCCTGCAGTGGGGAACAGGCCCTCCCCAGAAGTACCGGTAAAGTGACTGCGTTTCCTACACAGAGGCTCTGCTAGTCGAATACTTAACTCCCACTCTTGCCTCTCTTAGCTCCAAAGAAGGGTTCAGGGCCTTCCCCACAGATCTAAGGACTGGGCTACCCTGCCTGTCCACTGAGGTTTCTCCTAAAGCAAGAGGCTTGACCCTGGTCTGGGCCCTGTGATCCTCTAGGAAGCTTCATGACCCTTTAGGGGGATCAGGGGGTGGGGACAAGCTAGTTCCCTAACCTCCTATGACTGCTTTCTATGCTCACAGCCTTTTTTCCATAAGAACTTTCTTGAAACTTCTCTGCGCACATACTCTCAGAAAGAAACCAACGGTGCTACTTCCCTTCTCCCCTCCTCAACCTGGGAATACTTCAGACATCCCCAAATTCATCCTTGTGTATAGTCTCACGCCCTTCCCCGTATGTATAAATGGGCCCATATTTAACACATTTTGTGATTTTAGGTTATTTATTTTGTGCATCTGTGGCAATAAATGAGATCTCAGTGGTGGTATGGATTTGACTGATCTCTGCAGTTGTGTATGGCAAGAAGGACTGGAGAATGAAAACCAGATCCCAGTAAGGGGTAGGGAGGGCCAAGAGAACTGAACATCTGGACTGTAGAGAAATCAAAGCCTAGGAAGTAAGAGGTAAGAGTGTAGTACAGGGGATATACCCCCATCTCTTTGCTCCCTCCCTTTCCCCCCAGGTCCCTGGGACTGTATTGGATTTGTCTCTGAAGGTGAAAACCAAAAGGCTGAGTAGATAGTTGGCTCTAAGTGATCAATCTCAAGCCAGCTTTGTCAGAAATCCTAAATCACAGGAGAAGGGTGGGAAGAAAGGATATGATCATTTCTCGTTCCATTTTCCATTAGAGGTGAGAATGGCAAGGACCTCTCTTCTAACTCCTCTTGAGGGCATGAGGAGGGTTAGCAAAAGGAGAAGGGCTGGGAGCCCTGAGGTCTCCTGTAAGACCTCATATCTCACAGGCAAGAACTAAGAATTGGATTAAATATTTCAGTGGGATAGCTCTAAACCAGGATTAGCAAGCATAGCTAGGGTGCGAATTCCTGGAATCTGACTGGGACCCTGGCAGTGAAAGCTGGGATTGTTGAAAACCCAATTTAAGTGTTCGCTACTCAAGTTGAGAGTGCAGGGCCAGGATAACTAGATCCCAGGACAGGCAGTTTGGCAGTGAGAACAAAAGGAAGAGACTGGGACCAGGGTGCCTAGATCCCTCGAGAGAGAAGGGTGAGTACTGGGAGGAAAAATGAGGACTAGGGGAACCCAGGAGCCTGGGTTCTGGAATAGCAGCAAGTCAGAATTCCAGGATCTCTGTCCACTCTTCTCTTCCTCTTCCCTCTATCAGGCAGAAGAGAGGGAAGGAAGGGGCTGGAGAAGTAGCCACATGGATACATTCAGGGCCAGACAGACACAGGAATGGTGGGGGAGAGAGGAATTTAGTGCTGCATTGGCCCTGGTGGGGGCTGGGAAGGGTCAGGAGGCTGGGGAGGGGTGGTGGGGGTCGGTCCCAGGGACGCACGACGCCGTCCTTTGCGGTGGCCACGTACACAGTGTGTATGACCACAGCCCTCTTCTTCCTCCTCATCACTTTCCGTGGAGCTCTCACCAAAGGCCCGAGGTTTCTCATAAATACAGCAGCCTGGATTTAGAGGGAGGAGCCCAGTTAAAGAGGAAGGGCAAGATGTATAATCAGTTCCATTTCCACTCAATGTCAGTGAAAATTTCTATTTCCTCCTACCTTCCAGGATCCAGCTCCCCCAGGCCCACCCTTGGGACTCAGGCCCCAGCCCACTTGCCCTCTTAGAGAACCAAGAAATCAAAGCCCCACTTCTGCCACCTCTGATACTTCTTGCCGGCAGACCTAGGCAATTCCAATTCTAGCCCTTCCCTACCTCTTTCCCTGATACCAGAGAACCACCAAAAAAGTGACAGAATTATAAGCATCTGGAGGCTTCTGGAAAGCCAGTGGATATGCGTAGATACAAGATATGCCGAAGGGAGCCAGAACTCCAGGGCTACCGTGGGCCCACAATTACTCACATTTTGATGAGCGGCGGCCCATGTGTTCATTGTCCACAGTGTCACTTGTCCATTCCACCTTTTTCTCTGGCTTCCGTTTCCGAAGTTTGATGGTAAGGCTCCGGTTCTCCTAGAAGGTTAAGGATGGGCATACCTATCTAGTTCCTACCTACTGACCGTTCCCACTCCCACCCAAGGAACCTATTCTCTTTTCTTCTTTAGTTCAATCAGTACCATAGACATAGCACCGGAGGAGCTGAGACAAGATAAAGCAGAACAGGTCTTTTACCTCAGGGAGTCCCTTGAGGAATAAGTATTATTTCCTGTTCGTATACCACCAGTATAAGAGAATTCAATTCCTAACCTAGGGAAGGTCCCAGCAGCCCTTCAAAGGAAAATATAATCCTTGCTGTTTCTCTGTCTTCCTCCCCAAATCATCCTTGGTAGTATTAATACATGAAAATTATTTTTCAGTCCCCAGTACCTCATCTTTGATTTCCTTTCCTTTTTCCAGATCCTGTATTCTTTTTCCCATTAAAAAAAAAAAAAATTCTCAAGTTCCAGCCCTCTCTACCTCTTATCCACCTAGTCTCTTGCATCCTGGCATCTCTAGTAGTGAGTATTACTAATCTATTAATTAATAAACTCCCTTTAATCCAAGAGTATTAAGTCCAATGCAACCTTCTCCCTTTGAAGGCAACTTAACGTGTTTTTGGAAAAATATTTCTTGTTTCTCCATTTACATCTTCGCTCTCCGATTTCTCAAAATTCCTGTTTTCATCTCCTTTTCCTGTTTCCTTATTCCTGTACTTCCTTTTACATTCATCCATTCAACAAATATTTATGATAAGTATTGATAAGTTGGCCTCCAACCATGTTATCTTACACTACCTTTGATTTCCTCCCAACATCTTCCTGGCTCCTTAACCCTCAATTTCCCATTCGTTCATTACTTATACACATAACCACTACAAGCAGCGTACATCCATATCCTAACTGTACCTCCCTATTACATGTCTCTTGACCAGCCTCCTGCACCACCTCTGCCACTCCAAAGAGCTCCAATACCTTCCGATTCTCCCAGCCCCAGATATCCAACCCCACACCTCCCATATCCCCAGGCCCAGCTCCTCCAGCAACTCTTCTCATCCCTGTCCCCTCCCTCCCAGTATCTCCCAGACCCCTAAACAGCACCGCCCCCCGCCTTTCTCACGGGCTCGGTTGTCACGGTAACCGTTGTCTCAGTGACGGTCTCGCTCAGCCCAGCCCCTGCCTCGGCCATGGCTAAGGCTCACGAGAGGGACGAGAGGAGGAAGGCGGATGAGACACCCTTCCCTTTTTCTGTCTCTGAGGTCTAAGAGAAGCAGTATCGGATTCGGACTGGTAGTCAGGATCCTCCACCTTCTTTTATCCCCCCTCCTCCCGGGCCTCTGCTTCTCCACCCCTCGGGATAACCTGGCCAACTCCACTTCCGGCTCTCTGCTTCCGGGTGTGACGCATTCTGCGGTCCTCCTTTTTCCCTTCCCCGGCACCAAATGCGTCAAAGCGCAGGCGTCGCTGGATTAGTTCCGCCGTAACGTGCCAGCGCGCAGGCGCCGCAAGAAAGAGAAACAAATTTGGCGGAAGGGGTATCACTGCGGGTATGGGAGGCGGGGCGAGAGTCACGGGCCTCTCGGGCTCGCACAGCTAGAGGAAGCAGGAGAGGCGCCCAGATGGGTACGGCCGGGCCCGAAGCTGCATAGTGGGTGTGGCGAGGGCGGGGTGTGTGTGCATAAGCTGAGTCCTGCCGCAGTCCGTTTATCCTGCCTGGGTGAGTGGACGGGCGAGAAACTTGAGAAGCAGTATAGAGCCTATCGTGGCCTATTTCTCTTTCCTTGTTGTTTCGTCTGGGTTTCTCTAATGAAAAGGGAACTTGGGAGCAGTTGGAAGCACACTTAAGACTCAAGCGATGTGGGTCCTAGCCCTCGCCCTGTGCCTGTAGGTGTTTGAGCAGGGCAGTTAAGTGCACGTTCAACGTGGGTTTTTTTTTTTGTTTTTGTTTTTTCCAGTCGCTGTGCTGCGCCTTGAAGATGGAGGCGCGTAAGACGCTTAGAGCCTGACTTTTAGCTCCCAGTCTAGTAGGAAACATAGGCAAGCTGAAAACTGACAAAAATATGAAGTATAGGGGCATTAACAAATGCCATGTCTGATCTGTAAATCTGAATTTAGTTACTGCCAACATACTCATTCTCTCTGGGGTGATGAGTAGGATGAAGCAGAGAAATGGTCATAAATTACAGTATAGGCCATTTTATAAAGATATATGCACATTTCTTAAGAGGGCAAAAGAAAGTGGTAAAACAAGAACCAGGAAGGCAGACAAGTAGGTTTTAGAGAGGAGCTTACAAAGTTGTAGATGTGTGCACTACAGGAAATGGAGTTTTGTACTGCTTGGATCTGAGGGAGTGCCAGATGAGGCTTGACAGGTAAGCAGTGGTTATATGCAAGGACCTGAATGCTTTGCTAAGAAACTTGGGCTTAATCCAGTCAGTGTTATGGGCCAGAGAAAGGCTTAAAGTAGAGTAGAAACATGAATAGGTTTGTTTCATATTTCAGGAGTGGGTCAGGAAAGTCAACTGCTGCAACAGTTCAAATGTACAGTGGGAAAGATTGCCCTGCCCATTCTCCAGGTTGCTGTCACACAAGATAGCTATGTTTGAGAGCTCTGAATATATATAAAGGGCCACACAATTATGTGATAATTATTACTGTAACCCCTTGGTCGCCATTTAAGCCCAACAATGCAGAACCTAGTATGTATTTCTTCCCCTTGAAAGTTTTTGGTCCAAACAGAAAACAGCAAGACAGTTCAGCATATCTAGTATAGTCCATTAAGAAAAACCAAACACATATATAGCACCACACATACATAGAGCCACATATATACACACAAGCACAGATACACCATATAATTTGGTTATCTCTGTGGCGTAGGATTCCTTGTGACTTTACTTTTTCTATCTTACTATATAAGAATCTATTATAATATACAGTTGATCCTTGAACAACGTGGGGATAAGGGGTGCTCACCGTTTGAACAGATGAAAATCCATATATAACTTTGACTTGCGCAAAACTTAACTACTGTTGACTGGATGCCTTACCAATAACATAAACAGTTGATTAACACGTTTTGTATATGCATTATGTATTGCAATCTTACAACCAAGTAGGCTAGAGAAAACATTATTAAGAAAATCATAAGGAAAGGAAAATATATTTACTATTCACTAAGTAGAAGTGGATTACATTTTCATGTTGAGTAGGCTGAGGAGGAGGAAAAGGAGGGCTTAAATGTGCTGCTATCTTACGGGTATCAGAGGTGGAAGAAAATCCACATAAGTAGACTAAAGCAGTTCAAACCATGTTGTTCAAAAGTCAACTGTATATTTTATTTATCTCAGTAGTAATAAAATATCACTAAGTGATCGCTTAGTGGTATTACATAGTATCAGATTTTTTGTTGTCCAAATTTATATGCTGAAGAGATCCAGTTAAAATTTCTGTGAAAGGTCTCAATATCCAAATTCCTAGTTTTTCTTACCTTAAATTCAGGAACCAAATAGACTTAAGTAGAGTGGCAATACTTATAATTGCTTTTTGTTTACATTAGCCTCATTTCTGACTCTACATTTTTGTCCTTATTTTTCCCCCTTTTCGTTTTCGTGTATCTCTGTAAACTCATTTAAATTCCTTTTGAAATAAGGTAGATTGTAAGTAACATACATATGTCAGGGTCTTATGGAAAAACATAACTTTAATAAGGAAATTCAACTAAAGCTAAGAGTACTCTGGGAACAATGATAATCTGCACATGATGATCTGATTCTCTTCTGGGAGCAAAACTTTGCAACCAGACGGGATGGACAAGGCATCGAGGAACCCAGCATCCTTCACTTTCCAAAAGGAGGGAGGGAGTGTTGAGTTGCCCAGAAAAAAGGTCAAGAGTCTTCCTTCTCCTGGAACCTATGAGGAAAGAAAGGACTTGTTATATTCACCCAAAGAAGAGTTTCTCGTGGTATAAGATAAGATATGCAATTAAATAATCAAGGAAGGACTTTTATTTACGACATCATTGAGGACTAGCTCCCTTAAATAATTCTCCAATTCCAATTCCAAGGCAACTAAAAATGCTGGGATTAAAAATATATCCAATGAATTATAACCTCAAAGCAAAGGTTTCTTAGGACACAAAAAGCACTACCTGTAAAAGATTTTTAAAAAAAGGATAAGCTGGACCTCATAAAAACTTAAAACTTCTGCTCATTTAAAGAGGGTTAAGAAAATAAATAGGCAAGCCACAGTCTGGGGAAAAAAAAATCTTTTTTTTTTTTTTTGGTAAAATGACAACCAGTGATAGGAAAAAATACTCTTACAAGATATATCTGACTATGAATATTTTTAACTCATTGATGAGATGGCGAGAAAGTAAAGGCAAACTTCACACTGGTAAAAGTTATGCAAAACCAGAAATCCAGTGAAAAGTGAAGTCCCAATGAAACGTGACACTATGGTTCCCCTAATACTGTTACGACGGTCACTGAAAGCATAGGAAATGAGGGACCAAATGTATAAGGTCTGATAGGAGAGTCCCTGCATAAATTTGGGAACTGCAAAGAGCTGCCCTTTTTTGTAAAAGTGAACAAGAAAAGAAAAAAAATTCAACTCTATAGAAGGGGAATTTGTCTCAGTGGGCAGAAGGAGAGAAAACTCTCTCCTGAGAATTTCTGACTATAAGCTGACCCTTACATGGATTTGCAGCTCAAATTCATACTATCTGTCTGCTCCAGAAAACATGAAGCCAAGAATTTATTTAAAGTAATTCCAGCTTGATAGTGCTTCAAGGAAAAGAAATGCAAATGCTGAGAATACAGCACTCACTCAAGGTCTCAAAGAATTCCTGCAGTTCAGGTTCTAAAAAACTCAAATTTATAGACAAAATCACAAAACAGAGAAAAAAGGCACCATGAGAGAGACAGCAGAAACAAAAGACAGCAGCATCAGAAGACAAAATCTATGGATATCAGAATTATGAGACATAGAATATTATAACCATATTTAATATTTTAAACATACAAAGAATAATAAAAGAACAATTTAAAATATGATTAAGGAACTGAGGTTTAAAAATTGAGATTTGAAAAGTTATTAAATAGAACTCAAATAATAATAAAAAATAATATTTGAAATAAACTGAAGACAGAATTAGTGACATAGAAGAGGGACCTGAAGAAATTAACCAGAAGGTGGTATAAAGAGAAAAGCGATCGAAAATACGAAAAGAGGGTGAGAGAAATGGAGGACAAAAGAGACCCCTCTCTTCTAGTAACTAATAAGAGGTCCAGAATGTGAGGACTGAGAACATGGAGGAAAGGCAATATTAAATGAGATGATGGCTGACAATTTTCCAAGGCCGACAAAAAAAACCAAATTCATTCTCAGTTTCAGAAAGTGCAACAAATCCCAAACAGAATAAAAAAAAAAAAATCACATTTTGATATAATACAGTGACTGACGGACACCAAAGACAAAGATGACGTTTTAAAATAATTTAGAAAGCCCATGTTCCCTAAATCATGCGTGACTAATTCTCTCCAATGTAAAGCTACCTTGACTGCAGTTAAAGACTGCAGTATAAGATGCTGACCACTAAGCAATACCTGCTTCTTATGTTTTTTGTTTGTTTTTTCATTTCCTTTTATGTATCCTAGAAGTAGGTCGGGCGAGGTAGCTCATGCCTGTAATCCCAGCCCTTTGGGAGGCTGAGCTGGGTGGATCATTTGAGCTCAGGAGTTCAAGACCAGCCTGGGAAACATAGAGAAACCCCATCTCAACTAAAAAAAAAAAAAAAAAAGTTAAGAAAGTGTAATTAAAAAAATAAACCCCCCCCCACAAATCTCCCTATTACCAGAACTGCACAGAAATGGGACAAAAGGAAACAGTGGTTTAGAACAACAACAGAATCACTGGATTTGTTTAGTTAGCAAACAGACTGAGCAGAGGGGAAGGGATGCTCACTTGCAGTTGGTACAGGTGTAGAAGACAGTTTGCCCTTCATCTGCTGAACGCATCTGTCTGGTGTGGTATGCCATTCCTTCATGACCACATCGAGAGCAGCGCCTGTCAACCTGGGAAGAAACTGGTGGGTTAGGGAGGCCTGGTCATATCCCCTCACTTCCCGCAGGAATCAGGCGATCACTCCTCTCAAACATCGATGCTTTACATCTCTTTTCTTGGACTTGGGCACACAACTCTACAGATCTCTGCAACCACTCCTCCGTTTCTTTCCTACCCACCTTACGGAACCAGTCCTTGAGCACACAACTCTACAGATCTCTGCAACCACTCCTCCGTTTCTTTCCTACCCACCTTACGGAGCCAGTCCTTGAGCTTATTAACTTACCACAGGTCCCTGGAACTCGGGCCCTTCCTCCACCGACACAGGCATGGCTGTCCCCAGCTGGTGGAACACAACTGAAGTCTTCACAACCTTCCCCTCAAAGTCTGCCCAGGGAAGTAAGAACTGGTTACGGGACAACCAGAGGGAGCTGACACCGGAAACCTCCCCTCTCCCCTGGCTGGTTAGGCCAGGAAGCCCTATATCCTTTCCTTCATTTTTCATCTCTAGACCAGACCAAACGTACAATTGTCTGATCTCCTGCTCTAGGGTCCCCTCCCGAACCCAGCCGATCTTGAGGTCCCCAAGTTTCCGACCCTGGGCCCTCCGCCAGGACCACTGCGTACAAGCCTCTCACCCCGCACGTTGATGTTGAAGCCACAGCGAGGACAGGTAACCGTGTCCTGAGCCCCCGGCAGAGGCAGGACCGAACCGCACTCCGAACAGAAATCCAAGTCCGACTGGAAGCTGGAGCAAGTGCTGGCGAGGTCCATGACGCACAGGCGATCAGGTCTGAGGAGGGAGTTAGAAGTTATATTAACAAGTGCCGGGCGCGGTGGCTCAAGCCTGTAATCCCAGCACTTTGGGAGGCCGAGGCGGGTGGATCACGAGGTCAAGAGATCGAGACCATCCTGGTCAACATAGTGAAACCCCGTCTCTACTAAAAATACAAAATATTAGCTGGGCATGGTGGCACGTGCCTGTAATCCCAGCTATTTAGGAGGCTGAGGCAGGAGAATTGCCTGAACCCAGGAGGCGGAGGTTGCGGTGAGCCGAGTTCGCGCCATTGCACTCCAGCCTGGGTAACAAGAGCAAAACTCCGTCTCAAAAAAAAAAAGCAAAAAAAACGTTATATTAAGAAAAAGACAGAGGAATCCCCCCAACACAGAGGTCATAACTATTCTGTCCCAGTGCCTGGGAGTATACAACCCGAGCTCTCCTCCCACGCACGCCTCCTGCCTCTGCGACCAGGGAGCCGAAACGCCCGGAATGGCTTACCAGCTAGTGTCGGGTGCTAAAGGACTGGGAACCCTTTCCTGGGGCCGGCGAGAGGAGCGGGCCAACTCCGTGGGCTAGAGCGGCACCTCTGCGCCCGCGGCTGAGCAGCGAGCTAGAGCCGGCTAGAGCGTCGCGCTTTCGGGCTGACGCTGGGTTGTGACGTCATAATTAATTGCGACCCTAGTCTCGGGAGCCTTAGAGATGGAGCCTAACCTCTTCAAAGGAAGTTTGCGGCTCCACTTTCACCCTAGTGCTGAGACGTTGAGCACAAAACTGGTAGCCAATGCTGCGCTTCCAGCTAATTTTCCCACCAGCACCCAATCCTGGGATATTTATTATTTGTCTCACATCCTACAGGAACCGAGTCCCTGGGGATATCCCCCTGAAAACCGTATTTTGCCGGAAATCATATTTCAAAATGCTGATTTCCTTGGATAAGAGAACTACAACTACCCTGATCCTGAGCCGGTATTTCCCTTTTGCGGCTGCAGAGTAGTTAAATAGAAAACTAAGTGTTCTGGGACGTAAAGTTTTAGCGTTCCTTGGGTCCCGCCGGCGAGCGTGGGCTTTCTGCAGAGCGCAGCCAGCCTCGTGTGCTTTGGGAACAGATCGCCGCTTGTAAGGGGTAAGTGGGATTCTTGAGGGACAGCAAGTGGTGAGGGTGGAGTCAGGAGGTATCGGGTCCAGCCCTGCAGGGTTCTATGAGCCCCTCTCTGTTGGTGTGGAGACAAGAAACCAGAAATAAAAGACACAAGACACAGAAAGTTTGGGCGGGGTGGCGGGGGGCGGGTGGTGGGGGGGTGGGCGGTTCACTGCCGTCCAGATCGCGGAGTCTGGCAGTGGCCCCGTCCGTGTCTGCACATTCTGACTTTTGTTGAGTACAAAGCTGGGGGCATGGTAAGTAGGTGTGGCATTGGTGGTTGGTGGTCAGCCACCGGGGGAAGGGTAGATGGGGCATGGCAGTGATAGGGTGAAGTACATCACATATCATACAGGTAGGGACCCAGAAATTTCTAGGAGCCGAGATGAGGCAAGGAGCCTAATGCGTCAGCACTTTTCCATACTTGTTAAGAAAGAACAGACATTAAGATTTATATTACTTTTTTTTTTCTTTCTTTTTTTAAAGACGGCGTTTCACCATGTTGGTCAGGCTGGTCTTGAACTCCCGACCTCAGGTGATCCGCCCGCTTTGGCCTCCAAAGTGCTTGGATTACAGGCGTGAGCCACCACGCCCGGCCAAGATTTATGTTACTCTTACTGATTATCTCTTCTTCTTTTTTTTTTTTTTTTTCCTGAGACAGAGTCTCGCTTTGTCGCCAGGCGCCAGGCTGGAGTGCAGTGGCGCGATCTCAGCTCACTGCAACCTCTGCCTCCCAGGTTCAAACAATTCTCCTGCCTCAGGCTCCCAAATAACTGGGACTACAGGCGCGCGCCATCACGCCCAGCTAATTTTTGTATTTTTTTAGTAGAGATGGGGTTTCACCATGTTGGCCGGGATGGTCTCGATCTCTTGACCTCGTGACCCACCCGCCTCGGCCTCCCAAAGCGCTGGGATTACAGGCGTGAGCCACCGCTCCCGGCCACTGATTATCTCTTTTAAGAAAATAGGAACCTGGTGCAGAAGTAGAACATGAAAGTGGACATGGAATGTGACCGCTGAAGCACAGCATCACATAGTGACAGATAAGCCCCCGGTTGTCTGTGGGTCTACCTGACAGCTGTCAGGCCTACCACAAGAGCTTGGAGGAGCGGAGTTTTCTCTTAACTCCTCCGGGGAATGAGACGTCTAAGCCATCTTTGGATGCCACCTTCCCTAGCTGGCTAAACAGCGGGCATTTTCTCAGTACCGACGCTGTAGCACAACCGAGGCGGCCCTAGTAGCCCTTAAGCGGGTGTAGCGGGGCTGCAGAGCATCTTGCCTTAGGGTCATTTCCTTCACAAGTGTCACCCCAGGTTCTCCCTTTCCGGCCTGAGACCTGAGAGGCATTAGTAAAAGAATTAAGATCGCCTATGAATAAGATCACCTGTGAATAATTAAGCTTACCTAAGAATAACTAAGGTCACCTATAAATAATTACTGTGGTTATATCTCTAGTTATTTTCTTCTTTATTATTTGTATGGAAATAGGCTGAAGCTTCTGACTCCTGCCTTGGCCCCTATGGGGTGTAGTCCCAGTGGATGAAAGGAAGCAGGGATGAAGTGGGACACTGAGAAGGGGCTCAGGACTTTGGAGGTGGTGGAACAGAAAAGCTTGGGACTTCCCCTCCTTGGACTCCTGCTGGATAAGTGAGGCTAGCAGTAGTCCAGGGAGCTCATTAAATAGGATTTCATAAGACTTAGGTCGAGTTTGGCTTTTAGTTGTGCCTGCCACCTGTCGAACTCTTAAATCATTATTGTCATCCGTTAAGTGGACAGCTGACATTTCCCTGATCTTTTATAAAACATGAGAATGTGTCTTTGGAAAATGTTGCTATTTTCATTAATCTTTAACTTATATTCTAAGTAGAAATTTTCCCTGAAGGGGCAGCTTGTAGTTGTTTCCTAGTTTCCTTCTAGGCCTCCCATCATCACCCACTCTGATAGCAGTGCTAAGTTCTTTCATATACAAGTTCTGGAGCCACCGCTATTTTCTCCTGTGAAGGACAGAAGCTGTAGTCTTTCGCTGGAAGAGGCTCCCATCTGCCTTTCTCTGTAATAATGGAGAGAACACCATAGTGAAAGGGTTAAAACTCAACAAACTGCTGAAGAGTGACAAGACCTATCACTTAACTGTGAAATTGCTTGGTATTTTGTCTGTCTTACAAAGGGAGATGTGTTGTTGAGCTGATTGTCATAGGCAGTTTTTATTCTCACTTATCTGTGTGTCTGCCTCCTTTGACAATGGAACTTGAAATTAGCCTTCCACCCTTCTCAGTTTTCTCTTTTTAATTTGAAAAACAGCCAACATCCCCTGTGAATTTCAGTAAAGGAACACAGCATTAAAAGGCATGTCCTTTTTCCAACAAAAGCTCACAATCTATTCAATAAAGTATTTATTGAGCAACTATTCCAGGTTTTGAGCTGAGGCTGCAAAGTTGAAATCTGTGTTCTCTGACATCAATGAACATGAATGAGTAATTAGAATACAATAAAAGTATGCTAGTAGGTACAAAATGTGAGAGCCCAGAACATGCATATAAAGAAAACATGTCTGTAAACTTCAAGGAGGACTGGGAAATGATTTAATAAAAAGATAGATACAATGTTATGACAAATATTTAAAAAGATGTTCAGATATTATGTGTCAAGGATCATCAGCAATCAACAAATCATTAATTTTGAGAACTTGGGATCACAGACTTTAATGTTAAGTACTGTGCTAGAAGCCATGTACAGAGAAGTAAATGACGATCATACTTTTAAAATCTTAAAATAAGCTTACATAGGCAAATAAGAATGTTCCTAAGAGGTCAGTGAGACCAAATATTTGATATCAGGTCCTTTCCAATAATGTAGAGGCATCATAATTGTAGATACAAATTACAGTTTTCACTCCTTATGAGCCGAAATTTCAGCATCAAAATGTTAAAAGCGATATATGAATACAGATATCACAGTGTAAGTCATGGTTAATTTTCAAATGAGTTGTAGAAATAAAATATATCAAGTGTTTAGAGGAAGGGAGACTCACTGTGACGGAGTAGACCAGAAAGACTTTATAGTCAGGAGCTTGACCTGTGAAGGACAGATAGACAGAATTTATTGAGAACTTATCAAGCTCTTTACATTGAATTCATATTTGTTCTTTATAACCCTGACAGGAGATTTTTGTCTTACATTTCCGTTTTATAGATGAGAAAGCTGACAGAATTTACTTACCCCGAGTCCCACACCTAGGAAGTGGTGGAATTAGGGTTCAGATCTAGCCCTGTCAGACTCTAAAGCCCATCCTTTGAACTGTAAATGGTATAAAAGGCACAGGGAGGAAATGTCAGACATCCTCAGTGACTTAAATATGACCTCACAGTAAGCTCAGGTTAGACCAGGGATGACACATAAAAGTTGATAGTTTTCATTTGTGTTGCTATCAGCCTCCTCTACAAATAAACCCAGAGTAACCACAGATTCCCATCCTGAGGAGTCCAACAGGGAACAGTTTTATGATGGATTTAGGGTAAAGGATGATTGGCATTGGAAGGCAGGCAAGCAGAGGGCCGAGCAATTAAATAACAGAATTTCAGGCCAGGCACAGTGGCTCACGCCTGTAATCCTAGCATGTTGGGAGACTGAGGCAGGTGGATTGCCTGAGCTCAGGAGTTAGAGACTACCCTGGGCAACATGGTGAAACCCCATCTCTACTAAAATACAAAAAAAATTAGCTGGGTATGGTGGCGCACACCTGTAATCCCAGGAGGTTGAGGCAGGAGAATTTCTTGAACCTGGGAGGTGGAGGTTGCCATGAGCCAAGATGGCGCCACTGCACTCCAGCCTGGGCAACAGAGCGAGACTGTCTCAAAAAAACAAAAAACAAAAAACAAAAAAGGCAGAATTTCAGAACAAAAGATTGGAGAGCAGAAATGCTGTACTTGCTGATAGAGGCAGAGAGGGCTCAGATCATGAAACTACAGAAAGAGAAAACTAGAAACCTAGAATCATCTAAAAAACTAGCACCTAGAATCATCTCAGAACACAGAGGAGGCTTGATGACTGAGCAGTCTGACACAGATATACTTGGACAACACCTCACCAAGGAGCATGTCTCTTCCCACTCACAATCCCCAATACAGGATTCACAGTGGTTCACGCTGAGTCCACAGGAGAAGTATCCTTGTTCATATGAAAGGAAAGATCCTCTTATTAGAAGAGCATTCATTATTTTCCACCACAGGAATGCACTGGTTTCCCATGGGGGAAATGACCCTGCTATAGTCCTGCCTATTAGCAGCTTTGTTCTGATACCTCCTACATTTTAATTTACCTTTGTTTTTTTTATCTTCCAGATTGGACTGGGCTACTTCTTCTAAAGATCCTAGGATTGCTGCAGGTCAGCAGTCTCCACTGGAGAAAATGATCTCGGTAAGTAAACTGTCTTCATATCATACAGTTTAGAACTACACAGAGAAGGAATCTTAGGTTTAAATCCTTCTGCCCAAGTGACACATTCCGGTAGTATGTCTACACTGGCAAATGTTTCCCAGCTATAGCCACAGTTGCGAAATAAAGAATCATTTTGAAAACTTCCAACACCATGCATTTTTAAAACTAGTTACTGATTTGTGGTAGTGAATACTTCATACTTTCAGAGCTCACAGGCTCACCTGAGAGTGATGGGAATAAAAATAATAGTTATTAGGCTAAAGTAAATAAAAGAACATCTAGCTTTTCCTGGTGTCAGTAGGGAGTGTGGGCTTGGATCTTGTTTAAATGTGTTCTCAAAGGAAAAAGATGATCACATTATAAATTCCTGACTTCACTTTGACAGAATCTGGGTGGTGTGCATACAACAGCAGCAAGACAGTTGATAACTCAGAAATATCAAGATGAGTATGAAATACTCTGTAAAGAGCAAGCTCTTTCTCTTGACTACTGGCTTGCCAAAGCAGAATCTTTTTATCATAAAAGAATACTACTGGAAATGATGAAAGAAGAGACCGGCACTGAAATCAAGAAAAAAGTGAAAGGGAAAACAACCCAAAGCACAGAAGGACTAAAACAGTGCTATTTGGTACCTGAGAGAGAGATGAAACACATAGAAAGGCACATAAATTGTACAGGACAGGCTAGAAAATCTAAGAACAAATCATTTAGACAAGTACTACAACTCCCCAGTGAAACAAAATTACCAAAAATTATGCCAGAAGGGCATGGCATCTGGAATGCACAGAGAAGAAAGCAGGTAAATGAGAGGGAACAGATGCAAATTAAGGATCACCAGGAACGCATGATTCGAGGGAGAGCACTTACAGAGCAAAGACTCAGGGAAAGAATCTTGAGAAGAAGCCAGAGCCAACCACCTACATATGAGAAGCATGAGAGAGTAAAGAAAGAGATAAAGGAGTTGGAAAGAGTTATTGCGTATCCTCTTTTCCAGCCATGCAGTAGAAGTCGGATCAAGGTGAATATTCTTATGGAAAAGTCTCAGGATGGAGAGAAAGTGAATACAATTATGAAACCATATCAAAGAGAATTCTTGACCATGCCACCCTTTTTAAGAAGTCAAATGGGAAAAATAAGAGATTAAAGTTTCAATGCTGTTATGATAAAATGATCTCTTATGTGAACCTTTTTTTTTTTTTTTAAATGCTCATTCTCATTTCTCCCTGGGGTTCAGTGGATATTCCCGTTTGTATCAGATATATAAGATAGTTCTGGATTTGAAAATTAGCTTAACTATTTTTAGTTGATTTGCATTTATTCCAAGTTGCATATCCTTTCTAATGTTCAGCGCCACCCCCCCCCCCCTTTTTTTTTTTTTTGAGATGGAGTCTCACTCTGTCACCCAGGCTGGAGTGCAGTGGTGTGATCTCAGCTCACTGCAACCTCCACCTCCCAGTTTCAATGGATTCTCCTGTCTCAGGCTCCCGAGTAGCTGGGATTACAGGCACATGCCACCACGCCAGACTAATTTTTGTATTTTTAGTAAAGACGGGGTTTTACCATATTGGCCAAGCTGATCTCAAACTCCTGACCTCAGGTGATCCACCCATCTTGGCCTCCCAAAGTGCTGGGATTACAGGCGTGAGCCGCCGTGCCCAGCCTCAGTGTCCTCGTCTTTAAAGTGGCAATAGTAATATTTGCTAGCATTTTGGAAGGACTATTGTTTTTGTGAAGTGTAGGTATATATTAGTTGTTTCATAAATGTTAGTTTTCCCGCTTGGGAAGACTAGGATTGGGCAATGATGGTGAATAAAGAATTGTTCTAATCTGCTTCTTTTATTCTCCCTGCTCCCCAGCCCTCCAAGGGTTATTTTGATGAGATTGCTATTGTTTAGTATATTGTCTTTAATATCATACCTTCATCAAAGAACTACTAACCAGGCCCTAAAAATGTAACTTGCCCCATACAATTTATTTGTATGAGAAACTTAGAGAGCCTACTACATGCTTCCTCCTAGGCGTTGTATTAGTTACTGAAGGTGAATAAAGAGAAGTCTCTGCCCTTGACTAGTTTTCAACTAACGGCATAGATCACTCTACAAACGTAATGTAGTAAAGGTTGCAATAGAAGGTACAGGGTGCTGTACAAAGGACGGATTCTAACCTGGCTCAGGTGAGCAGGGTGGAAAGGAGAAAGGTCAGAGAAGGGAGTGTAATAGTCTCTCACGTTCCTTCCAGCTCTTTTTGTCACTTTCTATCACCCGCTTAAGCAAGACCTTCCTAATGTTTGGATCTACTCAAGGGTAATCAAACATAGCCTTTCTGAAACTCGGGCCTTCAGCATTCATTGATAAATCAGAAATTTATAAACTTAAGTGAGAATTACACTTGTAAAGCAGAATGAAATATATGTTTCCTAATCAGTTATTTTCTTCCAACATACCAGAAAGTTGGAAAAGCAGGGATCCAGAGTTGGTGAGCAGAGATGCAAATAAATGGAAATGGATGTCATCAGGACTATTATGCTTAAGTTGTGATAATTCTGATGTCCACCTTGCTTTACTAGCAGAACACCCTTTACCCTGGATATTGTGAGGTCAGCCACTGTTCAATAGAACTTTGAGTTATGATAGAAATGTTCTATGTCTCTGCTCTTCAGTACAGTAATCCTTGCTACATGTGGGTATTGAGGCATTTAAAATGTGGCTAGTGCAGCTGTGGAATGGAATGCTTAATTCAATTTCATTTAAATTTAAGTTGCCACATGTGGCAAGTGACTGCTCTGTTGTACAGTGTGGCACTGGATAAACATAACTCCTGTGTTCTAGACTCTGGACGGTCCCACCAGTAGCTTTCTGTTTTGACAGTGTTTGCTGGTATGATAGGTCACTATTCATTTTATATTACTATCAGTTTAGTTTCCTTTATATTAATCCCTTCAAGAGATTTAAAAAATCAAGGTAGACCACTTCTGTCTGAAAATAAGAGGGCTGAATTTGCTTTGATTGGAATTAGGAACTAGCCCTCTCTTTGCTAGTTCTGGAATTTGGCCAGGATGCATATCAAAATCTCATTCCTACCCTCCTGATTTGCCTCATGCAAACTTTGTTGCTGTGTCTGTCCTCTGGCCTTCTATCACTATGTCTCAGCTTTAGATTCTCTATCTTGCTTAGAAATGGGTCACCAGAATGCAACAGGCAGAAGACTTAGAAGGGCAAATCAGTAGGGTAATGACAAATCCTTTGAGTTCAGTGGGGCTGAAAAGTAACCGAACACATGACCTTTTAGTAATTGTTTACAATGAGGATTTTCAGAGCTGGACACATAAAATTACGCATATCTAGCATAAAAGCAACTGGTGATCTGAGGGCAATTTCATACCTAATGTGACTAAGAATAAAAGTCTGTGTTTCAGGAGCTCAGTTTGTGCACACCTGAACCCATCATCTCTACCTCACAAATTATATCCACCTTTTCATTTCCTTGCACTGTGTCTGCATGATACGATAATACTCCCAAGCACCATTGTTTAAATCTTTAGTCACACTTAATGCTTTTTTTGGGGTCTTTTTTCTTTTTATTGTGAAATAGGATATACAAATGAAAATATTTATTTAGAAGAACAATAATAAATGTCCAGGTGCCCATTGCTCAGACTGAGAAATGGAACATTACTACATCCCAGGAGCCTCGTCTGTTCTCCCCATTCATATCTCCCTCTCCCACCCCTAGAGGCAACCACTATCCTGAATTTTGTTTAATTGTCACCTAGCTTTTATAGATTTTACTATGTATCCCCAACAGTTGCTTATTTATAGCCGTTATATAAATAGAATTATACTGTGTATGACTACTTTTGCTCATTATTTTTGGATTCATCCATGTTGATGTGTGACACTGTAGTTCATTTCCACAGCACAAATATGTCACAACTAAATTATATATTCTGTTGGTGTCATTTGGTTTCCGGTTATTGTTTCATTTTTTTAAAAAAAAATTTAGATAAACATTCCTTTAACATGTTTAATCTCATGTTCTGGTGCCTGTGTGCCAGATGTATATACGATATATAAGTTGTGGCACATTTATTTGACAAGCCTGATCTTGGAGCCCATTAGATTTCTATTTCATTGTGGCATTATGCCTGTAAGCCTGTTCTGTAGAGTCTGGCACATGTTCAGCCTCTTAATATATATTTGCTGAAAGAAAGAGGGGCATTTGTTAACTGCTGGAGACAAAACTGTGTCAGGCAGAGCCAGGACCAAAATACAGAAATAGCTGGTAACAGACCACTTTACCTTCTTACTCATCCTGCCCAGGTACAGTCATAGTCAACCTTTGTTTATGCTTATATTTCAGTTGAGGTATTAAATATTTGTTTACTTAGTTGATTTTTAATGAGCCTCCAGTAAATTCAAGATTTGTTTCTCTTTCTGTCACTTTTCCCAAAACTTTCACTCCACTGCTTTCTACAAAAGGTCACCCACATGTCCTCTCCAAGGCACCTGCAGCATGATAAAGTTTTATTTCTAAACAAAAGGGTCCCCAGAGAAGGAGACAAGGAGTCTCCTTTTATGTTTTCTTTCTTTCGTTTTTTTTTTTTTGAGATGGAGTTTTGCTCTTGTTGCCCAGGCTGGAGAACAATGGCATGATCTTGGCTCACCACAACCTCTGCCTCCTGTGTTCAAGCGATTCTCCTGCCCCAAGTAGCAGGAATTACAGGCATATGCCACTATGTCCAGCTAATTTTTTATTTTTTATTTTTAGTAGAGACGGGATTTCTCCATGTTGGTCAGGCTGGTCTCGAACTCCCAACCTCAGGTGATCTGCCCACTTCAGCCTCCCAAAGTGCTGGGATTACAGGCGTGAGCCACTGCACCTGGTGGAGTCTCCTTTTAGTACTAGGTTTTAGTACTGGGTTGCAGGAGTCCCTAGAGGGTCAAAGGCTGTGTAATAACAGTTTCTTCTTGTCTGCAGGATGAAAGTTTCTTAGCCCTCAAGCACCCTGTGACTTAGTTCTGATAGAGTACTGAGTTTGGACATGGCAGAGTGGGGACCCAAAACAAATCTCCCAATTCCAAATTCAGTTTTATCCAGGTTTTCAAATGAGATTTTAAAATGTTAAAGTGCTTTATTTATTTATTTGAGACCAAGTTTCGCTCTTGCCACCCAGGCTGGAGTGCAGTAGGGTGATCTCAGCTCACTGCAACCTCTGCCTCCCGGGTTCAAGCGATTCTGCCTCAGCCTCCCGAGTAACTGGGATTACAGGCACCTGCCACCATGCCAGGCTAATTTTTGTATTTTTTAGTAAAGATGGGGTTTCACCGTGTTGGCCAGCCTAGTCTCAAACTCCTGACCTCAGATGATCCACTTACTTCAGCCTCCCAAAGTGCTGGGATTACAGGCATGAGGCACTTCACCTGGCCATTAAGTGCTTTATAGCCATAAGATGCCACATAATGTTATCTGTTGTTATTGTCCTTCTATTGGATTTCTCCCCCTACTTTCATACTGTACCATAAGCTCCTACTAGAGGCAGGGAAATCTCATAGTTCAAGTTCAGAATGCCAAAGAAAAATATGAATGAAAAGACAGCAATTAGGAGACAAGGAAAAATAGCAAACTGGAAAATGTAGGCTGATAATAAAGTGCTCCAGTTTTGCCAAGAACATATCTACTGTATGAGCTTGTTTGAAATATCTGGGGATAGGTTACTATGGTAGGCTCCTATTGTTTGCATAGTCTGTGTCCCTTTAGTTTCCTTATAAATTTACAAATCAGTTTGCAAATCTCTACAAAGAAGTCATTTAGAGATTGTGCTGAATCTAAAAATCACTTTGAAAATATAATCATTGAGTTATATGAAGTCTCTAATCCATGAACTTTGCCACATTTATTTAGATTTTTAATTTCTTTCATCAGTGTTTGATTTGCACTTCTTTTGTTAAATTTGCTCTTATTTTGTTCCTTTAAAGCTATTACAAAGGAATTGTTTCCTTAATTTCATTTCTGGATTTGTCATTACAAGGGTTTAGAAATATAATTGACTTTTGTATACTGGTGTTATTGTTAATATCCTTTATCCTTGCAGAACTTACTAGTTCTAGTAACTCTTTAGTGGATTCTTTAGGATTTTTTTTTTTTTTATGTAAAAGATCATGTTATCTGTGAATATAGTTTTACTTCTTTCTTTCCAATCTGAATATACTTTATTGCTTTTTTTGGTTTAATTATCTTAGCTGTGTTGAATAGACATAGTGAGACAGGATATTCTTGTTTTATTGTTGATCTTAGGAGGAAAGCAATCAGTCTTTCACAATTAAATATTGAAATGGTTTGGATTTGTGTGCCTGCCCAAATCTCATGTCAAATTGTAATCCCTAGTGTTGGAGGAAGGGTGTGGTGGGAGTTGATGGGGTAATGAAGTTGAGTTCCCCCTTGCTGTTCTCGTGGTAGTGAGTTTTCATTGAGATTTCATGGTGAGATTTGGTTGTTTAAATGTGTGTGCCACTTCCCCCTTCCCTCTTTTTCCAGCTTCAGCCATGTAAGATGTACTAGCTTCCCCTTCACCTTCCACCATGATTGTGTTTCCTGAAGCCTTCCCATAAGCAGAAGTCTGTATAGCCTGCAGAACCTTGAGCCAATTAAATCTCTTTTCTTTATAAATTACCCAGTTTCATGTATTTCTTTATCACAATGCATAAATGGAGTAATACAAGTATGTTGTTAGCTGTGGGTTTTTCATAGATGCCCTTTATCTGGCTGAGAAAGTTCTTTTCTATTCCCAGTTTGTTGACTTTTTTTTTTTTTTTTTTGAGATGGAGTTTTTACTCTTGTTACCCAGGCTGAAGTGCAATGGCGTGATCTCGGCTCACTGCAACCTCTGCCTCCTGGGTTCAGGCAATTCTCCTGCCTCAGCCTCCTGAGTAGCTCGGATTACAGGCATGTGCCACCATGCCCAGCTAATTTTTTTGTATTTTTAGTAGAGATAGGGTTTCACCATGTTGACCAGGATGATCTCGATCTCTTGACCTTGTGATCCACCCGCCTTGGCCTCCCAAAGTGCTAGGATTACAGGCTTGAGCCACAGCGCCTGGCCTTTTTATTTATTTATTTATTTATTTATTAATTATTATTATTTTTTAAAGTAACATGATCTCAACACATTGCCCAAGATGGCCTCAAATTTTGGCTTCAAGTGATTCTCTTGCCTCAGCCTCCTTGAGCATCTAGGACTACAAACACATGCCACTGTGTCCACCTCTTGACTGTTTCTATTATGAAAGAGTATCACATTTTGTCAAAACCTTTTTTCTGCATCTATTGAGATAATCGTGGGTTTTTAATTCTGTTGATATATTAATTGATTTTTGCATGTTAAACCCATCTTGCATTCCTAGGATAAATCTCATTTTGTCATGGTGTATAATTATCTTTGTATGTTGCTGGGTTGTTTGCTAGTATTTTCTTGAAGATTTTCACATCTGTATTCATGAATAGTGATCTGTAGTTTTCTTGTGATTTTTTTGACTGTTTTGGTACCAGTCTTTTAGAACATTCCCTATAGCATATGTTGGGTAGTGTTCCTTTTTTTTTCCTTTTTGGAAGAGTTTGTGAAGAAATGCTTTGATATCATGTATTCATAGACCAGAGTTTGAGTAGCATGGTGACAAATCTAGGATAATTTTTTTAGACTTTTATGGATACTCTAGATGGAATGTTTGTGTCCCCAACCCTCCACCCAAATTCATACATTTAAAATTAATCCCCAGTGTGATGATATTTAGAGGTGGGGCCTTTGGGAGGTGATTAGGTTATGAATGCAGAGCTCTCATAAATGGGATTACTACCTTTATCAAAAAGACCCCAGACAGTTCTCTTGACCTTTCTGCCAGGTGAGGCCACTTGGAGAGGACATCCATTTATGAAACAGGAAAGAATCCATCATCAGACATGAAATTAACCAACACCTTTGCTCTTAGCCTTTCCAGCCTCTAGAAGTGTGAGAAATACATTTATGTTGTTTATAAGCCAACCAGTCTAAGGTATTCTGTTATAGCAGCCTGAGTGGACTAAGACAGTGGGGACATGTGGTGTTATATATTGGTTTTTAGCCACAGTTCTTGGCTCCTAGCTCCTATATTCCCTTCTTACAGTCTTTTGTTATAATGTTGGGTGTATTAGGCCTTGGCTGGCCTCAGGAATCAGAATCTCTCTTCTGCCCTCATTTCACCTGCCCCAAGGCAGGGCTCTAATCTTCTGCCCTTCTAATTATAGGTCTTAAGACCCTCTCCAGAGAGGGTCCCACCCTGTACCTTGGGAGAAGGAATGCTGGCGTCATGAAGCTTCCATAAAAACCCAGGAGAATTAGGTTCAGGGAGCTTCCAGATAGCTGAACACGTGGAGGTTTTTGGAGAGTGGTGTGCCCAGAAGGGCATGGAAGCTCCATGCTCCTTACCTGATACCTCACCCTACATGTATTGTCATCTGTATCCTTTGTAATATCCTTTATAATAAACTGGTAAACATAAATATTTCCCTGAATTCCTTGAGCCACTTCAGCAAATTAGTGAAGCCCAAAGAGGGGGTGGTGGGAACTCCAACTCAAAGCCAGTTGATCAGAAGTTCTAGAGGCTGGGACTCACAATTGGTATCTGATGTGGAGTCTTGGGGATTAAGCCTCCAGTCTGTGGGATATGATGCTATCTCCAGGTAGATAGTGATGAAATTGAACTGGAAGACACCCAGCTGTTCACTGCTTGATGTGTGGGGAAAAAGCCCCACACCTTTGGTCACAGAAGTCTTCTGTGTTGATGATTGTTGAGGTGGTGTGAGAGCAGAGGAAAAACATGGTTTGAAAGAGGGTTTCCTAAAATAGCATAACAAAAACATAAATGTCACAGATACTCTTTCCAGAAAATATGTGCATATACAAAGAAATATAAATATTAGTATAAAATCTTAGTGTACACACAAGTCCTCTGAAGTCTTAGAAATCTAGATTTAAAAAAATCCTAACAATAGATAAGTTTTGAGCAATCATTTCACCATCCCACAATGCCACTCTACTTATGTGAATATAAACTGATCAGAAAAAAGTTGTACCTCATAACAGACTATCAAGGGACTAAGTTGAAAGATGTAATTCATTAGTCACTCATTCATGCAACCGAACCCAAGTGTCTATGATGTACCAGATGAGGTTCTAGTCTCAGATTACTGCTCTAGGAATAGACATTTTTTCATTCTTTTTCCACCCTATCTTCCTGTGTCCCAGCACCTGAACCCACTTTCCATGTTAGGAGAATTTCATACTTAGTCATGGTAGGAGGCAGACACCAACTCCTTCCACAAAAGAGAAAAACTCACTTTTCCAAACATCTGGCAGCTGGATATGGTATGAGGCTTAGGTTCCACCAGGCAGATAACCACTTGCTGGATTCTGACTTGGCCTGGTGACACAAGCTGGTACTGTGCGCACATTTTACTAAGTGTGGTGTGAGTGGCAGCAGCAATGTCCGATTGCCAGCAGCAGTAGTGACAACAGTTCTGTCTGCAGGGTCCAGTGTCCAGCTTTAGAATCTCATTGGTATGAACAGTGACATCTGTGCCTGGCATCAGGGGCAGTGATTCCTATGTGAGACTCCACCTAGGGTGTGATTATAGATTCTGCTCCTGGCTATGTAGCCTTAAACCTATTCTTGTAGGCCTTCCCAAAATAAACACCGACCTGCTTAATATAGATAGATAAATTCCTTTATGTTTAAATTGGAAAAAATAGCATTTACATGTGAACATAAGACCCCATCTCACCCTAGGCACTGTTGATTGCTTCCCAAAGTGGTTCCCAATTTGGCTGATCACCAGGATTCCTTGTAGGATTGTTACAGAATATTCAGGCTTTTCCCCGTACCCACCATCTCAGAAGTAGACCATGAATCCCAGGAATGACAACCTGCAGCTGAGGCTGATGCAAAGCCAGGTGGGAATCCTGGTCTACGTTCTTGGCTACTAAAGGTGTGATCTGAAGACCATCAGTGTCTGCCTCAAATTTTTTATAAACACAGAATCTCATTCTCTACTCCAGACCACCTGAATCTTAGAAAGTTGTCCAGGTGATCCCTATGCACACTAAAATCTGAGATTCTCAGGTTTATATATCATCTAGATGTGTTGTTAGAACTGTGCAGTCTGCTGTGGAGGGTGTTCTGATGGAATCCCTTAGCACTGGAGGTCCAGGGTTCAGTCCTTGTCCTTTTTCTATAGCCATCACTCCCTTGGTGACTCATGCATGCTCTATGCTTTAAATGTCATTAATACGGTATTAACTACCAAATCTATTTTCCCAGCCCAGACATTTCTCCTAAATTTCTTGCATATCCAACTGCCAACACAACAACCTCACTTGAATGTCTGACATCTGAGATTCAACATTTCCTAAATTGAATGGCTATGGTGCCCCCTCCTCAAATATGCTCCTTTCAGAATTTTCCCCACCTCTGCTGACAACAACTTAATTTTCTACTTGCATGGTCTGAAATTTTGGGGTTCCTCTTTGACTCCTTTTCATACCCTAGACTTAATCTGTTAGGAAGTACTGTGAAGTCCATATTGAGAATATATCCAAAATCTGGTCACTTCCCACTCTTTTCTCTGCTCACACCCCAGGCAGAGCAACCAACATCTCCAGTCTGGAATACCGCACTGATTTCCTACAGTTTTCTCACTTTCTCACTCACCCCTCATCTGTCCACTGTGTTCTCAGCAGAGCAACCAGGGTGATCCTTTTCCCACTAAAACATATGCCCCTCAAGGCCAGCAATTTTTGCATGTTTTTAGTTTCCAGATGTAAAACTAGCATTTCATACAGCCAGCACTCAACAAACATTGGCTACATGAGTGATCACCTCCCTATTCTAGAAACAGTATCTTTATTAATGTAGCTGCAGACCACATCCTGTTTTGTGTCAGTTACAGTGAAACAACTGCTTAGATTGACATCTATGCTGAATGTATTTTCCTCACAGAGAACAGAAATGCTGTTCTCGCCTCCCTCCCACACAAACCCTCTTACATACCACAGCACGCAGTTATAGTTCCCTTTTCAGAAAAAAATGATCCTAGGCTTATGGACGGTATTTTCCAACCAACTGTGAATTAAATTAGAGTCTAGAAATCCATGAGTTTGGATTTGAGCCAGCACTAGGATTCTTACAGCTAAAGGCAGGGATAGGGGTAGGTGAGCCAAAAATAAATTCCTGTTAGAAACCTAACTCGAGTTTATTTAAGGTGAGAAACTGGGATCTGGTCTCTAATTCCAGAATTTGGTTTCCTGAAAAAGATTGGGGAAAAGATGGAAAGAACAATCCAGGAAACAGCCCTGGAAGGAAAAGAGCCGGATGGGTCTAAAAACTGGTCTTGGACAAGCCAGGGTCAAGAATAAGACCATCCCTCTGACAGACAACACTGGGACTGAGGAGCACCTGGGGAAGTTTGGTGTCATTTGCTTGGAAGACCTCATTCAAGAAATTGCCTTCCCAGGGAAGCATTTCCAGGAGATCTCATGGTTCTTGCGCCCTTTCCACCTCTCAGTGGCCCATCATGCTACCAAAAATAGAGTGGGCTTCCTCAAGGAGATGGGCACACCTGGCTGTCGGGGTGAACGCATCCATCAGCTCGTCCGCCAGCTGAACTAGAACCAGGTGCCAAACTGCAATACATTTTTGTCAATGAAGTGGAAGCATGTGTTTTTGGATAATGGAGAATTTGTATCAAGTATCTTCACAGAAGATTATTTCCTGCTTTATCTTTAAAAACTGGAAAGGAAGGGTCAAAGAAAAGACAGTAGCTGGCCAGGTGTGGTGGCTCATGCCTGTAATCCCAGTAGTTTGGGAGGCTGAGGAGAGTGGATCACCTAAGGTTGGGAGTTTGAAACCAGCCTGACCAACATGGCGAAGCCCTGTCTCTACTGAAAATACAAAAATTATTGGGACGTGGTGGTCCATGCCTATAATCCCAGCTACTCAGGAGGCTGAGGCAGGAGAATTGCTTGAACCAGGGAGGTGGAGGTTGCAGTGAGCCAAGATCGTGCCATTGCACTCTAGCCTGGGCAACAAGAACAAAACTCCGTCTCAAAAGAAAAAACAGTAGCTTATGTTCATGGCAAGCACTTCTCATCACAGTCCAGTTCCAAGGAAAAATTACAGCGTTTTCTCCATTGGCTGCTGCCTCGTCCGAAATCAGCACATTCCGTGGAGGAAAGAGTCCTGCTTTGCTGCGTCTCCTATAGTAGTGTTTAATGTTGGTAATCGAGTAACTCTAGCATTTGTAAAGGCTCCCTAAGACTCCTGCAGCAGTGGACAAGCCCAGGGACTAACTGAATCTGGAGATTCCTGGGGCATTGTGAAAAAGACTTGAAATACACATAAGAGGAAAGGTACAAAAATAGATGTTCACTTGGCTCTGCAAAAAAATAAAAAAAAAAAACTGTTCTCTTGATATCACAGAGATTCCTGTGAACAGGGGCCACCCCAGGTCTTGTGAGGACAATGGCAGCAAAAATAACTCCTTCTGCTGCCCTAAGGGAGATTGGAGACTTCGAGACCAAAACTCAGACAAGAGAACAAGAACAGGCATAGTCCTCTGTCAAAACAAAACAATGCAAAAGGTGGGGGCTGAGGGCCAGACCCACGCCTGAGCCTAGGCTGACCTGGCCACACAAAGCCCTTGCCACAGTCCTAGGGACAGGATAAGGCCTGGGCAGGGTCCACATCCCTGTGATCACAGGTTCTTATGGTACAAGATGCTACAAGGGACAAGGACCAAGATGACCCAACCAAGAAGTGACCAAGTGGAAGTCCAGAATGAACTGAGCACCAACTGGGCACAGGCCTCAGCTACACTTGGCTCCTCACCGCCTTCTCCTGTCCCCACCTGCAACAGACTCCACACAGCAAACACATGGACTCTGGGAACATTCTCAGGTCTTCCATTTATTGCCTCTTTCCCATTTTAGGAATCTTGCTTTTTTAAATTGAGCCATCACCCTCACAATCCACAGCACTAATCTGAAAGAACAAATTCATATCCAGGTTCTTATTTTCAATAAAAAAACAAGAAGTTGCAGTTCGTGGCAATGTAGAGTTAAGGCAGGGATGGAGATGGCCCAGCCTTGCCTCCCCTAGAACAGGAAAGTCATTCGTGGGGGAAAGAGAGCACAGGTCAGTGTGAGGAGAAGTCACCAAACAAGTCAGCAACATCGTCACTTTGTCCTAATTGCAATGCACATACATTCAGATGCCAGTTGCAAAAAGAGAAACTATGAGTTCTTAAAGTCACAGATTGGGGCGTGAACAAGTCTTACATCACTTAGTCCCACACAGGTAGCTGTCTCTTGCCATAGAAGAAAAATAATCATGGATAAACACACATCAGTCACTGTAAGTCTGACTTACACTGAACCATACACTCAAATGTCCAAATCCAGAGAATCCCCATAGCCCAGCTGAGTCCACTCTGCCCCACCCACATCAGAGCCCTGAGCACTGTCATTGCCTGGGATAGAACAAAACAAGACCAGGCAATAGTCCACAGGTGATGTGACCAAAGGAAGAACTGTAGGGTGGGTGAGCTCCTCCATGTGCTCCTGTCTACACTGTCCCAAGGGTCTCAGGAACCAGCCCTGTGGACCCCACTCACTAGCAGCCTGAGTGTAGCTCCCTCCTTTTCCACCCATGGGGAAAAAAGTCCAGTGAGAGGCCAGGGAGGAATCAGGGCCACAAGGTCCCAGAGGAACGAGGTAGTTATAGACCCCAGGAGGTTCCCAAAAGAGACTGCAGACTTGGGACAGAATCTGGAGACATGAGGGAGGGAGGTGTGTGCCACTGCACCAGCCACCCTCTTAGAGGTCTGGTGTCAGCAGGGGCCTTCCCCTCTGACCTGTGACTGTCAACAGTCAAGTCTCCATCACGAGAATCATCAAAGTAAAGTTTTTGTCATCCATTTTCACGTGTGTTTTACAAAAGAGTACGTGTTGGCGCGCAGGGCCCCAGGCTGGCTAAATGTGTGCAGATGGCAGGAGACAGGCAAAATCCTGTGTGGGGCTTGAAATCCTCCAATTTGAAATGCTCCACTTTGTGACTTCAAGAACCCTGTCTAATGGGACAGGAAAACTCATGTCACCTCCTTTCCCTACTTGAGGACTTCTTCCTCCACATCACAGTAACAACCACAGCTCCCATGAGAACCAGGCCAGCAACAATTCCCACAGTGATGATGGTGGGCTGAGGAGGTGGCTCAGGGAAGCGTCGGGAAGAGAGGGGCCCTGAGCCCCAGGCCTCATTCCTGACCCTGCCAAAGGTCTCCAGAGGGCTCCCGCTTTCCCTTAGAAGAGATGTGGTCCCTCATCTCAGGGTGAGGGGCATGGGTAGCCCCTTAGGCTACACATAGCATGTGTATCTCTGTTCCTCTCCAGAAGGTGCCACTGTAGCTGCCCACTTCTGGAAGGTTCTGTCCCCTGCAGTCCTGGTCTCCACAAGCTCTGTGTCCTGGGTCTGGTCCTCGCTACCCACTGCCAGATCAGTGTGATCTCTGCAGGGTAGAAGCCCAGGGCCCAGCACCTCAGGGTGGCCTCATGGTCACAGATGGGGTTTGGGTCACATGGGTCTTTGGGGGATCTGAGGGGAAGAGTCAGAAAATTCAGGCACTTTGCGCTTTTTATGGGACACCCCAGCAGCACCCATGTGACCATCCGGAGAATGGACAGGACACTTGGGGTGGGGGAAGGAATGCAAAATCCAGACTCTATCCTGGACTCAAGTATCAGGGATAATGTTCCCATTGCTTGGAAAGTTCTAGAATCAGAGTAAGGCATCTCAGGTTAGGAGGCTCCAGGTCTCTGAGAGAAACTTCTAGTCCTGACCTGACTGGAGGCCAAGTGACTCAGAAGAGCTGAAATCAGACCCCCTCACACACACTGAGTAGGAGACAGAGAACAAGGCCCCAGAGAAAACACATGATGCCCAAGGCTGCTGCAGGGTTCAAAGGGAGCCACTGATCAGTATTCCAGGGGTTGTCTTCCCTCCATTTCCTGAGAGACTCACATCTCTTCATTGTTCCAGAGACCAGGGTGGGCCGTCGGAGTCACTTTCTGGTACAGAATCTGGAAACCCAAGAGGACTCATCCTCCTCTAGACCCATGGCAGGGCGATATTCTAGCTTTGGTGCCATTTTCCTCCCTTCCTCCTGGGAGGCCAGCCCGGGAGATCAACCGGAGATGGGGAGGGTCTCTGTGGCCCCCACGCATTGCAGCGTCTCCTTCCCATTCTCCAGGTATCTGCGGAGCCGCTCCACACAGGCGCCCTCCAAGCAGGCCCTGAATCTCCTCTGAGTCCCGAGTCTGCCGCGGTCCAGGGCCTTGTTCAAGGCGAGGTAATTCACGCGGTCTTAGGCTGCCTGTTCAAACCCGCGGAGGAAGCACCTCGGGTCTCAGGTCGCAGCCATGAATCCTCTGGTGCGTGTGAGGCCTTGGCTCCGCCCCAGCCCCACCAACTTGTGGGGATTTTGACCTAAACTGAAAATGAAACCGGGTAAAGGCGCTTGGGGCTCTCCCAGGTCGAGGATCTCGGTGAGTCCCGCAGCCTCGGGGTGACCCGGGCCTTAGGTGGAGAATGGGGAGGGGTCGTGACCTGCGCCCCGGGCCGGGGTGGCTCTGGTTGCAGCAGCCGCGCAGGGTCCACAGTCCCACTTGGAAAGTGCGCGTTGGCCTTGGCGATCTTGGATTCCCTGTGGGTTCGTGGGGATTTTAGAACCTGGAATTGCGGTGAAGCTGATCGACTTCTCTAGCAACCTAACACTCAATGAGAGGGAGAACGCGGCGTGAGTATCCAGGAAGAAGGTCCGGACACAGCTTGGGAGACGGAGAAGTGGAACTCCTGGGACGGGGAATCCTAACGCTGGGTCTCCCAAATCCAGACACTGCCCTCGGGGCACGAGACCCTGAGAGACAGGCCCGGGGCCCTGGGACTTTGCCCTGCCCGCCTCCTCCTAAACCAAATGCTCTGTCACACATTCTCCCTTAATCCAGAGCTAGGAGTTCGTCATCGTTTCTCAAACGTTTTAGTTTCAGGATCTCTGCATGCTCTTAGGAATTAGTGAGGACTCCGAAGATAATTTTATGTGAGTTATATATGCTAATATTTACCGTATTAGAAATTAAAACTATTTAAAATATTTTATTCATTTAGAATATTAACACATTACATGTTAGAAATATTTTTAGCGGCCGGACACGGTGGCTCAAGCCTGTAATCCCAGCACTTTGGGAGGCCGAGGCGGGTGGATCACGAGGTCAAGAGATCGAGACCATCCTGGCCAACATGGTGAAACCCCGTCTCTACTAAAAAAAAAAAAAATACAATAAATTAGCTGGGCATGGTGGCGCGTGCCTGTAATCCCAGCTACTCAGGAGGCTGAGGCAGGAGAATTGCCTGAACCCAGGAGGAGGAGGTTGCGGTGAGCCGAGATCGCGCCATTGCACTCCAGCCTGGGTAACGAGCGAAACTCCGTCTCAAAAAAAAAAAAAAAAAAAAGAAATATTTTTATGCGAAGTCATTATTTCCCTAAATAAACAGTATAGTGAGAAGGGTGCACCTTTTTACATTTTATATGTTTGTAGATCCTTTTCTCATGTGTCTCATTAGAAGATTAATGAATTTTCATCTCCTTTTCTTCATCTAATCTGTTATTTTAGTTGACGTATATGAAAAAAAAGTCCATCCTCACACAATCACATTTTTGTTGCTGTTCTTGTTTTGGGTTTTGTGGGGGGTTTTGTTTGTGTTTGTTTTTTTCTTTTGGAGACACGGTCTCTTCCTGTCACCCAGGCTGGAGTGCAGTGGTGTGATCATAGCGCACTGCAGCCTCGAATTCCCTGGTTCAAGGGATCCTCCCAACTCAGCTTCACAAGCAGCTGAAACACCACCCCAGCTAATGTTGTTTTTGTAGAGATGGGGGTGGGGGGCTCTTACTCAGTTGCCCAGGCTGGTCTCAAACTCCTGAGCTAAACTCCTGGGCTCAAGTGATTCTCCTACCTTGGCCTCCCAAAATACGGGGATTACAGGTGTGAGTCACTTTGCTAGGACAGAAACATTTTTAATAATATATTTTAGAAAATTGCAGATATTCATCCTTGATACTATACTAAAATAAGAAAAGTGTTAGCTTTAACAAGTGTTAAAGGTTGTTTGTAATGTGGAACATTAAATTATCAATAATGATTTCACATGCCATTACATTAAGATACATAAGTCCATCTTCCACATTGAATGCATCTTCTATAATACATGACTTTTAAAAAAAGAAACACAATTTCACCAAGTTTTATCTTCCAGTGTTGACCTATCTAACTGCAAGTTATCAGAAAATCACATTTTTGAAATTACACAGATACCACCAGAAAAACTTGTAAGTGTTGGGAAGCTATCAGGCTTACGTTGGTAGATACAAGTTCTCCAGGATTACAGTTTTCTTTTGTGAGCTTGCCTTTTATCATTAACAACAATACTGTCAGTGCATTATGTGGAAGGGACAGGCTCATGTTCATTTTTGAGAAAGTATCAGCCAAATATTCAAGTCTAAATGATAATCATTTCTGTCATTTATTCTTTCAGGTAAAAAGGATATTCATAAAAAATAGACTAGTACAACTCACAAAATGATTTTGTTGACACGAACATCCTAATGTGTTTTTGTTTTAAGACAGGGTCTTGCTCTGTTACCCAGGCTGGAGGGCAGTGGCATGATTTTGGCTCACTGAAACCTCTACCTCCTAGGTTCAAGTGATTCTCCTGCCTCAGCTCCCAAGTAGCTGGGACGACAGATGCACACCACCATGCCTGCTTACTTTTTGTATTTTCAGTAGAAATGGGGTTTCACCATATTGGCCAGGCTGGTCTCAAACTCCTGACCTCAAATGATCCACCCACCTAGGCCTCCCACAGTGCTGGAATTAATGACAGGTGTGAGCCACTGTGCCTGGTCTCAAACATCCTAATTTGGAATGCAGTAGAAGTATCTTATGTGTATTTCCCACTTAATCATTTAAATATTAAAATGTGGACCCTGGGATAGAGATTTAATAAAGTTAACAATTCTTTGATACTTCAACCAGGACATATTTAAGTGAAACCTGTTTTTTCTAGCTTCTATAATTAAGAAGAGGTTAAGAATATAATAACTACTATTGCAGTTTGGTACCATAGCCTCCATTCTTGCCAAATTTTACTTTAGTACAAATAATGTCGTTATGTTATAAAAATAGTTTTAATCTTGTGGGTCTAGGAAGAGGTTTCAGCAGCCCATAACGGTTCCACAGATTGAACTTTGAGAAATCGTGTTCTTGGTAAGCTGCGGAGGGTTCTCGACTGGCCCCTTTGCTTCTTCTTCATATCCCCCAGTTTTTCTCTCTGAACAGGACTCCCTGTGTCCCAAAACTTAGCTAGCACTAAGTTTGCTCTGTCCTGGGCTCTTATAGAAGAGAACCTATTAACTGTAAATTGGACGCAGAGTTCCTTGGTTTGGGAACAGAGGTGGCAGATGAGTTTCCCCTTTGGCACTGGGAATGGTTTGTGCCTGGAAGCACAAAACAGAGATTTACTCCTGACCCACTTTGATTTTGCAGTCTCCACGAGAAATAATATTGGCCCTTTCATTTTTTTTCCAAGATGGAGTCTCACACGGTCACCCAGGCTAGAGTGCAGGAGCATGATAATGGCTAACTGTAGTGTGAACCCTTGGTGGGGCAGGGGGAGGCTCAAGCAATCCTCCTGCCTCAGACTCTTAAACTGCTGGAACTACAGGCTCTTGCCACCATGTCCAGCTAATTTAAAAAAAATATTTTGCAGAAATGGGGTCTTGCTATGTTACCCAGGCTGGTCTTGAACTTCTGAGCTCAAGCAATCCTCCTGCTTTGGCCTCCCAAAGTGCTGGGATACAGGTGTGAACCACCACAACCAGTCACCTTTTTATTTTAAATGTGTCTAATATACTTGACTTGAGGCCCACATAGCATTAAGAGAAGTTATCTTAGTCCATCAGGCTCCTATGACAAAAATATCCTAGACTAGGTGGCTTATAAAAAAAATAAATTTATTTCTCACAGTGCTGGAGGCTGGGAGGTCCAATATCAAGGTGTTCACTAACTCTGTTTGGTGAGGGCCTGCTTCCTCATAGCCGTCTTTTCACTGCGTCCTCCCCTGGTGGAAGGGGCAGGACAGTTTTCTACGCTCTCTTTTATAAAGATACAAGTTCAATTCATGGGACCTCATGACATGATCACTTCCTCTAAAACTTGCTTCCAAATATCATCACACTGGAGATTAGGTTTTAACACATGAAACTGGGAGGAGCATAAAATGTCTATAGCAGTAGTGCTGCTCAAAAGCACGTTCTGTGGTGATGAAATTGATCTGTATCTGCACTGTCCAATATGGGAGCTTCCAGTTACATGTGGGTATTGAGCACTTGGAATAGGGCTAGTGTGATAAAGAGTTGATTTTTCAAAAGTTTTATTCAATTAGTTTAAATATAAATAGCCACGTGTAGCTAGTAGTTACCATTTTTGATAATGCTTATCTAGAGTGCTCTTAGTTTTCAATCTCCTCCACAAAAAAGATACATTGAGATTCCTAGATTGAAATACATTAAAATTATCTTCACACAGAAGCCACGGATTTGATCATGTGGGTCTTAGACATATCCCTAAAATATAGCAGGCCCAAGAAAGTTCAATATGTATTAACAATTAAGAGTGTACATACAGATTACTAAAACATGATTCGTCAACTCAAGGTCATACATTTTCAAAAATGCCTATTCACCATAGCTAATCCTTGTCTATATTTCATTGAGACTCTTCATGTTATATTTCTGTAACCTGGTGAACACAAGGAGGTATATATGTCATTACTTAGCCCAAGAAAAAGTATTTATTGAAGGTGCCATGTAAAATATCTTATAGGCTTTGTAGGCATATTTTAAAATTATAAGCAAAAGATTTAAATTTTTTTTCTTTTTTTTCTTTTTGAGACAGAGTCTTATTCTGTCACCCAGGCTGGAGTGCAGTGGGACAATCATGACTCATTGTAACCTCGGCCTCACGAGTTCAGAGGATTCTCCCACTTCAGCCTCCTGAGTAGCTGGGACTACAGTCATGTGCCACCACATCCAGCTGATTTTTGTCTTTTCTGGTAAATAACCATGTTGGCTAGGATGGTCTTGAACTCCTGACCTCAAGTAATCCACCCACTTTGCCCTCCAAAAGTGTTAGGTTAACAGGTGTGAGCCAACACACCTGACCAGGTTTTAAATGTTAAAACTGCACCTCTCATCATATCATCTGTACCTAGATGAAAATATATGTTAAGTTTTACAATTGTGAAATAGAAAAGGATTCTCTAAGCATGACCCAGAGATGAAAAGCCATAAATAAAAAATAAAACCTCTGTATGTCAACCAATACAACTTCTCTATGTCAAACTCACACATATACTAACATATGCCTGTGATCAAATTCAAAGACACGTAAAAAATCTGAATGACTAAAGGTAGCATATTTCAACGTCTTTCAGCCAAAGGCCACCAGAAACACCTATAGTTGAACAACTGGGATTTATTACTCATTGCCAAAAGAGAGACTGCACACCGTGTAAGCATGAGGATATTAGAAAGAATGTAATATAATATTTGGTCTTACAGACGATATATTTGGAGAGAGCTAAGGAGGTAGGGTTTCACTACAGGTTGGGTATTGCTAAGACGCAGGAACATTTCTATTACTGTCTGAATAAATCTTACCCACAGTGAGTGCAGAGCAGAGCAAGGATGAAGTTGTGGTTGGTAAAGAAAGAGCTGTCACTCATATTAGCCAGCAGGGGGAGAGGCTTGATATTTTGTGAGTCGCATGGTGCCTTGGTTTTTGTCTGTGCTTCTATGAAATTCTGTAGTGCTCCTTTTTCGTCTTGCTTTATCATGTTCCCAGAGTATCCTTGTCCGATGTTGTTTTGTAATATGGTTTATGTCCAAGAAGAAAATAATATGGCCTAGTGGCGACCAATAGGACAGCTTCTAACAGCGCTGAAACCTACTGTCATACAGGCTGATGAAAAATTTCTGATGTATAAATTTCTAAAGGGGACTTTTGCAAAACATGTTAATAATATAAATGGGCTTACATTTTAATGCAGATATTTCCCTTTCAAGAATTTTTCCTAAGAAGATAACTACACACATTCTAAAAAATACATGTTCAAGAATGTTTCTTGAATTTTGGTTTATAAAATCAAAATGATGGAAACAACCCAAATGCTATAATCAGTATAGGGATAGTAGCTATGAGTAATGGAACACTTAATATACCCCAAGGTATAATACCATGTGTTTTATTGAGAGAGTCGAATTTGATCCTTAAAGCAAACCCATGGGAATCCCAGTACGTGATACCTTTGTATAGACAGGGAAAGTGAGGTGAAGCAGGTGGTGGAGCTGCAATGGACCCAGGGAATTTTCTCTCAATGCAATCATCTTTCATTGATTCCCTGTCCATCTGGTGGTGGATATGACTCTGTATCCCATGCCAGTGAACTCTTTCAATGTCCCTGAATGTTCTATGACAGGAGGTCATGCGATGTGGTGCTCAGGAGAACATTAAGGGACAGTTCATCAAGGAAGTCTGACTTTCCTGCTTAACCACACTTGCATTTCCTCATCCAGCATGTATTTTGAGGCCTCTAATGAACCATGTGATTTGCTAAACACTAAAGATACAGTGAAGAACAAAAGTAAGATGCTGGCAATTTGATGTTCGCACTGTCATGAAGGAGATGCACATTTAGCAGAACATACAAAGATAAATATAAAATTACTACTAAGCTAAGTGTGGTGAAGAAAGGTTCATGGTATCATGAAAGCAGATAACCAGGAGATCTAACAGGGGCACTACCACTATTCTCAATAATACCTAAAAGATGTAATAATATATGGCATTTACAAATGATGAATAGAATTATATAAAATTATATACAATCAGAGAACCAAAAAGCACTCTTGGAAATCAAAAACTGATCATTTAAATAAGTAATTCAATAGATGAGTTGGAAGAGCAAATTTGTACTACCACTAAATATTAAAAATGGAAAAGCAATGTCAAGAAAGACAGAAGAACTATACAAATGCTAGTCTATCAATCAAAGATTTCCAGCAACCTAATGATACAAATTCTGAAAGGATGGAAAGATAGAAATGATTTAAAATTTAAAAAAATTCTTCAAGTTTACAGACAAAAATTTAACTTGTAATGACCCCTACCAAGTTCTTACTATAGTAGATGAAAACACCCACACCAAGATGCATCACAGTGAAATTTTAGAAGGTGGGTGGAAAAGAAGAAATTCCAAAAACATCAAAAGGCAAGAAAAACAACATTGGAAACTAAAAAATATTGATAAAATGTCATGGAAATTCCTAGGAAAAATGTTTTTGACACAGAATTCTATACCCAGTCTAGGTTGGAATAAGTGCTAGGGTAGCCTAAAGACATTTTCAGAAGCTTAGGCTTTCAAATTTTACTTTTGTGTTCCCTTAGGATACTGCTAGATGAAATGAAACAAAAATGATGGAGAAAACCAAAAAAGGGACGCATGGGATTCAGGCAACAGGAGAGCCAGCACAAGAGACAGGCAGAGGGATGCCCAGGATGAGGTGAAAGTCTTGGAAGTCAACCCAGATGTGCATGCACCAGTCCACGTGTGGCAGGACTGAGGGAAGCGTCTTCATAAAGATGAGGTTGGTAGAATATGGGACGTGGTTGTGTGTATTCATGGAGACTGCCTTAGTTTATTTATGCTGCTATAAAAGAATGCCATAGTCTGGGTCAGTTGTGAAGAACAGAAATTTGTTTTTTCAGTTCTGAAGCTGGGAAGTCCAAGATCAAGCCACCAGCATTTGGAAAGGGCTTCCTTGCTGTGTCTTCACATGGCAAACGGGTCAAGGGCAAGAGTCAGGACAGTATCATTATTGTCGGCCTGTTCCCACACTAATGACATTATTTATTCATGAGGGCAGAGTCCTCATGACTCGACTGCTTCTATTAGGCCTTACTTTCCAATATGACCGCATTGGGGATCAACCTTCCAATACATGAACTTTGAGGGACACATTCAAACTATAGCAGAGGCCCTGGGGGGAAATTTGGAAGAGATTTTATAATGAGTATAACAGAAATTGAGCACATGAAGGGATAAAATATTTATTAATTCCAGGGAAAATAAAAAGTCAATTCAACAAAGGAAAATAATCCTTGTGAATAGTATTTCCTAGTCTAGTTGTGAATAGCATTTTTGTGGTCATAATAAAAATACAAATAGTGAACACCCAGCTAAGCAAAATTGTAAAATAACTATATTGAGAGGACAGGGATATGTCAAAGGGAGCTATTCACTAAGCATGATACATAAGAGTGAAAAACAAAACAGTACTATAACACACAATTTAGAGGCACAGATGTAACAATAAAAAAAAAATTAGGCAAAATAAGTAAAGTAGATTGCCTCTGCAATTCCGGAAATGGTGTACATGAAAGATTGGGGACATCTGTGTTTATAGCAAGCCTTATAGAAGTATTTGACTTTTGAAACACTGTCCATAAATCCATTTGATATTTAAAAAAATCATGAGACTCAGGAATTATTCTATAAGAAGTGTCAGAGAAATGGGGCAGTAGTTGGAGGGAGACATGGAATCAGACAATAGATTTTTAATTATTTATTTATTTTTATTTTTTTGCTTCCACTTAAATTGCGTGTTTTACTTCTCCCAATCCAAGCAATAGCACAGAAGCCCCATGATATCCACCCCAGACTGGTTTTGAGTAGGTTAAGGTTATGGGAACCCTTGTCAGAACACTGATACAAAGGACTCCCAAACGCTGGGCACAAATATGTCTGCAAACAGATGGAAGTAAACAGTGCACTGGCCCAAATGCTTCATGAGGCAGTTTGATTTTGCATTGCAATTTACATCCTTGAAACTGCCAGTCTGGAGGGGGATGGAGTAACGTGAGGGAGTGAAGTTGAAATTTACTCCTCTTAGCTCACCCTTTCAATATTAAGCAGAGACCAAGAGAGAAATGGTTCCAACATTTCACCACATTTATTTCTTACTGCTAAATGCAGCAGTTTAATTTTTCTCCAACCAAAATAAGAAACAAAGCAGTATGATTTCACTTCTATTAACTTTTGAAGGTTTACGCAGTTAAGGTGTTTTTGCTTCTATGTATGAAGGTTAAACAATCATTTTTTTCACAAATACAAGAGCAACCAATTTCACCATCGAGTACAAGTAAAAACTGGGATTCTTTTAAAAATTAGCCCAAAGTGGCATTTAGAAACTGTAGGCTGCTGTGCCAACACCATGACAAAGCACAGTGTAAGGTTGGGTCTGGTTTTGCTTCGGTTTTCTTTTCAATATCCAATCCTCATGGATTAAGTTCTGGAAATGTTCCAATTGTAAGACAGGGATCTGTTTGGATTCCACCATGGGTATGCTCCTTGGGTTGGATGCTGGAGACTCAGGCCCGTTTTGCTGAACCCATGTCAACTACCTAGTAGTCATCAAGGTCAAAAAATTCATCATCTCTTCCTTGGTATTCCATTCCCTGGTAATCTACTCGGCACCGCAAGATACCCCAATTCCGTCAAATCCTGTTACAAACTTGAGACACTTCTTGTGATTTATCTGTGACAATTTCCAACATAGCTCCAAGTTTTTTATAGTTGTTAGAAACCATTCCAATAGGGGCATGCTCTCGATAAGCTCATGTTCCTGTCTGATCTCTTTGTCTGTGAAAGGACATTTATTCTTTTCTTGCTCTGGAGCAGGCGTCCCCAAACCACGGCCCGCGGGCCGCATGCGGCCACCTGAGGCCATTTATCCGGCCCCTGCCGCACTTCAGGAAGGGGCACCTCTTTCATTGGTGGTCAGTGAGTGGAGTACTGTATGTGGCGGCCCTCCAATGGTCTGAGGGACAGTCAACTGGCCCCCTGTGTAAAAAGTTTAGGGATGCCTGCTGGAGTAAGATAAGAGAATTTTCTCCTCTTCTGTGCCTTGGCAATGAAGAACATATCTTATTATATCCAGATTTTCGTAGACTATTAGAATTTCTACAGCTCCCATTCCAAAGCCTTTAGTGTATTTTCAGTGCCCAAACAGTACTTGCCCGTGTCCTGGCTGATTTCATCAAAGTATAGTCCTATTAATTTCTTCTCTTGAATGAATTTCATGTTGGAGAGGACTTCAGAAGATAACTCCATAGCTTGGTTGAATCAATTTTCACCACCATATGATATATCAACTAATTCTAAAACTTTCCATTGTAACCTCTGATCAAACATTATTGACTTAGTTCAGTTTTTTTTTTTTTTTTTTTTTTTTTTTTTGAGATGGAGTTTCGCTCTTGTTACCCAGGCTGGAGTGCAATGGTGTGATCTCAGCTCACCGCAACCTCTGCCTCATGTGTTCAGGCAATTCTCCTGCCTCAGCCTCCTGAGTAGCTGAGATTACAGGCACGCGCCATCATGCCCAGCTATTTTTTTTTTTTTTTTGTATTTTTAGTAGAGACGGGGTTTCACCATGTTGACCAGGATGGTCTCGATCTCTTGACCTCGTGATCCACCCGCCTCTGCCTCCCAACGTGCTGGGATTACAGGCTTGAGCCATCGGGCCCGGCCGACTTAGTTCAGTTTTAAAGTCAGTGGATCTAGCTAAAACTATACCAACCACATTCACTTTGTCCCCAGAAATAAACAGCTGCACAGCAGTCTCTACTACTTTCCGAGCATAGTTATGTCGCGTTTCCATTCCGAAATGGGCAAAACGCAAGGCTGACTGAACTCCTCTATCATGTTTCTTTGGGAGATCCACAGTGAATTTGTGCAGAACTTCTCTTGTGTTTCCTTGGCCTGTGCCAAAAGGTGCCCCACTACCATCTATTACAGTGAATCCAAACTTGCCTCATCAGAAAGTAGTGCTGTAAGAACCTTTGTATGGAATTTGTTGTCACACAAATACAATGACATATTAATTGGTTTGAAAGTTTCAAAGTCAATATTGACTTTCTTTTCCTTTCCTCCTCCTGTTACGATTGTTCCACAGTAAACAACCACACCATCTGGGGGTACTTTGTTATAAAGTTTGAGTCTTTGTTGTACGGATGCAATGGCTCCCAGGACTGAGAGTTGATTTACTTGTGACTTAATGTTAGATGCAGTTGCAAACTCATCTGCTAACATTTCTGCAATTTGTGAAATCTGATCCTTGGGGGAATGATCAATGACATCATGCTGGTGCCATTGCCACGGGCCACCTCCACACTCTCAATGAGCGTCTTGATCTTCCAGATCTCCACGTTCCTTTAGGCAGCACCTGCGTTGTCCGCCATCTTCCTGCCTCCTCCTCCCAAAGGGCCCAGTCCCGGGTGGCAGCGGTTGCTCCTCCCCGGTGTGGCGGCCCAGGCAATGGAGTTTTTTTAATGGTAGGATTTTATTTTTATTTACTTTTGTTTGTGTTAATGGGAAATATTATAGCATTTTGTATGCAGTTTGTATGCAGGAATGAATGAGCCAGTAGAGAGGGAAAACTCATGTAGGGGAGGCAAGGGTGGATCCTGTGGCCTTAGACAGGAGCTGAGGACCATCCATCATCACTGGTGGGAAGACCCAGGAGACAGGTGGAGCTGCTGGGTTGTCTTGGGATGATGATGCTCTTTTTACCTGAGTCCTTCTTTTTTCTGAGTGAAAAGCAATAACCTTATTATCTAAGAGTGAGGAGTGGGAAAATATTGGAGGGGTGTGAGGAGGAAAAGAAAGTGAGAAGTAGCCCTCTCAGGAGATGTGAGAATAAAGTGACATCTGGAAAGTGAGGGCTGCAGCCACTGAGGTCAGTGCTCATCAACAGAGAGAGAAGCACTCAGGCAGCAGCAGGAGGAGGATACATAACAGACTAGAAGGAAACGCAACAAAATATCTCTGGTGTGAGGTTTGCAGGTTATTTTAAATTTGTGATTTATCTTTGACAGCATCTTATAATGTTTCCACGGTGAATATACACTGTATCATATATTATGCCTTATGTATTATAATGTATCAGAAATCAAGAGCTTTGTTTGAAATGTTAAAAGGGAAGGCAGATAGATGGGTACAAAGTGAGGAACATGGGGCAAAGAGCTGGACATACAGGGCCCCTGTGTCTCGGCTCCAGGCAATGAACTCACAGAGCCTTTTCTGCATTTCTGAGGCCACTGCTTTCTACGAGGCCAAACAGCATCTTCCCTTCTTTGTGGGGTGCAGACATTTATTACCATCTTATCAGCAATTTGGTGCTTTAAGAAAGTCAGTTTTGCATTTTAAGTGGCACTTTTAGCTTTTTCAGTGGGAGGATTTGTTCATATAATCTAACTACCTTTTCCAGAAATGGAAATTTCAAAGCAAAATAGTTCAATTAGAACATCATTGGTCCTAGAATAGGGGATCAGAATCTGAGTCTTAACACATGATCTGGACACAATCTGTCAAGGGTTTCACAAGTGGGAGGGATTTTGATATAATTTCTTTTTGAGAACATTATTAATGTGCACACAGAAAATTCAAAAGATAGTATAAAATATACAAAGGTAAGTTATTCCCATTGCTCCCCACCCCCACCACCATTGCTTGTCCCTTAGGTCGTCTACCTGGAAACCTTCACAGTTAGAAATTTCTCATTTCTTTTCCCACAAATAAATATGTATGCATTAGTGTGTGTTGTTATGCCAATAAAGGCTACAGACTGGGAGAAACTATTTGCAAATCACAAGGCTGATAAAGGACTTGTATCTAAAATATAGAGAGAACCCTTAAAACTGAACAATAAGAAAACAATTTACCCAATTTAAAAATGGGCAAATGTCTGAACAGACACCTCACCAAAAGATCCACAGATGGCAAGTGAGCACATAAGGAGATGCTCAATGTCATTTATCATTAGGAAAATACAAGTAAAACAACAATGATATACCATTACACACCTACTACAATAACTAAAACCCCGAAATCTGGTAACACCAAGTGCTGATGAGGATGAAGAGCAACAGGAACCCTCATCCACTGCTGGCAGGAATGGAAATGGCTCAGCCACTCTAGAAGATATGGGCGGTTTCTTTTAAGGGTAAACATAGTCTCATCAAACATAGCTTCACCGTAATTGCCATACAACACAGTGATCATACTCCTAGGTATTTAACCAACAAATAGAAAACTTACTTTGCACAGAAACCTACATGAAATCTTTGTAGCAGAACATTCCCTACGTGTGGGCTGCATATAGTGACTTCCTTCCAAAGACAATATGAAAAGGCAGAAAACAAAAAAGAATTTGACAGGGGAGAAACTGGGAAACACTGCCTTAGGCAGGTGATGAAGGTTGACATCACCAGGGATAAATAAAGTGGGTAGCACCTACCCCTGATGTGCTGAGAGTGGTATTTCATCTTTGTGCCTTTCCTCCCCAGCACCCACAGCCCCAACCACATTCGAGTTAAAGGACATTCCACAATATGCCTGACCAATGCTCCTCAAAAAATGTTAAGGTCATCAAAAACAAGGAAAATCTGTGAAATCATCACAGCCAGAGGAGCCTTAAGAGACATAATGGGGACTAAATGTAAAGTGGTGTCCTGGATGAGATCCTGCTGCTCTCACGATGAAATGGCCTTATCTTAGGAATCAACTCTGGATTCTCCAATCCCTGGATGGGGAAGGGGAGGAGAGCCCCTGGAGCTTTGGCCCAGGAAGATGAGGGAGGCTCCTGGAGAAGCCAAAATGGGAGGAACTCAGGACAAGAAGAGAAAAGAGGCCAGAAGGAGTAGAGGGGAAGGAGATAAATAGGAGGGGGCATGGGGAGAGGTCAGCTTAGTGGACATCTGTGTGGGATGGGTTCTGTTTGAAGGGAGGCAAAAGAGCTTGGGTGGCTGGCATAGGTCTCTGATTTTCACCAGGGTGGTAAGTGCCCAGGAGTTAGCTCTGTAACTCATCAGTAGCTATATTTAACTTTTAGGTAGTTTTATGTACTGACAGGAATAGTGTAATTCAGAAACACACATGGAAGAAACAGGGAAAGAAGAGAAGATGAGAAGGGAGGGGATGAAGGAGTTCTCCTATTCCAGAGCCAGATTCTCCCAAATGCTGGGGTGGCAGGAAGAATAAGAAGTGGAGGAAGATGTAGGAGCTGGTGGTAATTTTTAGATATTCCCCTGAGAGGAGCCTTTACTGAGAGAGTGAAGTCCTGAAGGAGTTGGGGAAGTGAGCCCTGTGGTTACTGGGAGGAAGAGTGCTGTAGGGTCAGTCTGCACATCTGAAGGAAGCACTAAGGCTGCAGACTTCAGGAAAGACTTCCTGCTGGAGATTGTGGACATTTGGGTTTGTGTATCTCACAACTGCTTCCCATTTGTGCTTGAGTTTTCCTAATGTCCTAGAGACTGGGCAGGGGCGAAGGGCCCGTGACTGGAGAGGGCTGGGAGAGGAGCAAGCTGAGGTTGGGTCCCACTGCTAACTGTGTCTGTGCTGGTTCTCACCTGCATCCAGAGTTTGAGGTGTGATTCCGTTGTGTTTAGTTTGGAAGTTGGCAGAATCAAAACGGAGTCACTAATGTTTTTTTAAACTCTGACAAATAGAGCTGGGAAGGTGATGAAGAGAGGGTTCCCATGCTTCTATACCTGATAACAAAAACTATCACAAAAGACTACAAAAGTCACAACCTTGCACAAAGGCAATCACAGCTTTACATGAAAATACTTCTATAAGGGTATCTGCTGAGCAACCACCTGTCCAATCTTGGACTGAGGTCACCCTTGTTATTGATCATTGTAGCCCTTTAAAAACCTTTGTCTTCCTTTACCTCCCCAAACACACACTTGTTTACTATGGCACATATATTCCAATTGCAATGCGCTGTTTCCAAATAAATATTTTTATTTTAGAGAACCATTCTCTGTTCCTATTTGGGTTGACGTAGATGGTGTCAGAAACAGGACTTGGAAAAGGTCACTATCAGAGCCTAGTGCAGTGGTGTACACCCATAGTTCCAGCTACTCAGAGGCCAAGGCAGAAGGATTGCTTGATCCTAGGAGTTCGAGGCCAGCCTGGGCAAGGAAGGGAGACTCCATCTCTAAAAATAAGAAGTTTTTTTAAAAGGTCCCTGTCAGAAGGAATCAGTGATCATTGGAACTGGTTTTCCGTACTCACTTGAATTCTTTGAGCTCTGTGCTTCCACAGCTGGCCTTTCCTGCCCTGGTGTCTTCCCTCAGGCTGAGCCTCCCTCCTTTGGCAGAGGTTTTCTTATATTATTTGGAATCTGGTTTGGATATGGTCCCCATAGTAAAGAACCATGCATAGCTCCTGGATAATAAAAGACTTTTGGTCTTTTCTATTAGGGCTTTTCTGGATTGAATACTCTGGTTTCCCCAGAACTTACATACTGTCTGTGAGGCAAGTTTGTGGTGAATTCACTTTTGGTCATGTACCTGGTTTAACATTTTGTTCAATCCTCATGCCTGGGTTAAAATAATTGTGTACATTCTTATCTCGGTCTGTTTTTGTTTGATTTGACTCCATTGTGATGCCTGTTCCTGACAGTCTTCCAGCAGCAAAAATAAACATTCAAAATGGGCACTGATGGCTAATTAAAAGCCACTCAAGGCCGAGTGTGATGGCTCATGCCTGTAATCTCAGTACTTTGGGAGGCCAAGGCGGGTCGATCACTTGAGTCCAGGAGTTTAAGAACAGCCTGGGCAACATAGTGAAAACTCATCTCTACAAAAAATACAAAAATTAGCTGGGCATGGTGGCACAAGCCTGTAGGCCCAGCTACTAGGCAGGCTGAGGTAAGAGGATCACTTGAGCCTGAGAGGTCAAGGCTGCAGTGAATTATGAGTATGTCACTGCACTCCGGCCTGGGTGACAGAACAAGCCCTGTCTCAATAATAATAGTAATAATAATAATTAATTCAGAGCAAAAGAAAATTAAAGTGCAGTATTTTATCCTCTCTTGTGAATCTCTTAGTTATTTACTTTTGCATAATAAATTACCTAAAACTTAGTAGCTCAAAACAACAAATATTTATTATCTCCTACAGTTTCCAGTGATTACTGGTCAAAGCTCCTAACACTCCTTGATGGGATTTATACAATTTTTTTTGCTCTTGAGAGAGTGATAAGGAACAAAATGGCATTTTTTTATTGCATTTTAGGTTTTGGGGTACATGTGATAAACATGCAAGATTGTTGCATAGGTACACACTTGGCAGTGTGCTTTGCTGCCTTCCGTCCCCTCACCTGTATCTGTCATTTCTCCCCATGCTATCTCTTCCCACCTCCCCACCCCACTGCCCCTCCCCCATTTCCCCCCAACGGACCCCAGTGTGTAGTGCTCCCCTCCCTGTGTCCATGTGTTCTCATTGTTCAACACCCACCTATGAGTGAGAATATACGGTGTTTGATTTTCTGCTCTTGTGTCAGTTTGCTGAGAATGATGGTTTCCAGGTTCATCCATGTCCCTACAAAGGACGTGAACTCATCGTTTTTGATGGCTGCGTAATATTCCATGGTGTATATGTACCACATTTTCCCTATCCAGTCTATCATCGTTGGGCATTTGGGTTGGTTCCAGGTCTTTGCTATTGTAAACAGTGCTGCAATGAACATTCGTGTGCACGTGTCCTTGTAGTAGAATGATTTATAATCCTTTGGATATATACCCAGTAATGGGATTGCTGGGTCAAATGGGATTTCTATTTTTAGGTCCTTGAGGAATCGCCACACTGTCTTCCACAATGGTTGAATTAATTTACATTCCCACCAACAGTGTAAAAGTGTTCCTATTTCTCCACATCCTCTCCAGCATCTGTTGTTTCCCGATTTTTTAATGATCGCCATTCTAATTGGTGTGAGATGGTATCTCAGTGTGGTTTTGATTTGCATTTCTCTGATGACCAGTGATGATGAGCATTTTTTCATATGTTTGTTGGCCTCCTGTATGTCTTCTTTTGTAAAGTATCTGTTCATATCCTTCGCCCCAAAATGGCATTGTTAATAGTTAAGGCATGACAGGTTTTCTGAGAGTCCTGCCAGCTCTATGCTATGACCCATTCTTGTGCACATTTGTAAGTGGATGGGCAAAATGAATTAAGGAAAATTCAAAACTGAAATGGTCATTATTTTTAAAACCAACAATTATGGAGTTAACATGTAAAAGTTCTCTATCTTTTTTTTCTGCCTACTTTGAACGTACTGACATTTCTACAGGTGTTGAGATAAAACTCACTGCTTATGGCATTTCAATTAAGGGAAGAAAACAGTTTTAAAGGCATTGAAACTAATGGCTTTACAGATTACAATAGCTCCATGGTAATTAACCACCTTGACACCTTTTATAAATATAAATTTAGGTTTCCCTAACAATTATGTACAATAATGAGATACTTAATTGAAAAATTAGTAACATAAAAGGAAAAGAAATAAATGTTTATGAAAGTTAGACTCTCAGACCAAATAGGTCAAAATATTGAGCAATAATATATTGCTGTTCAACATAAAAATTTTGTTTTTTTGTGCCATGCCAAAGCCAAAAAGGAAAAGGCACAAAATAAAAACCCAGCTAAAATTTTTCCCTGCACACATTTGCTAATTAAGCAAACAAGACTGGTAAACAAAAGATTGATTTGTGACTAATTCAAGGCTACTTAGAGATATTTCGCTTATACAATTCAGTTGCTCCTAGCTAACAGTTAAAAAGAAACCCATAACTCACTTGAAACAACACCAACAAAAAAGGTGGGGGCAATGAAAGAAGTTTTTAAAGAATCTAACTGCCATGGAAACTGCTATACCCAAAATTTTGGTCCATAGGTCTCATTAGATTATCAGGGCAAATGAAGTTTAACATGGACACATAAAATGTACCAAGATTGAACCAAGAAGAAATTAAAAACCTGAAAATACCAATAATGAGTAATGAGCTTGAATCAGTAATGAAAAGTCTCCCATCAAAGAAAAGCCCAGTGCTGGATGACTTCATTGTTCAATTCCACCAAACATTTAGAAAGGGATTAACACCAATTTGTTTGAAACTATTCCAAAAAATTGAAGGGGAAGGAGTTCTTTCAAATTTATTCTATGATGCAAGCATTACTGTTATCAAAACCAGAGAAGGATATAACAACAACAACAAAAAACTACATGTCTAAATTCCTGATAAACACAGATGCAAAAATTAACAAAATACTAGCAAACTAAATCCACAACACCTTAAACAGATTATATGCCATGATCAAACAGTATTTGTTCCAGGGATGCAAGAATGGTTACATATCTGCAAATCAATACATATGATAGATCATATCAACAGAATGAAGGAAAAAAATAAAATGATCCTCTCTAGGTGCTGAAAAAACATTTGATAAAATTCAACATCACTTTGTGATAAAAATTTTCAAACACTTAGGTATAGATGAAATGTATCTAAATACAATAAAGGCTGTATATGACACTTCAATAGTCGACAACATACATAATGGAAAAAAAGTTGAAAGATTTCCCTCTAAGAACTGGAACAAGAATAAGGATGCCTACTTTAACTGAATTTAGCATAGTAGTAGACTGATAACTATGGAAATGGATAGAAAATTTAAAAAAATTACAACAACAATAAAAATACAGCATTGGAAGTCCTACCCAGAGCAATTAGGTAAGAGAAAGAAATAAAAGGCATCCTAATTGGAAAAGAGGAAGTCAAATTGTTGCTGTTCGCAGATGACATAATCTTATGTATAGACAAACCTAAAGACTCCATCAAAAAACTCTCAGAACTGATAAATAAATTCAGTAAATTTGCAGACTATAAAATCAACATATGAAAACTACAGAATTTCCATACAAATCAATAAACATAATAGAGCTTATCAATGGAATGAAAGACAAAAATAATATCATCTCTATAGATGCAGGAAAAACATTTGATAAAATTCAATATCACTTCATGATAAAAACTCTCAACCAATTAGGTATAGATGGAATGTACTTAAACACAATAAAGCCATATGTGGGAAACTGAAAATAATTAACTAGCTGAAAAATCAAGAATGAAATCTCATTCACAGTAACTATGAAAGCATAGGAATAAATTTAACCAAGTATGTAATGAAATCTATAAAATACTAGTGAAAGAAATGGAAAAGGACACAAAAAGGTGAAAGATATTTCAATACCATTTATTGGAAGAATTGACATTGTAAAGTGACCATACTATTCAAACCAATCTACAGATTTAATGCAATCCCTATCAAAATACCAATGTCATTCCTTATAGAAACAGAAAAAAAAAATCTTAAAATTTGTATGGAACCACAAAAGACTCTGAATAGCCAAAACAGTCTTGAGTGAAAAGAACAAAGCTGGACATATCACAGTACCTGATTTCAAAATATACATCTATAGTAACCAAAATGGCAAGGTATTGGCATAAAAATGGACAGATAAACTAATGGGACAGCATGAGATGTTGATCACCAGTTGGGGAGGTCTTTCCTGCAGACTTTGACTCAGCAACAGATGAATGAATGCACTCACACACACAGAATACAGTGTTGATTGGGCTAGGGATGGTTGTCAGCTGCTTTCAGAGGGCAATTGCAGCTAACCAACCATGACTTCTTGTTCCTCCTTGCATTTATTCATTATAGGTTTAATAACAGAGGTTCTAAGTCAACATGCTTGTGGATAATTAACATGGCTTAAAGAGTGGTCTTATGAATGATAAAAACTTTTGGTTCTGGGGCCTAGAATAAACACCATTAATGGGTAACTCCCCTTCAACTTCCCTCTGAGAGGACCATTCAACACAAGTTTACATGAATAAAGAGTAGAGACAAAGGAGTGTGGGGTCGGGTAAATAGACTTAACTGGGGAAGCTTTTATTATCTTAATCCTTACTTTATGAGTTAGTACTCTAATGTACAAACTGGCTGCCTTCAGCCCATTCTATAAGTTAATAAAGACCTTTCAGCCTTCCTAAAGGTTAGAGACTAAATTTTATAACTTTTCCCCAATAGTTCCCTTGATATCTTGCCAGCCACCCTGAGTGAATCTTGGTAGTCATCTATAATTTCTTTCAGCAGTGTTTTGTAGTTTTCCTTGTAGGGGTCTTTCACCTCCTTAGGTTAGGTATATTTACATTTTTTTTTCCTGCTATTATAAAAGGGATTGAGTTCTCTATTTGATTCTCACCCTGGTCACCGTTAGAGTATAGGAGAGCTACTGATTTGTGTACATTAGTTTTGTATCCAGAAATGTTGAAGAATTCTTGTGTCTGTTCTAGGAGCTTTTTGGAGGAGTCTTTAGAGTTTTTTAGGTATACAATCATGTCAGCAAACAGCAACAGTTTGGCTTCCTCTTTACTGACTTGGATGCACTTTATTTCTTTCTCTTGTCTGATTGCTCTGGCTAGAAATTCCAGGACTGTGTTGAAGAGAAGTAGTGAAAGTGGGCATCCTTGTCTTGTTCCAGTTCTCAGAGGGAATGCTTTCAACTTTTCCCTTTTCAGTATTATGTTGGCTGTGGGTTTGTCATAGATGGCTTTTATTACCTTGAAGTATGTCCCTTGTATGTCAATTTTGCTGAGAGCTTTAATCATAAAGCAGTGCCAGATTTTTTGAATGCTTTTTTTTGCATCTATTGAGATGATCATTTGATTTTTGTTTTTAATTCTTTTTTTGTGGTGTATCACATTTATTGACTTGCCTATGTTAAACCATCCCTGCTTTCCTGGTATGAAAACCACTTGATCATGGTGGATTATTTTTTTGATATGATTTTGAATGTTTCCATCACAAAGAAATGGTAAATGTTTGATATGATGCATATGCTAAATACCCTGACTTGCTTATTACACATTATACACATGTATCAAAATATCACACTGTACTATATTAATATGTATAATTATGTCAATTAAAATAGTTAAAAATAATATCTATGAATTTAAATAACTTGAGAAATAATATAACTGACCAGGGGATGAGAAAATAACATGACCCAGTCCTCCAATCAGGGTTTCCCACACTGTACCACATCTCCATAGCAACAGGTATTGGTCCAAAGGTCATCTTCTCTTGTTCTTTATTTATAAACATTGTGAGAAAGATGTCTATTTTTCTGCTGAAGCTGTTAAGGTAGGATAATATGAGAGGAGTTGGAACTGATAAGTTGATACTGTCTTCTTTAGAAGTACAGAGAGATCTGATGACAAATTTGAGTCTCTGAATCCAATCATGTCTGTAGCCATCCTCACCCCTGGCCTTTCCAGATAAATTTACATGTTGAATCTTTTCCTCTAATACTGTTAACCTGTGACTGAAGGGATCTTGCTTCTATAACACAAATATTATTTGTTTTTAAGTGAGGGCCCAACAGATTTTAATGTTTTTTTTTAATCAATGAACTATAATTACTAGAAGTGTAGCCTTGTACATGTCTCTTATATTAATCTTTCTAATTCCCAGTGTCACATCTGAACTTTGAAGACATAAAATGAGCTTTGACCTATTATAAGGATTAGGAGGTAGAATAAATGTAAAGTACTAGCAACTGACAGTTGGAAAGTTTTTTTAAACATCCCAGCTCTTTTAATCTTTTGTAAGCTGCACTATTAATTTGTTAACAGTTTTTGAGACAAAAATCTGCATTAAACATATATGCAGTGTTTTTGGCTGATTGGCATACTTGTATTTATCCCTTCAATTATGTAACATTTTCCCACCAATATCAAAATTTTAAGACTCATACTTTTGAGAAATATTGAGTCGAAAGCATTTTCTGAATGGATTTTGGCCACAGGTCTGCACAGCATCACTGAGACACACCTATCTCAAAATTTTTTTCTTATACGCACTCTCCAAGACATATAATCCTGTATTAAGACACTTGAATTTATACAGTGATGCTGGACATTTCATCAGGACCTTACGGCATTGGAGGCAGATAATATCTTTCACAATCAAACTAGCACTCCTTGGCCTGAAACCTCACATGCTGAGATACGGAGTTCCTAGGGTTCTTCCTGAATGTAGCCTTCAAGATGAATAGAAAATTTCAGGCTATGGGATTCAAAAGAGAAATACCTCCCCCGAAATCAGGACCAATTTTAGTACTGGATTCAGACCAAGAAAGATATAGAAGCTAAATATAGGACCACAATTTGAAGATATAAGAAAGGTAAGATTTTAGAGTGTTAGTGCTGAGATGGGGCCAATTGTACAATATGATCCTAGAATTTCAGTGCTGACATCTTTCCGAGTTTAATCTTCCAGTTCTCCAACTTGGAATGTCATCTTTTCCTCCTTCATTCCCACGTCACTTCCTGTAGTGCGTCTCTGCATGGCATGCCAAAAATCTCCTTCAATGGCTATTTTCTGTGCTTTTCCCTGGAGTCTTCTCTGTGTTGTGTCTGTGATCACACTGTTCTATAACCAGCTTCTTCCCCAAAGGACTGAGGACTCCCTTCATGTATGTTCAATACCTAGCACAAAATGAGTTTTATTGCATACTTTACTTCATTTTTATCATATATCATTTACAAATGGTTCTATGAGCCTATAGTGAAAACTCAAAGTTTTCAGAGATGAGAATTTATCCCTGTCCCACATCTTCTAATCTGAAAATTTCTGTTTTGTAGAAGCAGTCACATTTTATTCTTCAAAAAATTTAACGTAGCATTATCATATGACCAGCAACTCCTCTCCTGGGTATAGAGCCAAAAGAAGTTAAAGCAGAGACCAAGCAGATATTTGTATATCATGTTTGTAACAACATTATTCATAACTACCAAAAGGTAGAAAAGCAACAGAGTATACATTCATGGATGGATTGATGAACAAAATGTTGTAGATTCATACAATGGAATATTTTTCAGAAGAAGGAAGGAAAATATTTTCCTATAATATGTATGAACCTTGAAGACATGAAGCTAGATTGAATAAATCAGACTGAAAAGGAAAAATATTGCATGCATCCACTTACATGATTCACCTGGACTAGTCAGATTCATAGACAGAATGTAGAATGGAGGTTACCAGGGGCTGGGAGGAGGAGAGAATGAGGAGATGTTGTTTAACAGACAGAGCATTTCAGTTTGGGAAGATGAAAAAGTTCTGGAGATGGAGGATGGTGATGGTTACACAGCATGCATACACTTAATGTCATAGAACTGTATGCATAAAAATGGCAAAATGGTCAATTTTGTTATATTTTTTAAATCACAATTTTAAAAATAAGCAGCTACTCTAAATGCTTTAAATAGCTTCTTCTTATCCTTATCTCCATATTTCTTGTTCAAACCTTTTTCTTTTTGGAGACAGGGTTTCACTGTGTCACCTAGACTGTAGTGTGTTGACATGATCTTGGCTCACTGCAGCCTTGGCCTCCTGGGCTCAAGTGGTCCTCTCACCTCAGCCTCCCAAGTAGCTAGCCTGCCACACCTGGCTAATTTTTCTGTTTTTTGGTAGAGATGGGGTCTCACTATGTTAGGCTGGTCTTGAACTCTTGGGCTCCAAAGGGCTAGGATTATAGACATGAGCCACTGTGCTCAGCCTCAAACTTTCCATCATAGAAAACTTCAAATACACAAAAAAAGAATTATATAATGAATTCTCATTATCCATCATCACATTCAATAATGACTAACATTTGTCCATCATGTTTCATATATCTCCAATATTTTTCCAGGAGAATTAAAAAAAAATAGACTTTGGTTCTAGAACAGTTCTAGCTACAGGAAAATTGAGAAATTGTTTGAGTGTTCATCTACCTCAAACTCAGTTTCTCCTATTATTAACATCTAACATTTGTATCATTCATTTCTTACAATTAGTGAATGAATATTGATGCATTATCTTTAACCAAAAGCCATACATTACTCAAGTGTCTTTGGGTTTTACCTAATACTATTTTTCTACTCCAAGGTCCCATTCAAGATACCCTATTACATGGAGTTGTCATCTCTCCTTAGACTCCTCTTGGCTGTGACAATTCCTCGGATTTTCCTTGTTTCTGATAACCTAGACATTACTGAGGAACACTAGTTAGGTATTTTGTAGAATGTTCCTCTGTTGGAATTAGGTGTTTTTTTTTTTTCTTTCATAAGAGGAGTTATGGATATGGAGGAGGAAAACCAAAGTGAAGTGCCATTTTATTACATCATGTCAAGAATTCACACTTCCAGAAGAAGGAGTTGATGCTTTCCCTTTAAGGACAGACTCTCTACCTGCCTTATTTGGAGTTCTTCTTCAGGGGAGATTTTGCCTCCTCTCCTCCACTGATTTACTTATCACATCATTGATATGATTATAAACTCATCTCTCGAGGATTGTAAAAGCAAATCCTTTACATACAATTTCACAGTCAGCATGCACCTTTCACAGAATAGGGTTTTTAGAAAACATAAAACCATGCTATTCCCACACCAACAAAATTAACAACAGTTCTCTAATTTTACTAAGTACTCAGTGCATATTCAAATCTCTCTTGTCTTTTTCAATTGGTCTGTCTGATACAGAATCTAGAGAAGGTCCACACATTACAATTGCTTCTTATGTCTCTTCTTTGCTCTTCTAAACATACCACCTGTCCCACCTATTTTTTTTTTTTCTGAAGCCTTTGATTTGTTGGAGAAACCGTTACCAGAAAAATGGGTTCTGATCCTGATCCCAAAAGAAGATTCTTGGATCTTGCACAGGAAGGAATTAAAGGTGAGTCGCAGAGCGCAGTGAGAAGGAGATAGTTTATTGAAAGTTACTCAGATACAGAGTAGGTGTCCTCCGAAAGCAAAAGGAGGACTGCACTGTCTTTGCTGTAAACTCTTCTAAAAGCTAAGTTATGTCTACATGTGGGTGCTCTGACAGCATGACAAAATTTAGTACTTTGTTGATTTAAAGAAAGTTATCCGGCCAGGCTCAGTGGCTCACACCTGTAATCCCAGCACTTTGGGAGGCCGAGGCGGGTGGATCACAAGGTCAGGAGTTCAAGACCAATCTGGTCAAGATGTTGAAAACCCATCTCTACCAAAAATACAAAAATTAGCTGGGTGTGGTGGCACGTGCCTGTAATCCCATCTACTCAGGAGGCTGAGGCAGGAGAATCATTTGAACCTGGGAGGCAGTGGTTGCAGTGAGCCGAGATCATGCCCTTGCACTCCAGCCTGGGTGACAGAGTGAGACTCCGTCCCCCCCACCACCAAAAAAAAAAAAAAAAAAAAAAAATGGAAGTTATCCTTGGCATTTTAGTTAGTAAGTACATCAACTATAGTAATCTTAAAAGCATTTATTGTTATGTGATGTCAGGACATGTGGACATTCTGTTGTCATTGGCATTTGTTCTTACAGGCATTATTAAGCTGTTTGTTCAGCTGTAAACTTATAACCATGGGTTGTAATTGGCAAGGAATATGACCTGCTAGTTGAAAGACAGAGTTGATTTTAAATTGGTGTCACCCAGGCTCTCCTATGCTTCTTTTTCCCCAACAAAGCCAGATTACTTGTCCTGTAGAATCATCCACATTCTGAATTTGGCTAATGGCATTCTCATAGTATTAACTTGTTTCTTTATATATTGTATTTTCTGTTACCCACAAAATAATTCGGATACACATTTGTAACCTTATCATGCCAGCATCTGCTAGTCATCATATTACCAAATTTCTGTTCAAGGACCACTAAAGCCACAGTCATAGACATTCCAGACCTCTAGAGGAGGGTGCAGATGCTATCCTTAATATGTTCTCACTTAGGCAACCTCCCCACTTGGCATGGTGACGCTAGACAAGCTACAGAATTTGCTACACCCCAGGCCTGCACCAGCCCTCTCCTAAGACCTTAGGCACTCTCATTCCCTCCCGCCAGCCCTCCCCCACCGTGTTGTTTTTTAAAGGAAGTCATAGTTTCTCATAACTTTTGCTAGTGTTGCTGGGCCTTGGTTGTTCCCTGAGGCTGTGATCTCCGCACTGCTGCCATCACTGCTGGAACAGAGGTGCAGAGAGCTCGAGAGAGAGAAGGGAGGAAAAGCTGGAGATTTTGGGTTATTGTTGCCTTCCTGACTCCGGTAAAAGTGCTTTCTCCACCTGCAGCCACTTCTCTGTTTCTATACGGTTGAGTCTTATGTTCCTAAGTCCAAGGGAAGCACATTTTCTTTAAAGCCAATCACAATTTCTGTTGGCTGATGGAATATCTGTTGTAGTACAGTTGGGTTCCTGCTCTCAAATGCAAAACGGTTTGATGCCACACACATTCCAGGACTTAGGCTGGAAATGCTGTTCCTTGTCCCTTTGTTACCTTCTGACAGGGATCAGTTCATAGTGTAGTTGAAGTCACAACAGCCCCGAAGAAGCCTTTCAGTAGATACCCAAATGTGATTCAAAGGTGCACGGGCACACACCATGGTGCCACATGGTGCCTATGCAAAGCAGGTATACCAGGAGTGCTAAGCAGACAAGCAGCAGAACACACTGATTCCCATGTTCTCATTGTATACTTGGGTGCAATTAAGCTGACAAGGTGGATGTTCCCGTGGCTACTGTTCCAGTAGCGTGGATGCCCCCAAAAGCTGGATATTTACTAGGACAACCAGGCAGAGACAGTCGCGTACTATGATAAGACAGTAGTCCCTTTTAGAGGAAGTGAGCTGGTTAGAAGTGGGAGTCTCTGAAGCTCTTCAGAGCTGTCACTGGCCTGCTTTTCCATAGCGTCACTTCAGACCTACTGGCCCAGCTATCCACTCTGATAACAGGTCTGTCTCTGCTAACAGGTCTAGCTCTGTCTCCTCAGCGAATGTTCTAGGCTCTGACTGCAAGGGCTTATTTTGGCTCACAGCCCCACACAGACCCTCTGTTCCATGAAAGGGCCATATATGCAAAATGCCCCCCAAATGCCGAAGGAGCCAATAAACCAACTAACAAAACAGACAAATCTATTGTGACAATAAAGGGTGTTTTATTGGGAAACTTGCAGACAGAAACGTGGTCTTGGATGGCAGCAAGATAGGTAGGTTTCTGCACTTGTTACCCCCACACCCAGGGCTTATATACCACAGGGAAAGAGTATACGTGCTCTGTGCGAGACAAAGGTAACTGTCTAGAACAGGAAAAATGCTAATGTGTCATAGCCCAGAATTTGTGTGATAACATCAAGGTTGACATGTTCTTACAATAGGAATCGGGAGTCATTCCTGGGACTGGTAGTAATCAGAAGTCAACATGGTGAATTAGCATCCAAGAGGGAGTCATTTTCTTTCCACATCCCACCCCTCTAATCCAGCTCTTACAATCTCATGAACTCACATTTCCTCCCATGGTCCCGGAGCCTTCAGGGGAGGCTGTGGGTGACATTTTGATGCTGTGAGTGACACCTTTTGTCAATTTGTTTTCTACATGTTAAGCAGGGGCCACAGCGATAACACAGCCAACAGGTAATGATATGTATGCCAGCTGTAAGACACAGAATTAAAAATGCCTGTTGCCATGTTTATTCAGGAACCAAACCAAGAGATGCAGAGCAGAACAGCAATAAAAACAGAAGACTATGGGTGGAATTAAAAATGTTTAGCAGGTACCCGGTGGGGCAGTTCTTCCCATTAAACAGAATGACTGTGATAGTTCCATCTCTGTTGGATAGGACATGGGATTATGGGTGGGGAGCCCATACCAAACATGTTGCCGGGTGGGCAAAGGTGCTGGTATTTTCTGTAAAGTTACAGGGGCAGCAAAGGACCATGTCAAATGGCAGCCAGGATGCTTCTTTAAGGGGCTGTGTTTATTGGTATGTGGAGTGTTTTGGCCCAGACTTTAACAGGATCAGTGAGACAACTTTAGTAGGAAGGGAATTCCTTGTGGTCTGGGAAGAAATGCTCTGTCCAGCATAGGGAAAGTTGCTAATCCAACCCTCATTCAGGCATCCCCTCCCCTGGCTCAAGATCCTGGGAGTCCTAAATAACCTTTGCCATTGGCCTTTTATCTGCTCCAGTAGAGATGCATCTGGTTGGACTTTCTTTACTACTGTGGTTCATGGACCCTCCTCTGTGGTGGTCCTGAGTCACTGATGTGGTGCCAGCGCCATATTTGTCTCAACCAAATTAAGGTTTCTAATGGCCTGAGGCAAAACCTTTGTCTAACTATGCAAAATATTGGATTTTCAGAGTGCTCAAAACTGTGCCTTCAAAATACCATTTTTTCATATCAGTCACTGTGTTGCTTGGGGGAGTACACAGCAAGTGAATATCCAATCTATGTCCTTTTCATGCATCCAGTCTTGAGCACCATGTCTGGTGAAATGCATGCCTCAGTTGCTATCAATGTGCTGAGGGTATCCATACATGACACCGAGTTGCTCTGAGCCCCTGATGGTGGCTGTTTTGTTTGCTCTTATAAGAGAAGGCTTGCAACGATCCCACGGCAGTGCATACACGTTAGCGCATACATTTGTCCCGACATTACTGGCACGGGTCTGATGTAGTCTACCAGTCTCTCACAGGGGCGGCTGTCTTATTTCCATGTCCAGGTGTATGTGGGATGTGGCAGATGTACAGGTGGAAACACATGAAGCCGTTTGCTACTCCCACCACTAAATCAGCATAGCAGAGAACTAATCTTGATCCCTTTGCTATTTGCCAGCCCACTCCTGCACTGGGATGCCCACTATGGTACGTACCTAATCAACCAGCTCAGTATTCTAAGTTTTGCTAGGATATCTGCCTCCATGTTGGTGGGAAGTGAATCTGACCAGTGTGCTGAAGCAATTAGGTCCATAGTGGGTTCCTGTAGACTTTTCCAAATGTCTTTCCACATATCAGCTCCCCATAAGGATTTTTAAATTATATACTCATTATCTCAGGCCTTTTGGGCAAGCCAAATTATAAGACTCTTAAGTACTGCCAGATGGTCTGTATAGAGAATTATAGGTGGTGGTTCATAGGTACAAAGCAGCCATGCAGCTCGGAGTTCTGCCCATTGACTGCTCTGTTGCATTCCCATCTCAAATCAGATACTACCTGTCTGTGGTTCTGCAGCTGCTACTGTCCATACACAGAGATACCTGGGCTCAATCCATCTGAGTACCAAGCATTGTCAGGAAAGGGGACCATTCCTTAATGTACCATTGGAGACATCTCCTGTGGGGGCTCCACAGTAGGGGCAGCACTGGACTCATAATGTACTGGCCCTAAGATAACAGGCAGTTCATCTCCTAAGGAATGCACGGAGAGGGCACTATGTAGTTGCACGTATGCATGCCACTTTTGTAAAGTGGAGACTTGGGCAGTAGTTAATGCAGGCCTGTCAAATACTCCTTCTACCCAGTCCTTGATAGGACCTGTTCTCCCTGGTACAGGAAAGCAGCAGGTATGGATTCAACTTGTGGCAAGACCTTCTATACCCCTGGGACCTGTTGTTCAATTGGGAAATCGTAGGTTTCAGTACCCTTCTATAATTGTGACTAAAATCCTAAAGGAACTGCTTCTCTATGCTGGACTTGTCAGAAGATCCAGTGGTCACATCCAAAGACACTGGTATTCCAGGAAGCAGGGACCCTAGGGGTTGTCTAAGACCCTAGTATTTTAGTATTTTATTCTTCTCAAATGCTTCCTCTTGTTCTTTACCCCAGCACCAACTGATCCCTTTCTCGTTAGTCAGTATAAATGTGGGATAAAAACCCACCAATTTCACAAAAGACCTAGAAAAAGTTATAGCTATTTAACAGTTTTGGGTAAGACATCCATGAGTGCACCTGGATGTTTTACCCAACCAAGCGACCTCTAGGAACTTTACAGCTGATTCTGGGCCTTGTGTCTTTTGCAAACTGATGGCCTATCTTCTGGTTTGGAGTAGGATGCACAGTGCATAGAGATGTTGCTATAGCAATAGCAAGTCTTCAGAAATTAGCATAATATCATCAATATAATGCCTGTGAATCAGGGTGTAAAGTGATGCTAAGGAAGGTATTAGCCAAATCTAACACAGCATGGTAAATGCCTGTATCTTGTGTTATTTGTTCTATCACTTGAGTTATATTAGGCACAACAGCCTGTATCTTGAGAACCATTTTATTTAATTCTCAGTAGTCGGTTGTCACCCACCAGGTGTCATCTGGTTTTCTTACTGGTCATGGAGCAGGCTCTGGGCTGGCCAGATCCTATCAACTTTTTTCAGTTCCTGTATGGCTGTAATTTCTTCTCTCTCAACAGGAAGATGATATCGCTTCACATGAATAATTCACTGTGGCAGAGGGAGGTACCATGTTGCCAATTTGCACTCCTCTTATGATAGTTTCTACTGTTCAAACTCATTGGCAGAATTCACAACAGATGTTCTAAAGTACATCCCAAAAGGATGTCCATAACCAAGATGTTTTCTAAGACAGATGAGATAAAGCCAGTGTAGAAGCAGGGGGGACTCCATCTAATACCGAGAAGGATTATTTTCCCCTACAATAACCATCTATGGCTGCCCACTTACCAGGATGTCTCTGGGTTCCCATAAATTAAGGTGCATTCTGCACCTCTGTCCACTAAAACTAAGGTTCTCTGCTTGAGTTTTCTTTGTAGTGGGGGCATGGACTTGCACAGATTATAAGCTCCATGTGGGGCCTCTGGTCACCCCCTATTGCTGGTACATGAGGGCACCCTTGGCCCCCTGCCCCAGGCTGTAGGCCAGAGAGGAGTTCATTCCTGGAACACAGAGACTAGAGTTCTTTTACGTAGGGTTTCTTCTCCTTTTCCCTCTTCTGGCAGGGCACTAGGAAGGGAGCCAGGTCTTTCTGGGCATTCTTCTAATTCACTAAAACTGCATTAGGTTGTCAATTTATATTTTCTGTCTACTTCAGGTGAGATCAGATCATACAACATTTGTTTCCCGGTGATCCTAACTGGGCTGTTTTGACCTCCCTGTTTTGGTCCAGCAGACCTTGTTTCTCATTTTTCCCTGTTTAGTGATCTGTCAGACCTCATCTCTTTCTTTTCTGTCTCTCCAAGATCAGCTATGGCTTCTCTCAAATTATATACATCTTGTCTCCCAAGGGAGTTTAAAAGGGACATGAGGTCATGCCAACCTGGGAGCATTCTTGTGATAACTTTTCATGCCTGCAGTAAACACAGCCTTATCTGGTCCTTCAAATTGTTGGGCATAGGTAGTCTGACACATGTCCAGCCCCCTTAGATGGCTCTGTGCTTCTTCTAAAGACTGCCGTGGTGGGCTGTGTCCAAGGAAGGCTCGTTCATTTGGCCAAGCTTCTCTCATGGCCATTATAATCAAACTCACAAGGCTATGATTACCCTCATGGTGCTCACATTGTGCAAACACTGTCTCAAAATGAGACAAGTGGCCATATATTATATTACATCATATTATAATTATTTTGCATACATTTCTTCTATGAGATTTGTAATTTTGGCACTTATATTTAGGTCTTTGATCCAAGCAAAAAGAAACCTCAAACCTGAATAGACTAATAGCAAGTAACAAGATTGAAATTGTAATAAAAAGTATCTCAGTAAAGAAAAGCCTGAGACCCAATGGCTTCACTGCTGAATTTTTCCATACACTTAAAGAAGCACTAATACCTTCTAATATCATTTCTACTCAAACTATTCCAAAAAATAGAGGGAGGGAGAACACTTTCAAACTCATTCTATGAGGTCAATGTTATCCTGGTTTCAAAGAGAGCAAAAGATACATTGAAATAAAACAAAAACCAACAACAAAAACTACAGGCCAGTGTCTCTGATAAATATTGAGGCAAACATCTTCAAAATACTAGCAAAAAGAATTCAACAATACTTTAGAAAGAACATTCATCATGACGAAGTGGGATTTATCCCAGGGCTGCAAGAATGGTTCAACCTGTGCAACTCAATCAGTGAGATACATCATCTCAACAGAACGAAGGATTAAAAGCCATATGATCATTTCAATTGATGCTGAGAAGCATTTGATAAAATTCAACATTTCTTCATGGTAAAAATCCTAAAAACACTGGTTACAGAAGTAACAGACCTCAAAATAATAAAAATTTTATGCAAGGGACCATCAGCTAGTATCATACTGAATGCAGGAAAACTGAAAGCCTTTCCTCTAAGATCTGGAACATGACAAGGATGCCCACTTTCACCACTGTTATTCAGCTGGAATCCTAGCTAGAGCAATCAGAGAGGAGAAAGAAATAGTGGACCTACAAATTGGAAAGGAAGAAGTCAAATTACCCTTGTTTACAAATGATATGATCTTATATTTGGGTAAACCTAAAGACTTCACCAGGAAACTATTGGAATTGATAGATCCAGTAAAGTTGCAGGTTTTAAAATCAACATACAAAAATCAGTAGCATTTCTATATGCCAACAGTGAACAATCTGAAAAAGAAACTAAAAATTAATCCCATTTACAATAGCCAGAAATAAAATTAAATATCTGCTAATTAAACAAATAAGCGAATGATCTCTACAATAAAAACTATGAAATACTGATCAAAGAAGTTGAAGAGGACACTAAATAATGTAAATATACTTCATGTCCATGGGTTGGAAGGATAAATATTGTTAAAATATCCATACTACCCAAAGCAATCTGCAGTTTCAATGCAATCCCTATCAAAATATCAATGACATTCTTCACAGAAATAAAAAAAAATCCGAAAATTTATATGGAACCACAAAAGACCCCGAATAGCCACAGCTATCCTATGTGAAAATAACTAAACTGGAGGAATTCCATAACCTGACTTCAAATTATATTAGAGCTATAGTCACCAAAACAGCATGGCACTGACATAAAAACAGACACATAGGCCAACGGAACAGAATAGAGGGCCCAGAAACAGGTCCACACACCTACAATGAACTCATTTTTGACAAAGGTGCCAAGAACACACACTGAAGAAAAGACAGTCTCTTCAATAAACAGTGCTGGGAAAACTGGATATCCATATACAGAAGAATGAAGCTAGACCCCCTGTCTTTTGTCATATACAAAAATAAAATCAAAATTGATTAAAGACTTAAAGGCCTCAAAACTAGGAAACTACTATAAGAAAACATGGGGAAAATCTCCAGGACATTGGTCTGGGAAAAATTTCTTGAGCAATACACCACAAGCACAGATGGACGAATGGGATCACATCAAGTTGAAAAGCTTCTGCGCAGCAAAGGAAACAATCAACAAAGTGGAGAGACAACCCCCAGAATAGGAGATTTGAAAATTACTAATCTCACAGGGGATTAATAACCAGAATGCATAAGTAGCTCAAACAACTCCGTAGGGAAAAAATCTAATAATTCAATAAAAAATGGGCAAAAGATATGTGTAGACACTTCTGAAAAGAAGACATACAAATGGTAGGCAGGCATGTGAAAAGATGTTCAACATCATGAAACTACAGAGAAATTCAATTCAAAGCAGTGAATTATCGTCTCACCCCAGTTAAAATGGCTTCTATCCAAAAGACAGGCAATAACAAACACTGGCGAGAAAAAGGAACCCTTGTACACTGTTGGTGGGAATGTAAATTAGTACAACCACTATGAAGAACAGCTTGGAGATTCCTCAAAAAACTGAGGTAGAGCTACAATACGATCCAGCAATCCTACTGCTGGTTATATACCCAAAAGAAAGGAAATTAATATATTAAAGATACGTCTGCACTCCCGTGTTTGCTGCAGCACTGTTCACGGCATCTAAGATTTGATGTGTCCATCAAGAGATGAATGGATAAAGAAAATGTATTATATATACACAATGGAGTACTATTCAGTCATAAAAATGAATGAGATTCTGTCATTTACAACAACATGTATAGGACTGGAAATCATTATGTTAAGTGAAATAAACAGGGCACAGACAGACAAACATGGCATATTCTCACTTATTTGTGGGATCTAAAATCAAAACAATGAAACTCATGGACACAGAAAGTAGGAGAATGGTTATTGGAGGATGGGAGGGTAGTTGTGGGGGTGGAGGACAGGTGGTAATAGTTACAAAAAAAATAGAGGGAATGAATATGACTATTTGATCATATAGCAGGGTGACTATAGTCAATAAAACAATTGTACATTTTAAAATAATTAAAAGCATGTAATTGGATTGTTTGTAGCACAAAAGGTTCAATGCTTGAGGGGATGGATACCCCATTCTCCATGATGTGATTATTGTACATGGCATCTCTGTATTAAAATATCTCATATACCCCATAAACAAATATATCTATTATGTACCCACAAAAATTGAAAATAAAAGAACTGTGGACATTAAAATAAGAATAGGGTCAGTGGGTCAGTCTGCTTCTGGAGTGAAGTAAGTGCTGGGGAGATGTGGCCTGAATTGATGAAGAATAAATGAACTGGAAATCTGGATGAGTAAAGCAAGCATCAACATCTTCCACCATCCGTTCAGACTGATTGGGGAAGGGAGGTGGCGAGGTGAGATAGCTCCCCACCCTGTTGCGTGGGGTCCTTCTAAGAGTGTCGGTGAGGTGGCAGCAGAGGGGCTGTCAAACAGACTCAAGGCAAGGATGAGAGCCCTCTGTGCAGGAGGAGTGGATACAGGACCTTCCTGGAAACACCAGAAAGATGAGAAACCTTAGTCAGGTCCTGATACCTGCTGCCTCAGTTCACAGGGCAACCAGTAAAGGAGATGGGGTAGAGAATTCATTTATGAGCTATTCATCCAGAGATGTGTTTATTGACATATTCTTTCATGTTTTTATTCAGAGTTGATGTTACACACATATTTATGCATGACTGTTTTATGTTAAAGTATTTTTATATTTTAGTTAACCTATATCATTGTTGAATACAGTTGTCATTAGGCATAAACTTGCATATTCATTGAAGTTTTTGCTTTTATTTTAATCAAATTTACAATTGTCCATGATTGAAAGAGTCAAATATTTGCACAGGATTGCTTGAGAAAAGTAAGTGCCTTCTCTGCTTCTTATCAATTTCTGCTTTTCTAGGGAGCAACCACTTTCTTAGCTGAGTTTTTTTTTTTTTTTTTTGACTTGACCTCCATATCTCTAAGTACCATTTGTTTATTAATACTGCTTGTTTTTTTTTTTTTTTGTTTTTTTTTTTCAGTTGCAGCCATTGTTGCACAGCACAGTGGTGGGCGGATGCAACAGTTAGAACACTTGTTCCCTTTCACCCTTCCCATTCCTTCCTCTTCCCAGTATATTATATAGTAATTATGTTTGGTTCAGTCATTCCTTGTTTCCTTTTCCATGACTAATACTCTCATATGTCAACTTTAATACTTTTCACTTCTGGCACATTTGTTCTTCCAGGAGTTAATATTTGCCTTATTTTTGTTTATTTTCTAGATAACTCTCATTAATTTAACTTTGATATCTCTTCTGCTTGTATGACTCTTTTAATAAGTTAGAAACTTTGGGTATTCTATTAATTTTACTTTCTTCCAGGAGTAAAACTGGGCTCTTCTGGTATTCTCCCATCTGAAATGGAAGCTTCTACCTATGAGCAGAGCCACCTTCCTAGGATGTCCCTCCACCACCATCTGGGACAGTGCTTCTGTGTGAAGTGGAGCCACCTGGGGTCCTGCCAAAATTCAAACTGATTCAAGATGTCAAGGCTGGGCCTTTGAATCTTTCTGTCTTATTTCGTGAGATGCTGAATCTGCTGGTTCATGGGTGATAGCAAGGATCTCTCATGGTTTTCTGTATCACTTTCTTCATGGTAAGCATCTACTAGTATATTTTTAATGAATTTATGAGCTTTTTTCCTCAATTAGTTACAGGGCCTTTTTTTTTTTTTTTTCATTGAGCCAGAAAACACACTACATAAAATTTGGTATCTTCACTGTTTTGAAATGTGCAGTACTGTGGTGTTATCTGTAAGCACACTGTTGTGCCACAGATCCCGATAACTTTTTATCTTACAAAACTGAAACTCTATGCCGACTGAACAAAAACTCCTCATTAATCCCCATTCCCCCCACCCAGCCCTTGGCAATCACCATACTACTTTCAGGTCCTAAGGGTTCAGACACCTCATATAAATGGAATTGTGCAGCACTGGAGCTTCTTTGTGATTGGCTTATTTCACTTAGCCATGTTCTCCAGGTTCATCCATAGTGCAGCGTATAACGGGATTTCCTCTTTTTAGGCTGAATAATATTCCATTGTCTGTATGTACCACATTTTCTTAATCAATTCATCTGTTAAGTGATGCTTTGGTTGCCTCTATTTTGTGGCTGTTGTGAATAATACTGCTATGGGCATGGGTGTGCAGATGTTTTTTCTGTACCTTCCCTCATTTTGGTGGAATTAATCTTTCAGTAGCTACTTCTGACAGCACATATTTAAAGTAAGTTTGTATGTTTCAATGTTGTCCATTATTGTTTTGCTTCTCTCCAGGAAGAGGATAGGAGTGCATGAGGGCGCCCTTTGGCACAGCATTTTATAGGGAAGAAAGAGATCGTGTAACTGACCAGTGCTGGGTCTGGACATTCTGCAATTTCAGAACTAATGTGGATACAAAAATAATTTTTTTTAAAAAAAGTCCTTCCCAGCAGGGGGAGTCATCCCCAAATATGGTGGACCTGGGACAGCAGACTCCCCTGCCAGGCCTCTTCCATGGGGACCCTTTTTGCAGTGACTGAGATTTCTTCCCATTTTACTCTAGTCAGTGTCTTGACTCGAGGGACAAGGTATGTCTGCAGCTGTGCCCACACTTGGAGGAAAACTCAGTGGTGTCAGTACATTATAAATATTTGCTTATTATGTGTTATTTGATTACTTATGAGGTATGTATTTTGATTTCATTTTACTGGCAACACAATAAACGAGGATGTGGTGAACGTAACAATCACATCCACTTTTCTGGGTTAAAAAGGCCTGCCTGGTCAAAAAGACCTGTCAGAAAAAGACAGTACTTGCAGCCATAAAAAAGAATGAGTTCATGTCCTTTGCAGGGGCATGGATGAAGCTGGGAGCCATCATTATCAGCAAACTAACACAGCAACAGAAAACCAAACACCGCATGTTCTCACTCATAAATGGGGGTTGAACAATGAGAACACATGGACCCAGGGAGGGGAGCATCATACATTGGGTCTGTCGGGGGGTGGAGCAGAAGGGGAGGGAGAACATTAATAGGAGCAGCAAACCATCATGACACATGGATACCTATGTAACAGACCTGCATGTTCTGCACGTGTATCCCAGAACTTAAATAAAAAAGAAAACACGGTCCTTGTTAGATTGAGGATTCAGGAAGAACCAGATGGGCTGGGCAGGAGGGTTTTTACTTGGAACCTGGAAAATGAGGAATGACATCCTCTCCCACCCTGTAGCTCAGCCCCAGCAGCAACCTCCTGGGTGCAGGAGCAGCACAATGGCGCCACCTGGTGATTGGTGCTCTTCCTTTCCCAGATCAAGCACAGCCCTGAAATCCACCTGTTTCTCCTGTGTGTCTGGGATTTCTTCACTGGACACCAGCTCAGTCAGCTTTCCTGTAAAGCAGAAAAAGCACGAGGTTAAACCATTTTAAGGGAGGAATAGTATCATCTCCATCTCTGGAGAGATCCCTGTCACTGTGTTCATGGGAAGGGCCAAGCCTCACTACCCATGCAGAGAAGAGGCTCGGGCCACGGTGGCATCTGTGGAGACCTGAGGACCCGTGTCTTCTACACTGTGGCCAAAGCCTGTAGACTGGGTGATGGCTTCCCCTCAGCTGTGTCCTATCAGGTTCATCCAGGCCTCAAGGAATAGACCACACCCACTGCCTCCAGCGGTGTTGAAACGGTTACATTGTCTGGCGTAAATACCCACGCTTGTTGTCCTGTGATGGTTAATGACGATGACACACACGTGGAGCAGGTTAAGGTGCGGAGTGTTTAACAGACAAAGAAGAGAAAGCTTTATCATGCAGAGAAAACAGGTTGCCCCAAGAGGGTTTCAAGGTTGGGGTGATACAATCGACTTTTTGGAGAGGCTTCAGGAGGCAGTGATTGATTTACATAGGGCTCAGGGGATTGGTTGGACCAAGTGTGCCATTTACATAGCCTGTGAAGAAACTGGCCCTCCCACCCTAGTCTTTTATTATGCAAATGTGGCCTCTACCTGCCTGGCATCCTGACCTGCACACTCGGCTTTAACTGACCAGTGCTGTGAAACCCACACATGGGTAGACAAAGAAAAGGCAGGGGGAATCGCCATGTTGGGTGTACCTGGCTTTTCGTATAGCTGCCGGCGTTTACATATGCAAGCTTCCAGTTTACTTGCAGCTTTTCAGGCTGCTTTCTGTTAGAAAAGAAGTGGTTTTGGGACTGCTTTTTATTAAAGGGAAATTCCATCGAGAACTCTTTTATTCTAAAATAATTTCTTAATAACTTCTGTATTATTCCCCTCAGGAGTGATAACCGTAACTGCTGTTAGGAGGTGTTGGACGACGATTATTTTTGGCTACTTTCTGCTGAGAAGGGGGTGTTTTGTGGGGACAGCAGTTGGGGCTTCTCCTGAGGTTGATTTAAGGGTCCTGAGAATGGCATGACCATGTGCTGCTCTGTTTTCAGCACCACTTGGAGTTTGATTGCTTCTAGGTGAAAGGAGATAAATTTTACAAAAGGGTTTAAAATATAGAGTTAGAATACGAGGATTAAGATTACCATCATTAGTGAGGGTACTATACACCGTAATTATGACAGTGGGGTTTGACACCTGTTAGTGATTTTAATGGATTGTAACACCAGTTTGCCTCCACTAGATGTCACTGTACATCATTAGAAATCTGCATATAAAAATAACATTTTACTTTGGGAAAAACATGCATTTTTCTGCTTGACTTGCCATTAGGTGATAACTTTAGGTTTACTCCATTTTTTATAACTTGCGATATGATTGGGAGGCATACATCATTGGGTGGCTAAAATACCTGCTTTGGTCCACATAAATCCACTTTAAAAAAAATTAAAGATTTTGTCCATCTTTTAACTAATCCATTTTATTATTTTATCTCTGCATTCAGTTAATCCTTCCACACTCTTTGTTTAGTATATATTGAAATGTATCAATTCCAAATCTAGTAACAGTACCCGATCCTGCTATGACCTCCGTAGAGCTCTGATTCCTTTAGCACAGGGAATGTGTTATCGATTCTACTCTGTATGATCAAAATCAATTGATTTTACTTTACTTGTTTGAGATGTTGCTCCTCATCTGTAAAATGTACATGTGGATATAGCCTGAATTGCTAAGTGGTTTTATTTCTTCATTCCCCTGATATTTGTTGTATTCTTACTGCAAGTCAAACACATGGCATGACGTTGCTTCCTTGATCACACCACATCAGATGAGAAAATGAGACATTATAGCCAGCTGTGGTGGCACACACCTGTAGTCCTAACTACTTGGGAGGTTGAGGCAGGAGAATCACTTCGACCAGGAGTCTGAGGTTACAGTGAGGTATGATATCACCATTGCTTTTCAGCCTGGGCAACAGACCTTGTCTCTGAAAAAAAGTAAAGACATTGTGAGCTGTCTACACGTACTCTGTGTCTCATGAGATTCATGTCCTGTAAGTTTTCTAAATGGCATCTCCATGTGGTTTCTCATGAAAGTTTGTCTGGTATTTCTTTTCTATCCTTTTACTTTCAACTTTTAGGTACCTTCTACTGAAATTTATGACTTTTGTAAACAGCCTACAGTTATTTATGGATTGACTTATTTTCCGTTCTCTGCACTATTTGTCTTGTCATTGGAATGTGTGAGTACATTATGTTTAATGTCACTGTTGGCCTCATTGGGTTTAAGTCTGTGCATTGTTATTTGCTGCCTTCTAATATCTCTTTTTCACTCAACTATTTTTCTTCTGTTGCCTTCCTTTGATGAATAAAAAAACTTTGCATTATTGTGGTCTTCTAAATAACTGTTCTAGTTACAACTTTCATTATTTTTTTTAAATTTTCTGAGAAAGCACAATAATCCATGGTTTATTATAACCAACAGCAGACCGTAACTTCCCTGACTTTCACGAACCTGTGCAGACAGACTAGAGAGAATCAGTGCTCTGGCTCTGAAACACAGGGGGTGGAAGCAGGAGAGTAACTGGATGGTGAAGCTGTAGCTGCAGAGGCATCCGGGCCCCTCACCTGCACTCCTCGTAGATGTCTCCTCCACTGAATGCCTGCGATGCCCTCTCCTCCTTATGCTCCTGCCAGAATCTCCCCATCTCCACTGACAGCAGCTCCACCCTTCTACTCACTCAGTCCAACACTGTGGGTGTCCTTGATTCTTCTTTCTCACATCACAGATACAATCCATTAGCAAGTGCTGTGAAGTCCATCTTCAAATTCATCCGGAATCTCATCACTTCCCACCATTTCCCCTGCTCACACCCCAGTCAAGGTAACCAGCGTCTCCATCCTGGAATACTGGAGGGTGAGAGGGACAGGGGTCTGAAATTCTCTCCTGATACCACAAGGACTTCTGTGTGTAGAGACCACCCTGGTGACACTCAAGTGTCTGTGATCACTGGCCGTGGTGGGACTAGCTTCTATTGAAGGGCCAAGCCAATGGACAGCAAAGATGATCCAGCCTAGCAGTGACCACATAAAGCCCACGGTGTCCTGCACACCCACTGGGCGCAGCCCCATCTATTCCCTCCCCTGCAACAAATCAGCATAAGAAACACGTGGACTGTGGAAGGTTCTCAGGTCTTCCATTTATTTTGTCTCTCAAATTTCAGGAATCTTCTCTTTAATTAACCCATCAATGTCTCATGGAAATAATTTCAAGAAGTAAATTACATTCAGATTCTAATTTTATTATATTTTATTTTATTTATTTTGTTTTTTTTGAGACGGAGTTTCGCTCTCCTTACCCAGGCTGGAGTGCAATGGCGCGATCTCGGCTCACTGCAACTTCCGCCTCCTGGGTTCAGGCAATTCTCCTGCCTCAGCCTCCTGAGTAGCTGGGATTACAGGCACGCGCCACCATGCCCAGCTAATGTTTTGTATTTTTAGTAGAGTCGGGGTTTCACCATGTTGACCAGGATGGTCTCGATCTCTTGACCTCGTGATCCACCCACCTCAGCCTCCCAAAGTGCTGGGATTACAGGCTTGAGCCACCGCGCCCGGCCTCAGATTCTTATTTTAATAGGAAAGTAAGAAGTTACAGCTCAGTGCATCATTAAGTTGAGACAGGGATGGAGCCGTCCCAGCCCCACATCTCTAGAACAGGAAAGGTGATGGGGAAAGAATGCAGGTCAGGGTGGGGAAGGGGTCATGATGGACACGGGGCTGGGCTGGTCTCCCCACCTTCTCACATTATGCCTATAGGGACACAGACACATTCAGATGCCTTTGCAGTAAGAGAAGTCAGGGTTCTTGAAGTCACAAACGGAAGGTGTGGATAAATCTTGCCTCAGTCCCACACAAGGCCGCTGTCTCACACTATTAAAAAAAATTCATTAACAAATTTATGTCAGTCACACTTTAAACAACCCAACACCAGATCAATACATCCAAGTCAAAGAAACACCATAACACAGCTGTTCTCACTGTTCCCCCCAAAAACCCACACACATCAGCCCCCTCCCCTCCCAGGGTCTCACCTTTACAAGCCGTGAGAGACACATCAGAGCCCTGGGCACTGTCGCTACCTGGGGTTAAACAAAAACAGAACCTGGTCAGAGCCTACAGGAAACGCCGCTAGAGGAGGAATTGCGGGCTGGGTGAGCTCCCCCATGGGCTCCCGACCACAATATCCCAATGATCTCAGGGATCAGCCTCCTTCATACTTACTTGCAGCCTGAGAGTAGATTCCTCCTTTTTTATCTGTGGGAAGAAAATATTCTGTGAGGGCTCAGAAAGGTGGCAGGGCCATGAGGTCCTAGAGGAACCTCCTAGTCTTGGACCCCAGAGAAGTTTCCAGAAATGTGTGACTGCAGACTCAGGGAAGGATCAGGAGGGAAGGATCAGGAAAAACAAGGAAAGCAGGTGTGGGTCCTGGACCAACTGCCCTAAGGACTGTCCTCAGCAGGGACCTTCCCTTGTGACCTGTGACAGCTGGGATCAGGTCCCCATCACCAGTCATCAAGGTGATACATCTGTCCTTCATTGCCACCGCTGTTTTACAAGAGTAAGTGCTGGCACACAGGGCCCAGGCTGGGTCGGCTCATGAGTGTGGATGATGCTTCCCGGTAACCAGGCAGGGCACACTTCTACCTGGGGCTTGGAACCCTCAGTGGGACAAGAAATCTCAGACCCCACTCCTCACCTCTTCCTCACCTGAGCTCTTCTTCCTCCACATCACAGCAGTGACCACAGCTCCAGTGACTACAGCTCCAAGGACAACCAGGCCAGCAACGATGCCCACGATGGGGATGGTGGGCTGGGAAGATGGCTCTGGGAAAGGAGGAGAAGGTGAGGGGCCTTGATCCCAGGTCCCAGCCCCCAGCCCCAACCCTAAAGGGCTAAAGGTCTCCAGAGGATCTCCTGGTTTCCTTAAGAGACATGACACCCCATCTCCCTCCTTACCCCATCTCAGGGTGATGGGCTTACGCAGCCCCTCGTGCTGCACATGGCATGTGTATCTCTGCTCCTCTCCAGAAGGCACCATCACAGCCGCCCACTTCTGGAAGTTTCCATCCCCTGCAGGCCTGGTTTCTATGAGCTCCATGTCCTGGGTCTGGTCCTCCCCATCCCGCTGCCAGGTCAGTGTGATGTCCGCAGGGTAGAAGCCCAGGGCCCAGCACCTCAGGGTGGCCTCATGGTCAGAAATGGGGTGGTGGGTCACGTGTGTCTTGGGGGGCTCTGAAGGCAAGAGTCAGAAAATTCAGACATCTTGCATCTCTCATGGGACACCCCAGCAGCTCCCATGTGACCATCCTGAGAATGGACAGGACACCTGGGGTAGAGAAGGGAGCACAGAACAGAGACACCTGCCTGGACACAGGCACCTGAGATAATGTCCTGTTCCTTGGAAAGTTCTAGTCTCGGAGGTATCCGGGACTTCTGCTCCTGATCTGAGTGGAAGCCAAGGGACTCAGAGGAGCTGGAGTCAGACCCCCGCACACATTGAGTGTGAGGCAGAAGACAAGGCAGGAGAGAAAAATCCTGGTGCCCACGCTGCTGTGGGGTCACAGGGAACCCCTGATCAGTATTCCAGGGACTGACTTCCCCTCCTTTTCCTCAGAGACTGCAACCCTTAATTATATCAGAGAACAGGGCAGGCCCTCACCATCACTCTCTGGAACAGGATCTGGAAACCCAGGAGGATTCCTCTCCCTCAGGACCGAAGGGAGGACAATATTCCAGTGTTCGTCCCATTTTCCTCCCCTCCTTCTGCAAGGCCAGCCTGGGAGGTCTACAGGCGATCGGGGAGGTTACCCCCGGCCCCTGGTACCCGCCCGCTGCAGCGTCTCCTTCCCGTTCTCCAGGTGTCTGCGGAGCCACTCCAGGCACGTGCCCTCCAGGTAGGCTCTCCATCGCTCCGCCTCATTGGCCGCCTCCCACTTGCGCTGGGTGATCTGAGCCGCCGTGTCCGCGGCCGTCCAGGAGCGCAGGTCCTCGTTCAGGGCGATGTAGTCCTTGCCGTCGTAGGCGTGCTGGTCATACCCGCGGAGGAGGCGCCCGTCCGGCCCCAGGTCGCAGCCATGCATCCACTGGACGGTGTGAGACCCTGGCCCCGCCCCCGCGTCAGCCCCGCCCATTTTCAGTTTCGGCAAAAGTCCCCGCCCCGCCCCAGCAACCCGCGGGGATTTTTGCCTAAACTGAAAATGAAACCGGGTAAAGGCGCCCGAGTTTCTCCCGGGTCGAGGGTTTGGGCAGGTCCCGCAGCCTTTGGTGGATCTTGGACCCGGAGACTCGGGGCGACCCGGGCCGTCCGTGGGGGATGTGGAGGGGTCGTGACCTGCGCCCCGGGCCGGGGTCACTCACCGGCCCCGCTCTGGTTGTAGTAGCGGAGCAGGGTCCGCAGGTTCACTCGGTAAATCTGTGTGTAGTCCTTGGCTCTCCGTGTCTCCTCCTCCCAGTACTCCGGCCCCTCCTGCTCCATCCACGCCGCCCGCGGCTCCATCCTCGGACTCGCGGCGTCGCTGTCGAACCGCACGATCTGCGTGTCGTCCACGTAGCCGACTTCCATGTACCGGGGCTCCCCGCGGCCGGGCCGGGACACGGCGGTGCGGAAATACCTCATGGAGTGGGAGCCTGGGGGCGAGGAGGGGCTGAGACCCGCCGACCCTCCTCCCGGCGCGGCTCCCCGGGTCCTGCGGCCCCGCCGGGCGGACCCTTCGCTCCTCCCCGCAAAGACCGTTTCCCTCCCGACCCCGCACTCACCCGCCCGGGTCTGGGTCAGGGCCAGGGCCCCCGAGAGCAGCAGGAGGAGGGTTCGGGGCGCCATGACCGCCATCCTCGGCGTCTGAGGAGAATCTGAGTCCGGGTCGGTGACTGGGGACTTCAGAACCTGGACCGCGGCGACGCTGATTGGCTTCTCTAGAAACCCGGCACCCAATGGGAGTGGGACCTGGGTCCGCGTCACGAGTATCCAGGAAGAAGGACCCGACACAGGTTGGGAGAGGAAGAGAAACTCTGCGGAGACGGGGAATCCGCAACGCTGCGCCTCCCAATCCACACACCGCCTTCGGGACCTGAGACCCTGAGAGCCACGCCTGGGCCCTGGGACTTCGCCCTGACCCCGCTCCTCCTGTGCCAAGCGCTCTGTCTCAATGTCTCCCTGAGTCTTGGCCCAGGAGCTGCTGAGAAACCAGAAAGAAACCCTCGGCATGGGCCCCGTCCCTCTCCCTTCACTTTTCATCCCTGCATCCCCGTCCCTGAACTGGACTCCCTGCCTCCCACTCCTCACCTGTCCCCCTGGACTCTTCCAGAAGAAAACTCACCCCATGGAGCTTGGTGCCAGAGAGTGAGCTCGCCCTGGGAATGGAGGTGTAGAGACAGGGTTTGTTTGTTTGTTTCTTCAAATCTGGAAAAATTTTGCCCGAGAGCATGAGATAACATAGAGACCAGTTTGCTTTTTGTTTATTAACTACAATGGGTAGCAGAATCTTGGTAACCCCTGAATGATCAGGAACGTAATCGGTTTAAAAAAAAATGTGACTTTGGCCCGTTGATATATAAGTGTGTCTAAAAGCTCTTATCTGAGACAAGGCTAAATAAATAAATAAATAAATAAATAAAAGCATTGCAACAGGACTCATAAAGCTCCTGTTTCACTTTCCCAGACAATGTATCTGCGACTCCCGCTTGTTGTATTTTAAATATACCTTCATTCCACAGCCCTGAGTTTCTGTGTGAGTTCAGGACATCTCCTCAATACCAAGTAGCACACTGTGTTACTGTATGTTGCAACCAGGAGCCAGTACAGACTTCATTCACCTCACAGTGGCAAGTGTTCAAGGCCGTCACAATGCCCCTCACCAGTGCTCACGCACTGCCTGCTTTTAGGAAGTGTCCACGTCTAAGTGGTGTGTTTATTTTATAGAACACTTAGTATTTTCTAAACCTGATAAACATAAGAAACAATTAGTTTTTAGGCAGACCTACATAAGGTGTTAGAGCCCATCTGCAAAGAACACCCTGCTAGGCTCAGTAGATGGATGTATTAAAAATCTATGAAACAATGTGTTTAAAACTAAGAATTCTGCTGCTTTTGAATTCCTTCCCTCTGCTCCTTCTCCTCACCTCCTGCTTCTCCAGCCCTTCCTTCCATCCCTCTCATCCCTCAGGCCCTCGTCTCCCTTAGTCCCCACCACCCTGTCACTCCTTAATAGTGACTCTAGCACTGTCCCATTACCTGCTACGTGACTGTTCTCTCCACAGTGGTTCTGCTACTGTGAGTCAGAGTGTCTCATTTCTCCTGGTAAAAAACTCCAGTGGCCCCACCTCGGTCCTGTGAAGATTCTAGAATGTCAGGCATGTGTGCAAGTGAGCGCATACTTGGTTTAGTGTAGGCACTAAATTAATTTTTGTGACTGAATGATTAACATATGGGTGTATTAAAATGGACCACAGAAAATTACAAAATGTAAGACATGGAAAACGTTAAGCAAGATTTTATTTTATGTAACTAGTGTGCATATCAATTCATCAATTCATTCCATGAGTCCGTTGAGCCTGTGTATGCATTTTATAAGATGTATAACAAATTATTACAAGCATTGGCTTTAAAAAACAACTTTATTGCTGATTTATTTATTTTTAGAGACAGACTCCTTCTGTCATCCAGGGTGAAGTGCAGTCACATGATCATGGCTCACTACAGCCTCACACTCCTGGGCTCAAGGGACCCTACTGCCTCAGTCTTCAGTGCGGCTAGGACTGCAGGCAAGTGCCACCATGCCCAGGTAATTTAAAAAAAAATGAAAAGGCAAGTGTCTCACTACATTATCCTGGCTGCTCTCAAACCCCTGGCTGCAAGTGATCCTCCTGTGTCAGCTCCTCAAATGTTAGGATCAAAGGCGTGCACTACCACTCCTGGAAAACAACATCCATTGAACAGTTTATATAGTTCCTTAGTCAGAAGTCTGGGCAAGATGTGGATGGAATCTCTGTTCTGGACTTCTCAAAGCTGTGTTTTCATTTTGAATCCTCCTTCAGGCTTAAACAGAGGAGGCAGAATGCAGTTTCTGGCAGTTGTGAGACTGAGGTCCCTGTTCCTTGCTGGCTGTCAATGGAGAGAACAGGGAGGGCTGTGCTCAATTCCTGGTGCCCACCAGCGTTCTTTCCCACACAGCCCCTTCATTTTCAAAGCCCACAGTGGAGGAAACCCCCCATGCTGAATCCCTCTCACACTGTGAATCTCCGTGCTCAGGAAGGACCTAGTTCTTTCCTAGGCTCACCTGATTAGAACAGTCCAAGCAGGATAAACTCAGCCTAAAGTCAACTAATTGAGACCCTTAATTACATCTGCTGAATCCCTTCACAGCAGCACTTACATTAGAGTCGGTTGAATAAGTGGGAGAAGGTGAATGACCAGGAGGTGGTTGCTGGGGGCCATCATAGAATCAGCCTAGCAAAAACTGAATCTTCCTTTTGTGTTTAATTGAGACATAGCTGGAAATTGAAGTTCAAGTAAAGTGATCATTGTGAACGGCAATAAAATACATCCTCTTCAGCCATGGAAATTCTCCTTACCTTTTACAACTAAGTTACATATTTAATGTCTTATAGCTAATTTAGATCCGGTGTGGTGGCTCACGCCTGCAATCTTAGCACTGTGGAAAGCAGAGGAAGGCAAATTTGTTGACTCCAGAAGTTCAGCATCAGCCTAGGACACACAGTCAAACCCCCATCTCTACGAAAAAAGTTTTAGAAAATTAGCCAGGCATGGTGGCTCATGTCTGTAGTCCCAGCTACTCAGGAGGCTGAGGTCACAGGATCCCTTGAGCCCAGGAGGTCGACACGGCAGTGCATGGTGATCAGGCCACTGCACCCCAGCCTGGGTGACAGAGAGTGACCCTGTCTCAAAAATAATAATAATGATGATGATAAATTTAGAGCAAATGCAAATTAATGTGTAATAATACATCCTCTCTTGTCAAAATTAGTTATTTACTATTGCATAACAAATTATGTAAAACTTAGCAGCTGAGAACAACAAATATTCATCGTCTCCCACAGTTTCCAATGTTCAGGAACCCAGGAGAGGTTTTCCTGAGTGCTTCTGGCTCAATTCCTCTCACAAGGCTGTAGTCCAGTTGTCAGCCAAGGGCTGCATTATCTGAGCATTTCACTGGGGCTGAGGATTCACATGAAACATGGCTCAGTCACATGGCTTTTGGAAAAGGTCTAGTTTCTTGTTGTCTGGTCTCAGAAGGCCTCAGTTCTTAGCCACATGGACCTTCCTGCAGGGCAGCTTATAGCACAGCAGCTGGCTTACCCCAGAGCTCATGATCCCAGAGACAGAGAAAGTAGAAGCCGCAGCGAGTTTTACGTTCTACACCCAGAGTCACGAACTGTTATGTCAGCATCACTCTATCTGTTAGAGGTTGTACTAGCTGGTTCTCACAGTGCTATAAAGAAATACCTGAGACTGGGTTATTTATAAAGGAAAGAGGTTTAATTGACTCAGTTCTGCATGGCTGAGAAGGCTGTTCCAGGAAACTTACAATCATGGCAGAAGTGGAAGCAAACACGTTCTTCACGTGGTGGTAGGAGAGAGAAATGCAGAGCAAAGGATGGAAAGCCCCTTAAAAAACCATCAGATTTCATGAGAATTCACTCACTGTCATTAGAACAGTGTGGTGAGGGCAGGCTGGTGGCTCACGCCTGTAATCCTAGCACTTTGGGAGGCCAAGGCAGGTGGATCACAGGATCAGGAGTTCGAGACGAGCCTGGCCAACATGATGAAACCCCATCTCTATTGAAAATACAAAGATTAGCCTGGCATGGTGCCTTGTGCCTGTAATTCCAGGTACTCAGGAGGATGAGACAGGAGAATTGTTTGAACCCAGGAGGCAGAGTTTGTGGTGAGCTGAGATTGTGCCATTACATCCCAGCCTGGGCATCAGAGTGAGACTCCGTTAAAAAGAAAGAAAAGAAAAGAAAAAAAGAAAGAAATAAAAGAAAGAAAGAAAGAAAGAGAGAGAGAGAGAGAACAGCGTGTGGGAACCGTCCCCATCATCCAGTCACAATCACCTCCCATGTGGTCCCTCCCTCAGTATCGGGAGATTACAATTCACATGAAAATTCAAGATGAGATTCAGGTGGGAACGCAGAGCCAGGCCATATCAGAAGTGCATCGTTAAGTTCAAGCCACACTCAAGAGAGGGAAGTAAGCTGCACCTCTGGAAGGGAGCAGTATTAAAGGATTTGCATATATGTTGAAGCAAAATTAAAGATATTATTTCAGGATTTTGTAAATCAAAATCTTTTTAAATCTAATTATTGTTCTTTCATATGGTTTAACCTTGTTTTTTAATTTAATTTTAAAGAATGCTTTAACCTTGACTTTTAATTTTATTTCATTTTAAGTTCTAGGGTACATGTGCAGGATGTGAGGGTTTGTTACATAGGTAAACGTGTGCCATGGTGGTCTGCTGCACCTATCAACCCATCACCTAGGTATGAAGCCTGGCATGCATTAGGTATTTTTCCTAATGCTCCCCCCACCCCCAACCTCCCACAACAGTCCTCAGTGTGTCCTTGTGTTCTCATTGCTCAGCTCTCAATTACACGTAAGAACATGCAGTGTATGGTTTTCTGTTCCTGCGTTAGTTTGCTGAGGATAGTGACCTCCAGCTTCATCCATATCCCTGCAAAGGACTTGATCTCATTCCTTTTCAGGGCTGCATAATATTCCTTGGTGTAGGTGTACCGTATTTTATTTATCCAGTCCATTGTTGATGGGCATTGGGGTTGATTTAATGTCTTTGCTATTGTGAATAGTGCTGCAATGAACATACACATGCAGGTATCATTATAATAAAATGATTTCTATTCCTTTGGGTATATACCCTGTAATGGGATTGTTGGGTCAAATGGTATTTCTAGTTCTAAATCTTTGAGGAATTGCCACAGTGTCTTCCAGAATGGTTGAACCAATTTACATTTCCACCAACAGTATGAAAGCATTCCTATTTCTCAACTTCCCCAGCATCTGTTGTTTCTTGACTTTTTAATAATTGCCATTCTGACTGGCATGAGATAGTATCTCATTGTGGTTTTTATTTACATTTCTCTAATGATCAGTGATGTTCAGTTTTTTAAAATATGTTTGTTGGCTGCATGTATTTGTTCTTTTGAGAAGTGTCTGTTCATGTCCTTTGTCCACTTTTTAAGAAAGTATTTTTTTCATGTAAATTTGCCTAATTTATTTGTTGATTCTGAATATTAGATCTTTGTCAGATGGATATATTGAAAGATATATTGAAAAATTTTTCTCCCATTTTGTAGGATGTCTGTTCACTCTGATGATAGTTTCTCTTGCTGTGCAGAAGCTGTTTTGTTTAATGAGATCCCATTTGTTAATTTTTGCTTTTGTGGCAGTTGCTTTTGGCAATTTCATCATAAAATCTTTGCCAGTGTCTATGTTCTGAATGGTATTCCCTGGATTTTCTTCCAGGGTTTTTATAGTCTTGAGTTTTACATTTAAGTCTTTAATCCATCTTGAGTTAAATTTTGTGTAAGGTGTAAGGAAGGGGTCCAGTTTCAATTTTCTGCATATGGCTAGCCAGTTCTCCCAGCACCATTTATTAAATAAGGAATCCTTTCCCCACCGCTTGTTTTTTTCAGGTTTGTTGATGATCCAGTGGTTATAGATGTGCGGTCTTATTTCTGAGTTCTCTATTCTGTTCCATTAGTCTATGTACCTGTTTTTGTACCATTACCATGCTGTTTTTGTTACTGTCGCCTTGTAGTGTAGTTTCAAGTCAGGTAGCCTGATGCCTCCAGCTTTGTTCTTTTTGTTTAGGATTCTCCTGGCTATGCAAGTTCTTTTTTGGATCCATATGAATTTTAAAATAGTTTTTTATAATTCTGTGATAAGCTTCTCTTTTTAAATTAATGATTAAAATTTTGAGATATCACAGAGCCTTGGGTGCTCAGGGGAAAACAGTTTGAGACAGAGAAAGGAGATTTAACAATATCTCTGAATTTTTCTTGCAAATACCTTTAATAACAACGATGTTCTCTTCAATGAGTTAACACAGTTGAGAACATGGAGTAACTAGATCAAATAGTTTCAAGACTCCAGTGCCATAAAAATAATGCCTTGAAAATAAGTCTTTGTTGTGTCTAAGTTGTCTCAGATTTAGTGGAGGTGTGCCCCAAGTGCCAATTTTCTTATTGAAATATCATCTTCATAAAACATTTGCCTAAACTAAAAAACAAAACAAATGAAACAAACAAAACAACAAGAACAAACGCTGCTCTGTCTGCTCTGTCTGTGCTGCCCTTGTTTTGTTTCTTTGCTTCTCTGGTAAACTTGCTTTCACTTAGAAAAACATTGCCAAATTTCCTAATCAGATTGCTCCTCACTTACAAAAATGTGAATCTCATACTTCAGTCAACACATCTAGCTTAGCATGATGTCAGCAACTTTGGTTTGATGGAGTAAGCAGTAATAGTTCAAACTGAGAAACAAGTTTTTTCAAAAACTGGCTTTTCAGTGGGCATTCTATAATAAACAATATCTTTTGTTCTGGTATTGAATGAGATGTGATAGCAGTGATCTGGACACCACTATGATTCTAAATAGCACTGCTATTATATGCATTTGAAGTTTTTTTTTTTTTTTTAATTTTTTGCAGTCCTCTTGTTTTCCATTCATATTTGCTCTTCCATCACTGGTTATTCCTTTCTACTATTTTGTGGTTTCATTTATTTTGATCAATGTCGTGCATTTCCAATTCTGCAAAACTTTAATTCAGTCATATGTGCAGTAAAATGTGACATCATATCCTTTGCAAGATGGAATTACCTTGCTCATCAGATTGAACATTGTACACTTGAAAATCTAGAGAGAAGCCAGGGAACCAAGGATCAAATGACCTATTTCTATCCAAGGCCATTTTCATGGCGTCCTGGTCCTCTCTGTCACATGGCTCCTTACAATTCTCTGTGGTTTTCTTCTAATGTAAGTAGTTCTTCTTAAGGATCCTTGCAGTGAACCTTGGTTTTCTTTTCTCTTTCCTTTCTACAAAAACCAGATATATGTTATTTTGAAAAACTCTGTTTAAGGAATTATAATCAATTAACTATCAGGGTGCCTAGACTGGAGTAAAACACAACCTGTAAAGCTACCCTGAGCTACTGCCCATTCTCGTGCCCCAGAAGGAGACTCCATCCTGAATCTTGTGATTATTCCTGTGTGTTTGTTTAAATATTTGTGGAATATGTATATTATATATATATATATACACATACACATGTGTGTGAGTATATATATAAACTAACAAATAACATGTAATATATATGTAAACATATATATAACATATATTACATGTTTTATATACATAAGATAACATACAATATATATTATTTTATATATATATAAAAATAACAAAAATAACATGTACTATATTACATATTATTTTATATATATAAAATAACATATATTGCATGTTATTATATATATATAATATATATGTGTGTGTGTGGGGGGGGGGTGTGTATATACCTAAACCAAATATTAGTTTTGCTGGCTTTTACACTCTCTGTACAGCAATTCCTACTGCATTTATTTTCCCATAATGCAAATTATGTATAGGAGTTATCCGTTGTTTGGGAGGGAAAGAAGGAGGAAGGGAAGAAGGAGTGAAAGAAGAAAAGAAGGAAGGGGAAAAGGAAGGAAAGGGAAGGAAGGGGTGTGATAAAAAGGGAGGGCGAGAGTTTGAAAATAGAAAAGAAGGTGGGAGAGACAGAGGAAAGAAAAAGAAAAGAAGCAAAGGAGAGAAGAAACTAATATAAAGAAAAAGAAAAAGAAAAAATAGGCTTTGAGGATCTAGAAACCCCAGGCATTGCTAATATTATGCAAATGGGAGAAAATAAAACAGATGTGGATAACCTCTGGAGAACAATGAAAATGTAAGAGGGCTTCATTAGTTGTCCTTTGCTGTGTAACAGACTATCCCCAAATTTCATGACTTAAATAACAAACATCAACTAACTCAAAAGCATAATACAAATACTAGCAAAATGGAGCCACTGCAGGTAGAAGAAGTTGAATAAACAAGAGGATATTTTACAAATTGGAATAAGTAAGAGGTCACCGGCGCACAGATGAAAATGATTTTGTAGTCCAAATGCCCCCAAAAGCAAGCGCCATCATTAGATTAAAGTTACAGCATTTTATTAGGGGACACACCTGTCAGACAATATGGTGAGAAAGGTCAGTTACCCTGGGAAAGGCAACAGATGAAGATGCAAGTGTCACCCTCAGTGATGGACAGGAGAGAAGGTTTACTGGAGGGTCCTACACCACAATCTAAGGAGAGTTGAGCAAGGCCATGGAGGAGTCCTGGAGGCAGAATTGGCCATCAGAGGAGTCCCCTGTCTCCCAGGTGTTGGGAGCCAGCCCCAATCCTGTACGTGGGTGCCCTGAGTCCTGGCGGTGACGAGGGAGTGAGAAAAGAATTAAGACAAAGACAAGAGTAGAATTCTACAGTATATGCCCAGGGGTCAATGTACTCTAGGGCAGGGGTGACCACATTGGCGCTGAGCTCTGGGCTCCACATGCTTTCATTAGGTGCATTATATTATTAATCTTGCTGGCTGTGTGGAGGGGAGGTGAAAAGTTTGTTGGGGGAGGGGAGAGTGTGGATCTGCAGCATTCAATAGCAAATGTGGTTCTTCTAAGAAATGCTAACTTAGGACACTGAGTTTGACCACCCATTGTTTATCAAGGTGGATCTGTAAAGACGCACAGCAGACAAGGCCCCAGAATGTCTGACCACACACAATGTATTAAGGGGCTTTTATCTCCTGAGCAATGCAGACAAAGAGCAATCAGAATTACTCCATATTCTAAGAACACAGGTAGAGCCTGTGTTGTTCTGGTTACCTCTCTCTTGCAAGGCTTTCTGGCCTCTCAAGCTCCCATCTGCAAAGACCCTGAGGAGTCTTGTGAGCAGAGGCTGCATTCTTTCCCAGAGTTCTTGCACAAGCCCTCTTTACGAGACCCCCATACAGACCCTATGTTGGGAAGAGATCCTGGGACCAAAGCAGTCTTTGCTGCCTTGCAACCACACCGCTGTGTTCTGCTACTTCAAAGCGCTCTCAGATGGTCTTTACTAAAGACTTCCTGTTGTAGCAGGAGCAACCGTGAGAAACAGACCTCTTGAACACCAAACAGAGAAAGAAGAAGTTTATTATTAATATTATGGCTGGGAGCTGGGCAATGATTTGTCTAAATGACTTAGCTTCTGCAACAAAGAGAAGCTCTGCCTTTATATAGGCTTACACTCTAGATATTACACATGAAAGGATCTTAGGTTTACAGCTTTAGAAGTCACATATGAGGCCGGGTGAGGTAGCTCATGCCCGTAATCCCAGCACTTTGGGAGGCTGAGGTGGGCAGATCAGCTGAGGTCAGGAGTTCAAGACTAGCCTGGCCCACATGGTGGAACCCCGTCTCTATTTCTTTAAAAAATAAAAAATAAATAAAAAATAAAAAGAAAAAAACAAGAAGTCACATACGAAAGGGTCTTGGGTTGTTGCTTTGGCAGCACATATACTAAAATTGGAAAGGGCCTTGGGTTTACAGTTTTAGAAATTACATATGAAAGGGACTTGGGTTTACAGCTTTAGAAATTACATATGAAAGGGTCTTGGGTTTACAGTTTTAGGAATTACATATGAAAGTGTCTTGGATTTACAGTTTCAGGAATTACATGTGAAAGGTTTCTGGTCTCCAATGGAGGAGTAGGGTGGGGGTTTGATCTTGCTTACGTAAAAACGATGTCTTCAGGAGAGATTCCCCCAACACCATACCTGCTATTTACAGGAAGGTGATGCAGGAGGTGCCTGTCAGCCAGCCTTTTCTTCTATTGAAATGCAGTATGGAGGTCAAGGGGGAGGTGATCCTAGATGCCTGGGTCTCCTTCCTCACTGTTACCACTCAATTTCTCTTTTCACAGACCTTAAATAATTTGTATTGTAGTGCACCATAGTTTGGAGTCTTCTTAATTCAATATTTGATTCGTGGCCCAAATCTCAGTGTACAACAAACAAAAGCAAGCTTGTAATCATTTAACTAGAAGTAGCACAGCCCTGCCCCTGGCCATCCTGGCCCACACCAGGAATGTCCTGCCTTAGTGTCACTGGTGTGACCCATCACTGGTTGGGAGCAGCTCACGGGAAGCAGGGCCACAGCACCAATGCTACAGAGGATGTCAGAGCACAGGAGTGGGGCCTGCGGAGATTACCCAGGAGTGTGACTCAAACCTTCTGCCCTGACAGGTCTGGGTCCTTGGAAATCAGATTGTCTCAGGCTGAATTGCTGTATGATTCTGCTCACATTTACAGTGGGACAAGGGAAACCAGAAGGCCCCCTCGTGGATCTCTGGTTTCTACACAGTCTTCTTCCTTCATTGTGTGAAAGTAGCCATGCCTCCTCCTGGGGATCAGAATCTATTACCTGGGACTGGAAAAGAGGAGACCAACAAGAAAAGAAAACTTCAGGCCAATATCCATGATGAATATAGATGCAAAAGTCTTCAATAAAATACTGGCACATTGATTGCAACAGCACATCGAAAATATTATCCATCAAGATCAAATAGGCTTAATCTGGGGGATGCAAGGCTGGTTCAACATATGTAAGTCTATAAACGTAATTCACCAAATGAACAGAACCAAAGACAAAAACCACATGATTATCTCAACAGATGCAGAGAAGGCTTTCAACCAAACTCAACAGCTCTTTATGCTAAAAACTCTCAATAAACTAGGTATCAACAGAATATATCTCAAAATAATAAAAGCTATTTACAACAAACCCACAGCCAATATCATACTAAATGGACAAAAACTTTAAAATCTGGCACGAGACAAGGATGCCCTCTGTCACCACTCCTATTCAATTTAGTATTGGAAGTTCTAAACAGAGCAATGAAGCAAGAAAAAGAAATAAAGCATATTCAGTTAGGAAAGGAGGATGTCAAATTGTCTCTATTTGCAGATGATATGATTGTATATTTAGAAGACCTCATCATCTCAACCCAAAATCTCCTGAAACTGATAAGCAACTTCAGCAAAGTCTCAGGATACAAAATCAATGTGCAGAAATAACAAGCTTTCCAATACACCAATAACAGACTCAAAGAGAGCCAAATCATGAGCAAACTCTCATTCACAATTGCTACAAAGAGAATGAAATACCTAGGAATACAACGAACAAAGGATGTAAAGGACCTCTTCAAGGAGAACTACAAAACGCTGCTCAAGAAAATAAGAGAGGACACAAACAAATGGAAAAACATTCCATGCTTATGGTTAGGAAGAATCAATATTGTGAAAATGGCCACACTGCCCAAAGTAATTTATAGATTCAATGCTATCCCCATCAAGCTACCAATCACCTTTTTCTCAGAACTGGAAAAACCACCTTAAACTTCATATAGAACCAAGAGACAGCCCGCAGAGTCAAGACAATTCTAAGCAAAAAGAATAAAGCTGGAGGCATCATGCGACCTGACTTCAAACTATACTACAAGGCTAGAGTAATCAAAACAGCATGGTACTGGTACCAAAACAGAGATATAGACCAATGGAACAGAACAGAGGCCTTGGAGGCAATGCCACATATCTACAGCCATATGATATTTGACAAACCTCACAAAAACAAGCAATGGGGAAAGGATTCCCTTTTTAATAAATGGTGTTGGGAAAACTGGCTAGCCATATGCAGAAAGCAGAACTGGACCCCTTCCTGACATCTTACACTAAAATTAACTTCAGATGGATTAAAGACTTAAACATAAGACCTAACACCATAAAAACCCTTAAAGAAAACCTTGGCAAGACCATCCAGGACATAGGCATAGGCAAGGACTTCATGACTAAAACACCTAAAGCTTGGCAACAAAAGCCAAAATAGACAAATGGGACCTAATCAAACTCCACAGCTTCTGCCCATTCAAAGAAACATCATTAGAGTGAACTGGCAACCAACAGAATGGGAAAATTGTTTTACAATCTACCCATCTGACAAAGGGCTAATATCCAGAATCTACAAAGAACTAAAACAGATTTACAAGAAAAAAAAAAAAAAAAAAAAAAAAAAAAAGAAAAAAAAAGAAAAGAAACCCATTCACAAGTGGGCAAAGGTTATGAACAAACACTTCAAAAGAAGACATTTATGAGGCCAACAAACATATGAAAGCATGGTCATCATCACTGGTCATTAGAGAAATGCAAATCAAAAGAACACTGAGATACCATCTCATGCCATTTAGAATGACAATTATTTAAAAATCTGGAGACAATAGATGTGGGAGAGGATGTGGAGAAACAGGAACACTTTTACACTGTTGGTGAGAGTGTAAATTAATTCAATCATTGTGGAAGACAGTGTGGTGATTCCTTAAGGATCTAGAAATAGAAATTCCATTTGATCCAGCAATCCCATTACTGGGTATATATCCAAAGAATTATAAATCGTTGTATTATAAAGACACATGCCCATGTATGTTCATTGCAGCACTGTTTACAATAGCAAAGACCTGGAACCAACCCAAATACCCATCGATGATAGACTGGAGAAGGAAAATGTGGTACATAAACAGTATGGAATATTATGCAACCATAAAAAATGATATTTCATGTCCTTTGTAGGGATATGGATGAATCTGGAAACCATCATTCTCAGCAAACTGACACAAGAACAGAAAATCAAACAGCGCATGTTCTCACTCTTTGGTGGGTGTTGAACAATGAGAACACATGGAATACAGGGAGGGGAATATCAAATACTGGGGTCTGTTGTGAGGCAATAGGGGAGGGACAGTGGGGGTGGTAGGGAGGTTGGGGAGGAATAACATGGGGAGAAATGCCAGATATAGGTGATGGGGATGGAGGCAGCAAACCACATTGCTATGTAGGTACCTATGCAACAATCCTGCATGCTCTGCACATGTACATCAGAACCTAAAGTTCAATTAAAAAAAAAATATATATATATGTAAAAGAAAGAAATGAGGTCGCCCTCATTGCATGCAATGGAGTTCTGGGGCTGCTGGTTGTTCTGTGTGCTCAGTGTCCAGAGAGTGGGATGGAAGGAGGCTTTGTGCAGAACAGGATCCATGCCCCATAATTTATTTTTTGTTCATCAGCCTTCTTGTCATAAAATCAAACACAGGTAACATAAAAGAAAAAAGATCTTAAAATGGGGACCTTTAATCAAAGGTCAACACCCTTTAAGCATCAGAGAGAGAGAGAAGTTTGTCAACTGACCTAGAAAGCCTCATCAATTATCCCAGCTCAATAATAAATTCTTCTTCTTTAAAAATAAAAATCAATCACATTCTGACTTTTATGGTCTATTTTATATTTTCATCATCCATAATTATAATTTAGTTTTACTTTTTAAAATGTTTTTTGTTCTCATTTGTTCTGTAAGTTCTCCCTTTGAAATTAACATTGTCAGGTAAAGTTTCCTGTTGTTTGCATTTTGTGAATTTTACCCCAAGATATGGTTTAATATGTATCTCTATTACCTGTATTTTCAAGCATTTGTAGGTTGGTATAGAGGTTTCCATCTATTCAGTTTTTTCCCCATGAGTTTTGATAGTACTATATAATGATTTTCATCAAGAGAACGAGTTTAATACTGGTTATTTCCTTTTTGTGATGTAAATTGCCATTCTTTTTCAATGGCTAGATCTGGTAATTCATTACAAATATCAAAAGAGTTGTAGACTCAGTCTTCTATTTCTTCTCAAGTATTATTTTAATAATTTCTAAAATAAGAGATTTGTCCTCTTCTACTATTGGCCTATTCATAGAGACTTGTTTTTTGAGAGATTAAACCAAGCATCCCACAACCTATGACCCAGCAATTGCACTCCTGGATATATATATATATGTATAAATGCATGCATTGGTGCACCAAAAGATATGAAAATATTATTTATCACAGCATGATTTGTAGAAATCTGGATGTAACACAAATGTCGATCAATAGTGGAGGGACAGAAAATGTGAGCTGTTTATAAAGTGGGCCACCTGACAGCCATGGGAGTGTACAGGCTACGACCACACAGAGCAAGACGTGGAACATAAGAGTGACTGTATCCAGAACTGACTCATCTCATTTATGCTATTAGAAATCAACACAGTGTCTGCTCTAGGGTCAGAGAGAGTGATTTGTGATCAAGCAGAACCCTAGGATGCTTCCTGGAGGCTGGCAGTGCTGTTCCTTTATGTGGGTGCTGTTTACCCGAGTGTTCACTTTGTGAAAACCCACGGCCCATTTGTGGTTTGTCCACCTTTCTCCATGCATGTTGTCCTTCATTCAAGTATACATTTCTGGTGTTTTGAAACAGTTCTCTCTAAACTAATCTAGAATCTCTTGCTGACAGTCCTTAGAAAGTCTTCATTGAAAAAATTAGTGCATTTATTAAAAATCCAGGAAATAAATGCCTATGACTCAGATATAAAGAGCAGAATCTACAACAAGAGCAGTCAGCTTGGGAGCTGACATCAGAACACCTTTGGAAACGGCTTTTGAGCCAGGAACTAAGAGTCAAAACCAAAACAGGCCCATGGGAGGTGGGGGTGTGACATGATGTCCCAGCAGCGTGAATGAATGAAACATGGCTTGGTTGGTCAGTCTGGAACTTGGGGAAAATGAAGTTGGAAAACTGCAGGGTGGAGGAGAGAGGAACACATAGCCTTCTTGATATGGGCAGAACATGTGAAGATAGAGCTTCCATGTGAATGCCCACCAGTGGGTCTCTCAGAGAGTGGGACTCCTTGTAACCAGGTAAGCAGGATGGCGTGATGGTTGATGCCACTCAGCCACACAGGGCTTGCACATGGAGTCCCTGCACAAAGCATCCATGGTAGCTGGGATGGACACTGCATGGGCACAGCAACTGAGTCGCCATTCACCCAGGCTGACCTGGCAGCTGCCACTGCCGAAGGCACAGTCCGCTAAATCAGATGTTTGAACAGACATAAAATAGACAATGTTCACTATGAATAAAAGGGTTATGACAGATAAAGATGCCACTGCAGATATAGTACAGATTTACACAGTTTTGAAACTATGAAAAAATTATGTCAATGAACTTTTTACAAGTAAAGAAATTAAAACCATTGTGGAAATTCTATTTCCCTTCAACTATATCCAGTTTTATTAGTAAGTTCTACCAAACCTTCAAAGAACTTATATCAAGCACATGCTGACCTTATTTAAAATATTTAAGATGCATAGGAAAATATAGAGAAAGCCAACAAATTCACTTTATTACGCAGGAGTAACATTGATCACAAAACTAGTTAGGGAACAAAGAAGGAAACAAGTATTACAGAAAAATTACTTTTAATTAATTAGATGTGAAAATTCTATGAAAAATATTACTAGACAATATTAACCAATGTGTTATAAACAGACTGTCTTGGCCAAGGTATATATCCCAAGAATGCAAAAATATTTAATTTTTAAACCTTTTAATACATTTTACCACTTAATTAAAGAATAAAAAATAGAGATGATGTTATTTTACTAGAGTAAGAAATTATTCTAGATGAAATTTAGCACTCCATCTGACCCATATTTCTTTAGTCATCCCCACTTTAAAAATATCATGCAATCAGACTGGGCCACTCACATAATCCAAAATAATCTCTCCATCTGAAGTCCGTCCTCTTAATCATATCAGCAAAGTCCCTTTTGCTGTGCAAAGTAACATATCTAAATGATATGGGTCTTAGGGCTTGGTCATATTTGTGAAGCCATTATTTTGGGCTCCACAGTATATGTGGTGGCTAAATGAGGTTTAACATTAGTCTAATTAAATTCCTAGATGATGAGAAGTGAGAAAATGGAAAGAAGCATTCCATAAAGAGGTTATTTTAAGATATTAAAATAGCTTAAAATGTATTATAATACATTTTGATACATTGTATCACAAGATATTATGATACAAATGTATCATAATACTGTGAATAAAAAGAGATCCACATTTATTCACACTGCACTGGAACTTCACATGTTAAAGAGAAGCAGAGATCTTTAAAGTAGCCACAAAAGAAACACAGATCATCTAAGAAACAACAGGGTTAAAATGTACCTGACTTTTCCCTTTCAGCCACAGCAGCCAGAAAATACATCAGCATCAAAGATCTGACAGAAAACCAATGTCAAACTAAAAACTTGAGGCTGGAAATCTCTCTTTCATGAATAAAGGTAAAACAAAATGTTATTGTATAAATGAAATGTTTGCACTTTCCAAAATAGCCATCTAAAAATATCTACAAGAACAGAGAAATACGTAAGAATGAAAGAGAAAGAAAACAGAAATTTTAATTTGTAGTCATTGGTACATATAACTCAGTACTGTCATTATAAAATATTAATAATGTAGCTTTAAAAGAAAAAAGTCACGTCAAATACATAACATGTTGTGTTATAATTTCTTTATTTATCCTTGCACTCTCACTCTTGAATTCTATGAAGTCCAAGAAAGTTTGATTCTTTTTCTTGAGACTCAGCTCCGTTGACTCAATTCCATAGAACACAGTACCCAGCATTGATGAATGTTTACCATATGGATGAGTTTTGTGAAAGTACTTAGCAGGTCAGAAATTGTGGTGCATAAGCGCAATTTAAAAGTGGCTGAGGAGTGACATCAAAGAATATGGTGGCATAAGAACTCCAAGGGCCAGCCCCGCACAGAGACAATGTGCTTGTAAAACATTAGTATAGAAAAGTTCTCTTGGAAAGCTGTTAAAGCACAGATTCCTGGACTCAGCATTAGATATTCTGATTGAGTTGATAAAGAATCAACTGTGTCAGAACCCTGAAAAACCATCAAAGATTTATAGCACCTAGCAAGTCCAGAAAAATTTACTGGAACACAAGAGCAGAGCTTTGTGATACCATATCTTTTTTTCTGTTTGTTTGTTTTTACTTTGTTTGTTTGTTTGAGAAAAAAGAAAGGAAGGAAGAAAAAGAAAGAATAAAAAGAGAAAGAAAGAAAAAAGTGAAAAGGGGAAAAAAGAAAGAAAAGGAGAAAGGTGGAGAGAGAACAGGAATCTTGCTCTATTGCCCAGGCTGGAATGCAACCTAAAAATAGGCATTAAAAACCTCTTTTATGCTGACAATTGTGCTTAACAGTGGAGACAGGAAGGAATAAGGGAAGAAATAACCAACAAACAGCCAACCAATATTTCTTTTAAGTCTGTGAAATGCTATGCAAATGCTGAAGAGTGATTTACTTCCAATTATGTGGTCACTTTCAAAATAGGTGTAATATGATACTGAAAAAAAATGTATATTCTGTGAACCTGGGGTGAAGAATTCTGTAACTATTCACCAAGTTTACTTGTTCCAGGCCTGAATTCAAATCATAGATGTCCCTGTTAATTTTCTATCTTGTTGATCCATCAAATATTAACAATGTGGTGTCAAAGTCTCCTGCTATTTTTGTGCAGAAGTCCACGTCTCTTTATAAGTCATTAAAAACTTGTCTTATGTATCTGGGTGCTCCTATATTGGGTGCATATATATTTACGATTATTGACTCCTGTTGCTACTTTGATCTTTTTACCATTATGGAATGTCCTTCCTTGTTTCTTTTTTTTTTTTTTTTTTTTTTTCTTTTTTTTTTTATTGCATTTTAGGTTTTGGGGTACATGTGATGAACATGCAAGATTGTTGCATAGGTACACACATGGCAGTGTGCTTTGCTGCCTTCCATCCCCTCACCTGTATCTGTCATTTCTCCCCATGCTATCTCTTCCCACCTCCCCACCCCCCGCCCCTCCCCCATTTCCCCCCAACAGACCCCAGTGTGTAGTGCTCCCCTCCCTGTGTCCATGTGTTCTCATTGTTCAACACCCGCCTATGAGCGAGAATATACGGTGTTTGATTTTCTGCTCTTGTGTCAGTTTGCTGAGAATGATGGTTTCCAGGTTCATCCATGTCCCTATAAAGGACGTGAACTCATCGTTTTTGATGGCTGCATAATATTCCATGGTGTATATGTACCACATTTTCCCTATCCAGTCTATCATCGTTGGGCAATTGGGTTGGTTCCAGGTCTTTGCTATTGTAAACAGTGCTGCAATGAACATTCGTGTGCACGTGTCCTTGTAGTAGAATGATTTGTAATCCTTTGGATATATACCCAGTAATGGGATTGCTGGGTCAAATGGGATTTCTATTTTTAGGTCCTTGAGGAATCGCCACACTGTCTTCCACAATGGTTGAATTAATTTACATTCCCACCAACAGTGTAAAAGTGTTCCTATTTCTCCACATCCTCTCCAGCATCTGTTGTTTCCCGATTTTTTAATGATCGCCATTCTAACTGGTGTGAGATGGTATCTCAATGTGGTTTTGATTTGCATTTCTCTGATGACCAGTGATGATGAGCATTTTTTCATATGTTTGTTGGCCTCCTGTATGTCTTCTTTTGTAAAGTATCTGTTCATATCCTTTGCCCATTTTTGAATGGGCTTGTTTGTTTTTTTCTTGTAGATCTGCTTTAGTTCTTTGTAAATTCTGGATATCAGCCCCTTGTCAGATGGGTAGACTGCAAAAATTTTTTCCCATTCTGTTGGTTGCCGATTCACTCTACTGACTGTTTCTTTTGCCGTGCAGAAGCTGTGGAGTTTGATTAGGTCCCATTTGTCTATTTTGGCTTTTGTTGCCATTGCTTTTGGCGTTTTGGTCATGAAGTCCTTGCCTACACCTATGTCCTGAATGGTTTTGCCTAGATTTTCTTCTAAGGTTTTTATGGTATTAGGTCTGATGTTTAAGTCTTTAATCCATCTGGAGTTAATTTTGGTGTAAGGTGTCAGGAAGGGGTCCTGTTTCTGCTTTCTGCACATGGCTAGCCAGTTTTCCCAACACCATTTATTAAACAGGGAATCCTTTCCCCATTGCTTGTTTTTGTCAGGTTTGTCGAAGATCAGATGGTTGTGGGTATGTTGTATTTCCTGTGAGGCCTCTGTTCTGTTCCATTGGTCTATATCTCTGTTTTGGTACCAGTACCATGCTGTTTTGATTACTGTAGCCTTGTAGTATAGTTTGAAGTCTGGTAGTGTGATGCCTCCCGCTTTGTTCTTTTTGCTTAGAATTGACTTGGCTATGCGGGCTCTCTTTTGGTTCCATATGAAGTTTAAGGTGTTTTTTTCCAGTTCTGTGAAGAAGGTCATTGGTAGCTTGATGGGAATAGCGTTGAATCTGTAAATTACTTTGGGCAGTATGGCCATTTTCACGATGTTGATTCTTCCTAACCATGAACATGGAATGTTTCTCCATCTGTTTGTATCCTCTCTTATTTCGTTGAGCAATGGCTTGTAGTTCTCCTTGAAGAGGTCCTTTACGTTCCTTGTTAGTTGTATTCCTAGGTACTTTATTCTCTTTGTAGCAATTGTGAATGGCAGTTCGTTCTTGATTTGGCTCTCTTGAAGTCTATTACTGGTGTATAGGAATGCTTGTGATTTTTGCACGCTGATTTTGTATCCTGAGACTTTGCTGAAGTTGTTTATCAGTTTCAGGAGATTTTGTGCTGAGATGATGGGGTCTTCCAGATATACAATCATGTCATCTGCAAATAGAGACAATTTGATTTCCTCCTTTCCAATTTGAATACCCTTTATTTCTTTTTCTTGCCTGATTGCTCTGGCTAGAACTTCCAGTACTATATTGAATAGGAGTGGTGAGAGAGGGCATCCTTGTCTAGTGCCAGATTTCAAAGGGAATGCTTCCAGTTTTTGCCCATTCAGTATGATATTGGCTGTTGGTTTGTCGTAAATAGCTTTTATTGTTTTGAGATACGTTCCGTCAATACCTAGTTTATTGAGGGTTTTTAGCATAAAGGGTTGTTGAATTTTGTCAAAAGCCTTCTCTGCATCAATCGAGATAATCATGTGGTTTTTGTCTTTGGTTCTGTTTATGTGGTGAATTACGTTTATGGACTTGCGTATGTTGAACCAGGCTTGCATCCCCGGGATGAATCCTACTTGATCATGGTGGATGAGCTTTTTGATATGCTGTTGCAATCGGTTTGCCAGTATTTTATTGAAGATTTTTGCATCTATGTTCATCATGGATATTGGCCTGAAATTTTCTTTTCTTGTTGAGTCTCTGCCGGGTTTTGGTATCAGGATGATGTTTGTCTCGTAAAATGATTTGGGAAGGATTCCCTCTTTTTGGATTGTCTGGAATAGTTTCAGAAGGAATGGTATCAGCTCCTCCTTGTATGTCTGGTAGAATTCAGCTGTGAACCCATCTGGACCTGGGCTTTTTTTGGGTGGTAGGCTCTTTATTGCTGCCTCGACTTCAGACCATGTTATTGGTCTATTCAGGGTTTCGGCTTCTTCCAGGTTTAGGCTTGGGAGGTTGCAGGTGTCCAGGAATTTATCCATTTCTTCCAGGTTTACTAGTTTATGTGCATAGAGTTGTTTGTAATAATCTCTGATGATGGTTTGGATTTCTGTGGAATCTGTGGTGATATCCCCTTTATCGTTTTTTATTGCATCAATTTGGTTATTCTCTCTTTTCTTTTTTATTAATCTGGCTAGTGGTCTGTCTATTTTGTTGATCTTTTCAAAAAACCAGCTCCTGGATTTATTGATTTTTTGAAGAGTTTTTTGTGTCTCTATTTCCTTCAGTTCTGCTCTGATCTTAGTTATTTCCTGTCTTCTGCTAGGTTTTGAGTTTTTTTGATCTTGCTCCTCTAGCTCTTTCAATTTTGATGATAGGGTGTCAATTTTCGATCTCTCCTTTCTTCTCATGTGGGCACTCATTGCTATATATTTTCCTCTAGAGACTGCTTTAAATGTGTCCCAGAGATTCTGGTATGTTGTGTCTTCGTTCTCATTGGTTTCGAAGAACATCTTTATTTCTGCCTTCATTTCATTGTTTATCCAGTCAACATTCAAGAGCAAGTTGTTCAGTTTCCATGAAGCTGTGCGGTTCTGAGTTAGTTTCTGCATTCTGAGTTCTAACTCGATTGCACTGTGGTCTGAGAGACTGTTTGTTATGATTTCTGTTCTTTTGCATTTGCTGAGGAGTGATTTATTGCCAATTATGTGGTCAGTTTTAGAGTAGGTGTGATGTGGTGCTGAGAAGAATGTATATTCTGTGGATTTGGGGTGGAGAGTTCTGTAAATGTCTATTAGGTTTGCTCGTTCCAGGTCTGTGTTCAGGTCCTGGATATCCTTGTTGATTTTCTGTCTGGTTGATCTGTCTAATATTGACAATGGGGTGTTAAAGTCTCCCACTATTATTGTGTGGGAGTCTAAGTCTCTTTGTAAGTCATTAAGAACTTGCCTTATGTATCTGGGTGCTCCTGTATTGGGTGCATATATATTTAGGATCGTTAGCTCTTCTTGTTGCAGTGATCCTTTTACCATTATGTAATGTCCTTCTTTGTCTCTTTTGATCTTTGTTGCTTTAAAGTCTATTTTATCAGAGATGAGAATTGCAACTCCTGCCTTTTTTTGCTCTCCATTTGCTTGGTAGATCTTCCTCCATCCCTTTATTTTGAGCCTTTGTGTATCCTTGCATGTAAGATGGGTTTCCTGGATACAGCACACTGATGGGTTTTGGCTTTTTATCCAATTTGCCAGTCTGTGTCTTTTGATTGGGGCATTTAGTCCATTGACATTTAGGGATAGTATTGTTATGTGTGAATTTGATGCTGTCATTTTGATGCTACCTGGCTGTTTTGTTGGTTAGTTGATGCAGATTCTTGATTGTGTTGCTGCTTTTTTACCATTTGGTGTGTTTTTGGAGTGGCTGGTACTGGTTGTTCCTTTATATGTGTAGAGCCTCTTTCAGGAGTTCTTGTAGAGCAGGTTTGGTGGTGATGAAATCTCTGAGTGCTTGCTTGTTCACAAAGGATTTTATTTTTCCTTCACTTATGAAGCTGAGTTTGGCTGGATAGGAGATTCTGGGTTGAAAGTTCTTTTCTTTAAGGATGTTGAATATTGGCCCCCAGTCTCTTCTGGCTTGTAGGGTTTCTGCTGAGAGATCTGCTGTGAGTCTAATGGGCTTCCCTTTGTGGGTAACCCGACCTTTCTCTCTGGCTGCCCTTAGAATTTTCTCTTTCATTTCAACCCTGGTGAATCTGACAATTATGTGCCTTGGGGTTGCTCTTCTTGAGGAATATCTCTGTGGTGTTCTCTGTATTTCCTGGATTTGAATATTGGTCTGCCTTGCTAGGTTGGGGAAGTTTTCCTGGATAATATCCTGAAGAGTATTTTCCAGCTTGTATTCATTCTCTTCATCACATTCAGGTACACCTATCAGACGTAGATTAGGTCTTTTCACATAGTCCCACATTTCTTGAAGATTTTGTTCATTCCTTTTTGCGCTTTTTTCTCTGTTCTTGCCTTCTCTTTTTATTTCATTGAGTTGGTCTTCGACCTCTGATATCCTTTCTTCTGCTTGGTCAATTCGGCTGTTGAAGCTTGTGCATGCTTCACGAAGTTCTCGTGTTGCGTTTTTCAGCTCCATCAATTCACTTATTCTCCTCTCTATGCTGTCCATTCTCGTCAGCAGTTCGTCCAATCTTTTTTCAAGGTTCCTATTTTCTTTGCGATGGGTTAGAACATGTTCTTTTAGCTCATTGTAGTTTCTTACTACCCATCTTCTGAAGTCTGATTCTGTCATTTCATCACCCTCCTTCTCCATCCGGTCTGGTTCCCTTGCTGGTGAGGAGTTGTGATCACTTTTAGGAGGAGAGGTGTTCTGGTTTCGGGAGTTTTCATCCTTTTTACGCTGGTTTCTACCCATTTTTGTGGGTTTATCCACCTGTTGTCTGTCTCTGTCCCAGGGAGTTGGAGCTTTATGAGTTTCCATTGCACTACTGCCTTTTTTGATTTTTTTTTTTTTTTTTTCAGGTCGGACCCGCCCAGCTAGCAGCACGCCTAGCCTCTGCCTGCCCGCAGGGGCTTTGCTGAGCTGCTGTGGGCTCCGCCCAGCTGCCCTGAGCTCTTCCCTGTAGTCCTTTTTATATGGGCGTAGTTAGAACTGTCTGGGCAATGGTGGCCCCGCCTCTGTTATGGCGGACTCTCTCTGTTGTGGCAGGTTGCCTCGGCAACGGCGGGTTGCCTCGGCAACGGCAGCCTGCCTCCGTAGCGGTGGAGAGTCTCAGTAATGGCGGAAGCCCCTCCCCCACGGAGCCGGACCGTCCTGGTTCAGCTGTGCTTGGTTTGAAGGGCTCAACCCAGAGGGTTTCCAATTACTGTTTTTGTTTTCGTTGTTGTTGGGGGTGGAGGGGTGGGACCAACCGAGCCTGATCACCTGGCTCCCTGACTCAGAGTCTTTTCTTTTAAGTTGAACGACCCCGCGTTCTGGTCGCTTGTTGAAAAGGCGCCGGGATCTCCCGTGCTGCGACTCACGGAGTCGGCTCGAACCGCGGCGCCGGTTCCTGGCGGATTTTTTGCCTCGGAATCTCCTGGCCTGACTCGCTATTTCAGATGAATGGGCTATTCTGCCGTCTCAAGGCTCTGCTCGCCAGCTAAGAGGGCTCCCAGACCAGTGGCTTTTGTACGGAGAATGGCAGCAACAGGGAGTGGTCACAGCAGCCGCGCGGGCGGAATCAGCCCCGCGGGGGCCAAAACAGCCGCACCGGCTGGGACTGCGACGCTGGCGACCCCTCTGCCTGGGTATCTCCTGGTCTGTGGGCAATAAGAGTTCGTCTGGAAATGCGGCTTCCACTCACCCTCTGCACTTTCACTGGGAGCTGAAGTCCTGAGCTGTTCTTAGGCGGCCATCTTGAAAGTCTCCTCCCTTGTTTCTTTTAGTCTTTGTTACTGTTAAAGTCCATTTTGTCAGAGACGAAAGTTACAATTCCTGTTTTCATTTTTTTTTTCTCTCCATTTGATTGGCAAGTCTTCCACCAACCCTTTGTCTTGAGTCTTTGTGTGTCCTTGCTTATGAGATGGATACAAATGGGTTTTGACTTTTTATTCAATTTGCCTGTCTGTGTCTTTGATTGGGGCATTTAATCCATTTAAATTTAGGATTAGTATTGATATTCATGTGTTTAATATTGTTGTTTAATGCTAGCTGGCTATTTTGCCCACTAGTTGATATAGATTCTTCATTATGGAGATACTCTTTACCTTTTGGTAAGTTTTTGGAATGATGGATACTGGTTGTTCCTTTCTGTGTATAGTGCTTCTTTCAGAAGCTCTTGTAAAGCAGGCCTGGTGGTGATGAAATCTCTGAGTGCTTGCTTGTTCATGAAAAAATTTATTTTTCCTTCATTTATGAAGCTTAATTTGTCTAGATATGAGATTCTGGGTTGAAAATTCTTTTCTTTGTGGATATTGAATATTGAACCCCACTCTCTTTTAGTTTGCAGGGTTTCAGCTGAGAGATCTGCTGTGTCTGATAGGCTTCCCTTTGTGGGTAACATGACTTTTCTCTCTAGCTGCCCTTAGAATATTCTCCTTCATTTCAACCCTGGTGAATCTAACGATTATGTGTCTTGGGGTTGTTCTACTTGAGGAATATCTTTCTCATGTTCTCTGTATTACCTGAAGTTGAGTATTTTCCTGCCTTACTAGGTTAGGAAAGTTTTCCTGAATAATATCCTGAAGAATATTTTCCAGCTTGGATTCATTCTCTTCATGACATTCACGTACACCTATCAAATGTAAATTAGGTCTGTTCACATAGTCCCATATTTCTTGAAGACTTTGCTCTTTCCTTTTTACTCTTTCTTCTCTAATCTTATCTTCTTGTTTCATTTTATTAAGTTGGTCTTCGACCTCTGATATCCTTTCTTCTACTTGATCAATTCGACTGTTAAAACCTGTGCATACTTCACGGAGTTCTCATACTGTATTCTTCAGTTCCATTAATTCACTTATATTCCTCTCTAAATTGTCTGTTCTCGTTAGGATTTCGTCAAACCTTTTTTCAAGGTTCTTAGTTTCTTTACATTGGGCTAGAACATGTTCTTTCAACTCACAGAAGTTTCTTAATACCCACCTTCTGAAGTCTAAATCTGTTAATGGAACGCACTCTTTTTCCATCAGGCCTTGTTCCCTTGTTGATGAGGAAGTGTGATCCCCTGTAGAGGGAGAGGCATTCTGATTTTGGGTATTCTCAGTCTTTTTATGCTGGTTTCTTCCCATCATTGTAAATTTATCCACCTGTCGTCTTTGTAATTACTGACTTTCAAATTAAGTCTCTGAGTGGATGTCCAACTTGTTGATTCCCAGTGCCGGAATCTGAGCAACCCACTGCACTGGCCAAAAGAGCCGTGTTAAGATTCGTGGGGCTTTTCTGCCTGGGAATCTCTGGTCTGGCTTCCTTCTTGAGTCCCTTTTTCAATCAGATGAATAGGCGACTCTGCTTTCCTGGAGCTCCAAACATCGACGGAAAGGGGACCCAGTCCTGTTTATTCTGCACCAAGAACTGCCACGCCGGCCACAAGAGTCACTCTGGCGACCCGTGGGGCTTCTCCACTGGGAATCTCCTGGTCCATGAGCAACAAAAATTCATCTGAAAGTGCGGCGTCCTCTCGTACTCTGTGCTTTCACTGGGAGCTACAATCCTGAGCTGCTAGTAATCAGCCATCCTGGATCTCTCTCCAGTTGACTTCTATTAAAGACTTGGGAGACTGCCATACCATATCTTACCTTTGACTTATTTCTCCCTTTCCAAGTCTGCAATGATCTTGAAGACAGCAGCCTGGTAACCCAGTGTGGGTTCCTATGCCAGAGGGAGCCGAGTGGACTATGTTCTCAAAGTATTGTGATTGTCTGTCTTTTCCTGTTGGGTGACTCCATGAAGGAGGATAAGAAATGGCTTACATTGGGCTGGGCATGGTGATTCATGCCTATAATCACAGCACTTTGGTAATCTGAGCTGGGTGGATTTCTCGAGCTCAGGAGTTTGACACCAGCCTGGGAAACATGGTGAAACCCCATCTCTACAAAAAAATACAGAAATTAGCTGGGTATAGTGGCACATGCCTGTAGTCCCAGCTACTCAAGAGGCTGAGATTGAAGGATGGCTTAAGCCCCGGAGGTTGAGGCTATAGAGAGAGCCAGGATCATGCCATTGCACTCCATCTTGGGCTTCACAGCAAGACCTTACGAAAAAAAGAAAAGAAAGAAAGAAAGAAAGAAAGAAAGAAAGAAAACAAGAAAAAGAAAAGAAAGTAAATCGTTTGTATTTATTTTCCCTACTGATAACTCCCTTAAGTCAGAGAGGCAGAGGGCACCTGATAAAAGCATTTAAATGTTAGTGAACCAGCGGCTGCCCAGTTGGGGCAAAAATTATTACATGAGGAAAGTCATAGACATACAGAAAATCCTGGAGGGAAAACTGGGTGAGTGAGATGGGGAATATGGGTTTTGAAAAGCTTCCATATCCCTGGAAGTGTGTATACCCTCCTCCATGATCTCAGTTTGCAGCGCATGCTCACAAAGCACCTGAGAATGCCCTATGTTCACACCTCTTTTTTGGCTAAAGATGTTTAAGGAAATATCTGTCAAATCACGAGTTGACCACTGAGCTAACAAAATAGAGATTTTAGTGATGACACACAATACAGAATACAGTCTATACAAAAGTAGTTTAGAAAATGTAATTTCCAAAGTTACCACATGATAGTATTCAAAATAAAAATGAGGGATCCAATTAAACTACATAGTAAGATCCACTCTCAGGAAAAAGGAGAAATAGAAACTATTCCTGAGAAAGACCATTGAACATACTTACTGGAAAAACACCTTAAATAGAGTCTTAAATATGTTCATAGAACTAAAGAAAATCATGGGCAAAAAAACTAAAGGAAATCAGAAGAACTATATTAACCCTAATAGAGAACATCAATAAAAAGACAGGAAGTTTAAAGAGAGACCAAGTAGAAATTTTGAAGCTGAAAAGTGGAATAACCAAAATGAAAAAGTCACTAGAGGAGTTCAAAAGCAACTTTCACTATGCAGAATGAAGAGTCAGGAAGCTTAAAGATATGACAATTGAAATCATCCAGCTTGAGGTGCAGAAGAATGAAATGATGAAGAAAAATGAACAGAAGTTAAGAAACCTGTGAGACAATACCAAGGACATACACTTTGGGAGTCCTCAAAGAAAGCAGGGAGGGAGCAAAAGAAGAATGGCTTTTCAGAGGAATAATAACTCCAAACCTCCCAAATTTCATGAAAAATATGAATCTATACATCCAACACACTTGATAAATTTTAAGCAGTAAAAATTTTTGAATGTCCACACTGAGAGACATTATAATCAACCAATCAAACACCAGCAATGAACAGACTGTGTTGAAAGCAATAACAGAGAAGAAACTTTTCAGGTACAATGGATCCTCAATAAGATTAACATACAAGTTTTTGTCAGAAACCATGGGATTCAGGAGGCACTGGGATGACAAATTTAAAGTTAAGAAAGTAAAAGGACTGACAGCCAAGAATTTTACGTCTGCAACACTCTTCTTTTGAAATAATGGAGAAATTAAGACATTCACAGGTTAAAAAAAGCTGAGAGAGATTGTCTCAACCCTACAATGTGTGTGTGTGTGTGTGTGCTTAATTCTTCTCTTGTTTTTCCTATTTGATTTAAAGGAAAATGTCCATTGACTGATGAATGGAGAAACAACATATAGTTTATTTCTACAATAAAATATTATTTGACCATAAAAATAATAAAGCAGTGGTACATGATAAAACATTGCTGAATCTTGAAAACATGATAAGTGAAGGAAGCCAGTTAAAGAGGGCCATGTAATTTATTAACCCATTTTTTGCAAAAATATTTAGAAGAAGCAAATCTTTAGAGAAAGAAAGTGGATTTGTGGTTACCGGGTCTGGTGGCAGGTGGAAATGGAGGGTGACTGATTAATAGGTGCAGAGTTTCCCCTGAGGTGACAAAAACACTCTGGAACTGGGGAGTGATGATGGTTATATAACATTTTGAACCTACTATTTATCACTGCAATGTACATTTAAAATGGTTACAGTGTTCATGTGTTCATTTACACTTTTGTGGTTATGTACATTTTATCACAATAAAAAAGAGGCTGAGGAATATATTCCAAAGTCTTCTGTATGGTAAACTCCTCAATTTGCTTGAGAATCTGCCTGTCTCTTCTTCTCAGGACGTCAGCTCCTACCCGGAGTTCACCCTTGCTCTTCTGCAAGTAGAAAGCCTTCTTTCAGGACATTGTCCAAGATCGGCCAGGCCCAACCCCCAAATGACTTTTTGTCTTGGATCCAAATGCTCAAATGCAACTCTGGGGCTAATTTCAGTAGGAGTAAGAGATTATCCAATGAGAATAATTCATTTGGAGAGAAAATGTTTGGCCTTAGGAAAGTGCTTTGCTTTCTTAAAAAGGATCGTGCTTGCCAGTAAGTACAGAGTTTTTGTATGTGTGGGGTGGAGTTCTCAGCAGAGTAATTAAAGATATCTCTAGGAACACCACACAGATCATGTGTAGCTGACTGACTCACTCATCTGCCACCCCGAACTGAAGGAAGGAACTGTATTCTTCCCTTGGTCCCTCCGTCAGCTGCAGTCCACTGGACGTGGACCATTACAAGTGTGAAGCTTCCAGGGTTTTCTGTTGCTCTTCCTGCTGTTGTGGAGCCTCCACTGGTGTGACTGACACCTAGGTGAGCCTAGAGGAAGCTGAGTGTCTCCTAATTCTCAAGGCCAACATTTTTAGTGAACCCAGACTAAACCTCTAGGTTCTCAGGGACTCGGACTTTCAACTGTGGAAGGGAAGAATCCATCTCACACTCTGAGGTGTGCTGGTAGTTATAAATATGTATATGTATATATAATGCAAATGTACATAATTATAATTTATATATCTATAAATTAGATAATTAATATTCCATAAACTGATGGTATTTTTAGTGTTGACTTCATTGCTCAGGTGAACACTGTAACAGAAGGATGAGTCACAGATTTTAGAGGAAGAAGATTTTTTTACTCTCTGAAAGAGCCATCTTACAGATGGAAGGCATTTCTGTAGGCATTTCATGTAGGCATTTCTGCCATATGGAATTCCAATGAGAAATATGTTTTAGGCTGAGATTGGCAGGAGATCTGAACTCTTTTTATTATTATTATTTTAAAGATGAGATCTCACTATGTTGCCAGGCTGGAGAGCAGTCACTATTCACAGGTGTGATCATAGCCTCAAACTCCTGAGCTCAAGCAACTCTCCCACCTCAGCCTGCTGAGTAGCTGGGACTCCAGGTGCCCGCCACAGTGTCCAGCCACTTTTCATTGTTATTTTACTTCAAGTATTTTATTTTGAATGTTAAAATATATGTTTCTACACTAGAAATGTGAAAATATATTAGATTACAGAAGACTTTAAAATGCACAGATCAATGCCTAGTTGAATTTTAAAGAAAATAAAATACTACCCAGGCCTCCCCTCAGAAGAACCACTGCTATGATATTATTAAACCTTCCTGGAATGCAGTGTGAATGGTGGTTCCTGGAGCTGTCTTTTCCAGTGGTGCTGATTTCCATTCTGTTGTTTTCTATATATATATTTGTATATATGCTTTCATTGTACAAAGTTGCATTCATAATTTGTGGGTTATCTTTTATTTGATAGAGTCTTGCTCCTGTCTACAGTTGCTGAGTGAAGTGGCATGATCTTGGTTCACTGCAACCTCTGGATCCTGGGTTCAAGTGTTTCTTCTGCCTCACCCTTTTGAGTAGCTGGGACTGCAGACATGAGCTACCAAGTCTAGCTAATTTTGTGTTTTTTATAGAGATGGGGTTTCACTTGTTGGCCAGGCTGATCTTGAGCACCTGACCTCAAGTGATCCACCCACGTTGGCCTCCCAGAGTGGTTGTGGGTTATTTTGAATGTTGCCTTTTGAAAGTATTATTATGCAAGTAGTTTTCCATGTCATAAAGTCTGCATAGAGTTTACAGACTTTTACAAGCTGCATCCCATCTCTAACAAGGAGATGTGGCCAGTGTTCCTGTTCATTTAGATCCATCTGCTTTCATTTTCTCTTTTGATAAGTAATATTTTGACAACCATGTTTGTATGTAAAGATTCTTCTATGGTTGTGATTTTAAAAATTCGTAGACAACTCAGGTTGGGCATGGTGGCTGGTGCCTATACTCCTAGCACTTTGGGAGCCTGAAGCAGGAAGATTGCTTGAGCCCATGAATTTTAGACCAGCCTGGGTAACACGGAGAAACCCTATCCCTACAAAAAATACAAAAGGATTTGCCAGGCTTGGTGGTGCATGCCTGAAGTCCCAGCTACTCAGGTGGCTGAGGTGTCAGAGTTGCTTAAGCCTGGAAGATTCAGGCTGCAGTGAGCCTTGAAAACCTCTGCACTCCAGCCAGCGAGCCTCTGCCTCAAAAAAAATAAATTATAGACTATTCAAATAGTAAGTATTAAACCGGTGTCTGTGAGAGTGTTTCTGGAAATGATTGGCATGTGAGTGGGTGGACTTAGTGGCGAAGATCCTCCCTCACTGTGGGCAGCCATGATCCAATCACCTCGGGGCCCTGATAGAACAGAAAGGCAGATAGAAGGATGGTTTTGGTGTGGAAGTGGCAAAGGAGTAAGAAGTGATTGGATTTAGTGTTGATGCATATATTTTTTAATTGTGGTAAAACATACATGCCATATAATTTACCTTCTAACAATTTTTTTCAGTGTACAATTCATTGGCATTAAGCACATTTACAATTGGTGGTGGTTACAAAAACACCAATATGCATTTCCAGAGCATTTTCATCATCCCAACAGAAACTGTTCCCATTAAATGACAGCTGCCCATTGTTCCTACTGTCAGCCCCTGGTAACCTGTACTCTACTTTCTGTTTCTATGAATTTGCTTATTCTAGCTGCCTCATATAAGTGAAAAACCTATTTGTCTTTTTCTGGCTTATTTTTCTTAGAGTGTTTTGAAGGTTCGATCCAATCCAAATATTATTGACTTTTAAGGTTGAATAATATTCCATGGGAATGTGCACCATGGCCTGTTTATCTAGTCATCCTCTGACGGACATTTGTGTTGCATCCACCGTTTGGCTATTGGGAACAGTGCTACTATGAGCATGAGTGTACAATCATGTGTGTACATACCTACCTTAAATTTTTTAGGGTATATGCCAAAAAGTGGAATTGTCGGATCATATGGAAATTCTATTTTTACTCTCTTGAGGCAGCATCACACTGTTTCTGTGGTGGTTGCACCATTGGTGAGAGAGTGAGCTCTCACCAGCAGTGCACAGTGTTCCATTTCCTCCACATCCTCTCCAGTACTTGGACTAGTGAAGCTGAGCATTTTGTTATGCCCCTCTTGGAATTCCTTATTTTTATGTCCTTATGGTGTATCTTCTCTGGAGAATTGTCTATCCATGTCATTTACACATTTTTGAATGTGATTGCTTTGCTATTGTTAAGTTACAGTTCTTTATGCAGTCCGGATATTAATTCTTCATCAGATACATGATTAACAAATATTTCCTCCTATTCTGTGCATTTTCTTTTCACTCTCCTAATAGTCTCATTTGATGTAAAAAGGTTTTTACATTTTGATAGAGCCTAATTTGCCATTTTTCTTTTATTATTATGCTTTTCTTACCCGCCAAGAAACCACTACCAATTCTAGTGTCCCTAAGATTTTCCTCAGCATTTTTTAAAAAGAATTTTACATGTTTAACTACTAAGGTTAGTTCTTTAAGCCATTCTGATGTAATTTTTTGTACAGGGTGTAATAGAAGGGCAAGAATTTTTTTGTATCATTCTTTTGCATGTGGATATCCAGGTTTCCAGCACCATTTGTTGAAACACCATGAGTCGCAGTGGGGCTGATGCATTTGTAAGATGCACTGAGCACTAATACATGGGAGCACCAGGCATTTATTTACCTGTCTTTCCTCTAGAGTTGTTTTGAGAAGGTTTTCACTGACAACACAGCAGAAATACATGCATATGACTTCCTATAAAATAAAATTCAATAAAATTATAAATATTAAAATGCTAAGACTGAAGCAAGATTAGAACATCACTAGAAAAGCCAAACATAGGCTGAAATGGAGGGCTGATGTTCACCTTGCTGCACATTCTGTTGGCCTACCATCTCTATGCTTATTGCATAAAAGAGCCACAGGGTGAGGTGAGAGCTCACATAACGAGTCCCTGGTTTTGTGCTTCAGTAACAATTTCAAATCCTCTGCTTAGACAGAGTAAGAAAATTAACTGAATGATGTTGAATGTGAAGTTGGCATCTACAAAGTCAGAGAATGAGTTGTAAGTGTCAACATCAGGAATCCAGGGAGATTCTTTTTCCAAAGAAATGCCCCACCCTGCATTGCCGAAGGGAGCAGGTCCCTTAAGGGGAACTTCATGATGAAGAAAATCCCTATATGATGTAGAGGTTTTCTGCTGCAGCCCTAAATTGCACTGCCCTTCTTTCTAACCGAAGGTCTCACAAGGTTTTATAGCTTCAGTGGTTTCACCTGGGCCCAAATTTTGTTTTTCTGATGTTGTTTGTTAGAGCTTCTGGTTGGGGCTTAGAAAAGCGACTTGGATATTTTGCTAAAATGATATTTCTTTAATGGAATTTGAAATCCATGAACACTCTGCTTTCCTGCTGTATCCTCAGAGCAGGATGAGTACCCTGCCCTTCTTTTCAGAACGTCACTAGAAGTGGTAGAAGATTTGGAGTTAGGGCCTCCCTCGGTCTCTACCCTTTCCTTAATTCAGAGGATCACAAGCTGTTGGGGAAAGAATTGTGTCTTGTGCCCCTCCTGGTCTGATTAATATTACTATTCAATGGCCTGTGAGGAAGTCACACGTGCACGTACCATCAATTCTGCATGCAGTGTCATGGGAGAGTGGGTTCCTGGGACCCAGGTTAAGAGCCTAAGCACTACAGGCACAGAGCTAGAGCTCTGGGAGGGGAGGGATGGCTGGGATGGAACCTAGTCTTGTCCTTTAGTCCTGGGGCCTTTTCACTCCTCACATGGTGGGTGGTGGGCGTCTGGCAGGTGCTGATGTTGATGGAGTCGAGGGAGGACACTGGCCGTGACTGGGAAAGCAGGATTGGAGAGATAATTAGGGCAGACATTATTTTTTCTGAGCGTAAGTCATGGCTTGAAATGTGGAGGGCCTGAAGGTGTATCTCCCTAACCAAAGCTGTTTTTGTCTTTTCCTGCAAGGCTCATTTAGCCACAGGCCTAGTGTCAACACCAGGGGGCACCGCCCAGCCAGGATTGTCTGTGATACTGACTTAACCAGGAAGCCAAGACAGCAGCCAGGTCGCCTGGATTCAACTTGCAGCTCTGGTCCTACTGACTCTTTTCCTCCTGGTGCCTCAGTTTTTAAATCTGTGAAACGGTGAGGACATTACAGCACTTACTTCTGGTGCAGGTTTCTCAACAGCAGCACTTTTAACCATTTGGGACAGAGAGTCCCTTGTGGAGGGGGCTGCTCTGCGCATTTTGGGAGGTTTGCCAGCAGCACCCCACTCACCCCCTCCCACCAATCCCAATAGGACAACCGAAAATGTCCCAGGATTTTGAGGTCTCCCTTGTGTCTAGGAGCTGCCCTTCCTCAGGCATTTTCCCACCTGACGCTTGAGCTCATCTGCGTTTTGGTCCACGTAAGGCCACTTTAAAAAAAGTTGTTTCTTTAAAGATTCTATCCATCTTTTAAACAAATGCATTTTCTTCCTTTATCTCTGCATTCAGTTAATCCTTCCACACCCTTTGTTTAGTATATCTTGAAATGTATCAATTCCAATTCTAGTAACTAGCATATCTGAAGTGCGTGATACCTGCTATGACCCCATGTAGAGCTCTGGTTCCTTTAGCCCAGGAAATGTGTTCTTGATTCTGCTCCGGATGATGGAAATCAATTTATTATATGTTATTTGTTTGAAATGTTGCTCCTCATCTGTAAAACGTACATGTGGATATGGCCTGAATTACTAAGTGGTTTTATGTCTTCATTCCCTGATAATTGCTGTGCACCTACTGCAAGTCAAATACATGGCATGACATTGCTTCCTTGGTCACAGAGATCAAATGAGAAAATGAGACGTTCTAGCCAGGTGTATTGGCACATGCCTGTAGTCCTTGCTATTTGGAAGGCTGAGGGAGGAGAATTGCTTCAGCCCAGAATTTTGAGGTTACACTTAGGTATTTCAGTCTAGGCAATAGACCCTGTTTCTTAAAAAAAGTCAAAAGACATGGTAAGCTGTCTACATGGACTCTATATATCAGGAGATTCACGTCCTGTAATTTTTCTAAATGGCATCTCTGTGTGGTTTTCATGAATGTTTGTCTGGTATTTCTTTTCTACCCTTTTCCTTTCAACTTTTTTGTATCTTCTACTGAAATTATGGCTTTTGTAAACAGCCTACGGTTATTTATATATGGACTTATTTTCCCCCTCTGCACTATTTGTCTTGTCACTGGAGTGTGTGAGTTCTTTATGTTTAATGTTATTGTTGACTTCATTGGGTTTAAGTCTGTACATTGTCGTTTGCTGCCTTCTATTATCTCTTTTTTCAATAATTTTTCTTCTATTGCCTTCTTTAGATGAATAAAAAACTTTGCAGCATATTAGTATTTGGAATAAGTGTTCTAGTTATAAATTCTTTCATTAATTATCTGAGAAACCACAATAATCCGTGATTTACTATAACTGACAGCAGACCATAACTTCCCTTACTTCCACCTACCTGTTCAGACAGCCCAGGGGAGAATCAGTGCTCTGCCTCTGAGACACAGGGGGTGGAAGCAGGAGAGTAACTGGATGGTGAAGCTGTAGCTGCAGAGGCATCCGGGCCCCTCACCTGCACTCCTCGTAGATGTCTCCTCCACTGAACGCCTGCGATGCCCTCTCTTCCGTATGATCCTGCCAGAGTCTCCCCATCTCCACTGACAGCAGCTCCACCCTTCTACTCACTCAGTCCAACACTGTGGGTGTCCTTGATTCTTCTTTCTCACACCACAGATACAATTCATTAGCAAGTGCTGTGAAGTCCATCTTCATATTCATCCGGAATCTCATCACTTCCCACCATTTCCCCTGCTCACACCCCAGTCAAGGTAACCAGCATCTCCATCCTGGAATACTGCACTGCTTCCCCAGCATGTCCCTACTGCCTCACTTGTCCTCCACCTCCCAATTCTGTTCTCAGCAAAGCAGCCAGAGAGAAGCTTCGAAAGGATAAGCCCCACCATGTCCCACTGTTCAAAACTGTCCTCTAACTCCCCATGTGATTCAAAGCGAAGGTGAAAACCCTTCCCACACCCTCCAGGCCTCCCTGCTCTGGCCACATCTCTGACCTCATTTCAGTTTCTCTCTGTCCAGCCCTTCTGGCCTCTTCCTCCTTCCAGTAACACAGACACTTTCCTGCCCTAGTGCATCTGCACTGAAGGTTCCTGCCTGAAAAGAGCTTTCCCAGTCATCCGTGGGGACAGCTCCTCACATGCCTCAAATCTTCACTTGAAGGTCACATGTGCAAGGAGGCCCATGCTGACCACCCAGCACAGCAGCCACCCTCGTCCCCACAGCCCACACTCTGATCACCTGCCCCACAGCACTTGCCACCTTCTCACTCAAGCATTTTCTGCTCTTACTCTGCTTATACTGTGTCTATCATCTGCCTACAGAGGTGTCCAATCTTTTGGCTTCCCTGGACCACATGGGAAGAAGAATTGTCTTGAGCCACACATAAAACACACTAATGACAGCTGATAAGCAGAAAACAATCAAAAAAAGAAAAAAAGTACATGCATAATTTTTATGATGTCTGCCACCACAGATAAGCAAAAACGTCTTCCCATTCAAAGCTGTCCTGGGCCACATGCAGCCTGTGAGCTGCAAGTTGGACAAGCTTGCATCTAGAACATATACACTGGAAGTCTGATATTTTTTCTGTTTTAACTTTAATGATGTTTTCTCAAGGAGAAAATAGTCTTATAACTATCAGACAACAAATGTCAGTTGAATGAATGATCACTGTAGGGCACCTCCCTATTCTAAAGGCAATATCTTTATTAATGTAGCCTCATGCCAAATGCTGTTTTGTGGCAGCTACAGAACAACATCATCTCACACTGACATCAGTGCTGCCAGAGCTTTTCTCACCAGGGCTGCGTGTGTGCCCTCCCTCCCTCCCTCCCTCCTTCCTCCCACACCAACCCTCCTGCACGCTGCAGCACACAACCGTATTTTACTCTTCAGGAAAGATAACCCTAGGCTTATGGGTCCAATTTTCCAGCCACATATGAATTTAAATTAGACTCTGCTTTATAAAACCATGGGTTTGGATGGGAGGCAGCACTAGGATTACTACAATTCAGGCAGGAAGAAGAGTAGGAGAGAGAGCAGAAGGAGTTCCAACAGAAACTTACCTACGATGAAAAGCAAATGGACCCCTCTTCACTGTATGTTTCCAAATCTGCTTTCGTGAAGAAGACTGGAGATATTTGGAAAATAAAATCCGGAGCAGAGACATGGAAGGAGGGTAAGAGGCACAGGGGTCTGAAAATTTGTCTCTTGATACCACAAGGGCTTCTATGCGTAGGAACCACACTAGGTGACATCCGAGTCCCTGTGATCACAGGTCGTGGTAAGACAAAGTTCTACTGAAGGATCAAGGACAATGGAGCAGTAAAGATGACCCAGCCAAGCAGTGACCACATAAAGCCCATGGTGACCTGCGCACCCACTGGGCACAGCCCCATCTACTTCATCCCCTGCAACAAATCAGCACAAGAAACACGTGGACTGTGGAAGGTTCTTGGGTCTTCCATTTATTTTGTGTCTCAAATTTCAGGAATCTTCTCCTTTAATTAACCCATCAATCTCTCATGGAAATAACCTGAAAAAGTAAACTATATTCAGATTCTAATGTTAATAGGAAAGTAAGAGGTTAGAACTCATTGTACCATAAAATTGAGACAGAGATGGAGACATCCCAGCCCCAGGTCTCTGGAACAGGAATGGTGATCGGGAAAGGAATGCAGGTCAGCGTGGGGAAGGGGTCATGGTGGACACGGGGCTGGGCTGGTCTCCCCACCTCCTCACATTATGTCTATAGGGACACAGACACATTCAGATGCCTTTTCAGAAAGAGAAGTCAGGGCTCTTGAAGTCACAAAGGGAAGGTGTGAACATAACTTGCCTCTCAGTCCCACACAAGGCAGCTGTCTCACACTATAGAAAAATATTCATGAACAAATTCATATCAGTCGCAGTGAGGGGTGACACTCTAAAGAGCCCATCACATGCTCAATACATTCGATTCAAACCCCAGAGCACAGCTGTGTACACTGTTCTCCCCAACACCCACACACATCAGGGTCCTCAGGGTCTCACTTTTACAAGGTGATGTGAGAGACACATCAGAGCCCTGGGCACTGACATTGCCAGGGATAGAACGAAAACAGGACCTGGTCAGAACTTACAGGAGATGTAGCTATAGGAGGAACTGCGGGCTGGGTGAGCCCCCCACGGGCTCCTGACCACAATATCCCAGTGATCTCAGGGATCAGCCTCCCTCATCCTTACTTGCAGCCTGAGAGTAGCTCCCTCCTTTTCTATCTGTGGGAATAAAATATTCAGTGAGAGGCCAGAATGGTGGCAGGGCCATGAGGTCCTAGAGGAACCTCCTAGTCTTGGACCCCAGAGAAGTTTCCAGAAATGTGTGACTGCAGACTCAGGGCAGGATCAGGAAAAACAAGGAAAGCAGGTGTGGGTCCTGGACCAACTGCCCTCCTAAGGACTGTCCTCAGCAGGGAGGTTCCCCTGTGACCTGTGACTGCTGAGATCAGGTCCCCATCACCACAATCATCAAGGTGACACATCTGTCTTTCATTGTCACAGGTGCTTTACACAAGAGTAAGTGCTGGCACACAGGGCCCAGGCTGGGTCGGCTCATGAGTGTGGATGATGCTTCCCAGTAACCAGGCAGGACACACTTCTACCTGGGGCTTGGAACCCTCAGTGGGACAAGAAATCTCAGACCCCACTCCTCACCCCGTCCTCACCTCAGCTCTTCTTCCCTCACATCACAGCAGCGACCACAGCTCCAGTGACGACAGCTCCAAGGACAACCAGGCCAGAAAAAATGCCCAAGATTGGGATGGTGGGCTGGGAAGATGGCTCTGGGAAAAGAGGGGAAGGTGAGGGTCCCTGATCCCCAGGCTCCAGCCCTGACCCTGCTGAAAGGCTCCAGAGGGGCTCCTGCTTTCCCTAAGAGACATGATTCCCCCATCTTCCTTCTTACCCTATCTCAGGGTGAGGGGCTTGGGTAGACTCTCGGTCTGCAGATGGCAGGTGTATCTCTGCTCTTCTCCAGAAGGCACCACCACAGCCGCCCACTTTTGGAAAGTTCCATCTCTTGTGGTCCTGGTCTCCACAAGCTCCATGTCTTGGGTCTGGTCTTCTCCATGTCACTGCCAAGTCAGTGTGATCTCCACAGGGTAGAAGCCCAGGGCCCAGCACCTCAGGGTGGCCTCATGGTCAGAAATGGGGTGGTGGGTCATGTGTGTCTTGGGGGCATCTGAAGGGAAGAGTCAGAAAATTCAGGCACTTTGCATCTCTCATGGAACACCCCAGCAGCTCCCATGTGACCATTCTGAGAATGGACAGGACAGCTGGGGTGGGGAAGGGAGCACAGAACCCAGACACCAGCCTGGGCACAGGCACCTGGGTTAATGTATTCCTTGGAAAGTTCTAGTCTCTGAGCAGAGGAGGAGGGACTGCTGGTCCTGTCCTGAGTAGAGGCCAGGGGACTCACAGGAGTTGGAGTCAGATCCCCACACACACTGAGTGTGAAGCAGAGAACCAGGCCCGAGAGAACCGGGAACCAGGCTTGTTGCCCAAAGCTGCTGTGGGGTCAAAGGGAAACTGATCAGTATTCTCTGAGGGATTGTCAGTAATTCCCTGATCAGTAATCCCTGAGGGATTGTCTTCACCTCCACTCCCTCAGAGACTTCATCCCTTAATTGTATCAGAGAGCAGGGCGGACCCTCAGAGTCATTCTCTGGCACAGGATCTGGAAACCCAGGAGGATTCTTGAGGACCAGAGGGAGGGCGATATTCTAGTGTTGGTACCATTTCCCTCCGCTACTTGTGCGAGGTCAGCCTGGGAGGTCTACAGGAGATCAGGGAGGCGCCCCGTTGCCCCTGGTACCCGCGCGCTCCAGTGTCTCCTTCCCGTTCTCCTGGTGTCTGCGGATCCACTCCAGGCACCTGCCCTCCAGGTAGGCGCTCATCTTCGCCGCCACATTGGCCGCCTCCCACTTGCGCTGGGAGATCTGAGCCGCCAGGTCCGCGGGGGTCCAGGAGCGCAGGTCCTTGTTCATGGCGAGGTAATCCTTGCCGTCGTAGGCGAACTGGTGTTACCCGTGGAGAAGGCGCCCTTCAGGCCCCAGGTCGCAGTCACGCATCTCCTGGAGGGTGTGGGACCCTGGCCCCGCCCTCCGCGGTCACCCCGCGACCAAGCCCCGCCCCGGCCCAATCTGAGGGCATTTCGGCCTAAACTGAAAAGGAAACCGGGTAAAGGGGCTTGGCGCTCTCCCAGGTCAGGGTCTGGGCGGGTCCCCCAGTCTCGCGGTGGATCTCGGACCCGGAGACTCGGGGTGACCCAGGCCGTCCGTCGGGAACGGGGTGGGGTCGTGACCTGCGCCCCGGACCAGCGTCAGTCACCGGCCTCGATCCGGTTGTAGGAGCCGCGCAGGTTCCGCAGGTTCACTGGGAAACTCTGTGCGGTGTCCTTGAAGATCCGTGTCCCCGGGTCCCAATACTCCGGCCCCTCCTTCTCCATCCGCGGCGCCCGCGGCTCCGTCCTCGGACTCGAGGCGTCGCTGTCGAACCGCGCGATCTGCGTGTCGTCCATGCAGCCCACGGAGATGAAGCGGGGTGCTCAATACCTCATGGAGTGGGAGCCTGGGGGCGAGGAGGGGCTGAGACCCGCCCGACCCTCCTCCCGGCGCGGCTCCCCGAGTCCAGCTGCCCCGCGGGGCTTGGCCCCTCGCTCCTCCCGCAGAGGCAGTTTCCCTTGCGACCCCGCACTCACCTGCTCAGGTCTCAGTCAGGGCCAGGGCCCCCGAGAGCATCAGGAGGAGGGTTCGGGCGCCACAGGTAATTCCGGACGCCAAGGGAGCCTCCGGACTTCAGAACCGGGACCGCAGTGAGCTGATTGGCTTCTCTAGGAAGCCGACACCCAATGGGAGTGGGAACTTGGCTCACGTTGTGAGTATCCAGGAAGAAGGTCCCGACACAAGTGAGGCGAGGAAGAGAAACTGCGGAGACGGGGAATCCCCAACGCTGCGCCTCCCAATCCACACACCGCCTTCCGGACCTGAGACCCTGAGAGCCACGCCTGGGCCCTGGGACTTCGCCCTGATCCCGCCCCTCCTGTGCCAAGCGCTCTGTCTCAGTGTCTCCCTGAGTCTTGGCCCAGGAGCTGCTGAGAAACCAGAGAGAAACCCTCGGCATGGGCCCCGTCCCTCTCCCTTCACTTTTCATCCCGTATCCTCGTCCCTGAACTGGACTTCCTGCCTTCAACTTCTTGCCTGTCCCCCTGGACTATTCTAGAAGAAAACTCACCCCTGGGAGCTTGGCGCCAGAGAGTGAGCTCGCCCTGGGAATGGAGGTGTAGAAACAGGGTGTTTTCTGTGTGTGTGTGTGTTTTTTTTTTTTTTTTTTTTTAATCCGGTAAAGTTGTGCCCGAAAGCATGAGATAGCATGCAGACCAGTTTGCTTTTTCTTTGTTAACTACAGTGGGTAGCAGCATTTTGCTAACCCCTGATCAGGACGCTAATCAGTAAAAAATCTGACTTTGGCCCCTTGATATGCAAATGTGTCTAAAAGCATTACAACAGGACTCACAAAGCTCCCATTTTTCACTTTCTCAGACAATGTATCTATGACTCCAGCTTGTTGTATTTTAAATTTACCATCATTCCATAGTTATTGTGTGGGTCCAGAACATCTCCTCAGTTCAAAGTAGCACACTGTGTTACATATGTTGCAACCAGGAGCCAGTACAGACTTCATTCACCTCACAGTCCCAAGTGTTCAATGTAGTCACAATGTCCCTCGCCAGTGCTCATGCACTGCCTGTTTTTAGGAAGTTGCCATATATAAGTGGTGTGTGCATGTTTTATAGGAACACTTAGTGTTTATTTAAACCTGATTAACATAAAAAACAATTAGTTTTTGGGCAGACGTACATAAGGTATTAAAGATCAACTGAAAAGAACACCCTTGCACGCTATGTAGATAGATGTATTAAAAATCTGTAAAACAATGTGTTTAAATCTAAGAATTCTGTTGCTTTCAATTTCCTTCCCTCTGCTTCTTTTCCTCACCTCCTGCTTCTCCAGCCCTTCCCTCCGTCCCTCTCATCCCTCAGGCCCTCCTCTCACCTTCGTCCCCACCACCCTGTCACTCCTGAATTGTGGCTCTAGCACTGTCGCATTATCTGCTGCATGACTGTTCTCTCCACATTTCTCCCTGTAAAAAACTCCAGTGGCTCCACCTTGGTCTTGTGAAGCTTCTGGAATGTCAGGCATGTCAGCATATTAGGGCAGACCTGGTTTATCGTGGGCACTAAATTAATTTTTGTTGACTGACTGAATGAAATATGAGTGTATTCAGTTGCATCACAGAAAGTTATAAAATGTGAAACACTGAAAAAGTTAAGATTTTATTTTATGTAACTAGTGTGCATATCAATTCATCAATTCATTCCATAAGTTTGTTGAGCCTGTGTATGAATTTTATAAGACTGTGTAATTATTGAAAACATTGACTTTAAACAACACCCATTTATTGTATTCATTCATTTATTTTTAGAGACAAAGTCTCCCTCTGTCATTCAGGGTGAAGTGCAGTCACATGATCATGGCTCACTGCAGCCTCAAACTCCTGGGCTCAAGGGACCCTACTGCCTCAGTCTTCAGAGTAGCTAGGACTGCAAGTACCACCATGCTCAACTAATTAAAGAAAAAAAAAAAACTGTAGAGATAACGGTCTCACTATATTATCCCACTGGTCTCAAACTCCTGGCTACAAGTGACCCTCCTGTGTCAGCTCCTCAAATGTTACGATTACAGGTGTGTGCTACCACGCCTGGCCTAACAACACCCATTTATCTGTTTATAGTTCCTTAGTCAGAAATTCTGGCATGATGTGAATGGAATCTCTGTTCTGTGCTTCCCAAAGCTGTGTTTTCATTTTGACTCCTCCTTCAGGCTTATACAGAGGAGTCAGAATGCAGTTTTTGGCAGTTATAAGACTGAGGTTCCTATTTCTTGTTGGCTGTCAAGGTAGAGAACAGGAAGGGATGTGGTCAATTCCTGGTGCTCACCAGCATTCTTTCCCTCACAGCCCCTTCATTTTCAAAGCCCACAGTGAAGGAAACCCCTCACGCTGAATCCCTCTCACTGTGAATCTCTATGCTCAGGGAGAACCCAGTCCTTTTAAGGGCTCACCTAATTAGGACAGTCCCAGCAGGATAAACCCAGCCTAAAGTCAACTAATTGAGGCCCTTAATTATGTCTGCTGAATCCCTTCACAACAGCACCTACATTAGAGTTGGCTGAATAACTGGGGTGAGGTGAATGACCAGGAGGTGGTTGTTGGGGGTATCATAGAATCAGCCTAGCAAGGATTGGATCTTCCTTTTGTGTTTAATTGAGACACACTTGGAAATTGAAGTTCAAGTAAACTGATCATTGTGAACAGTAACAAAATATATCCTCTTCAGCCATGGGAAATCTCCTTAACTTTTACAACTAAGTTATATATTTAGTACCTTACAATTAATTTAGGACAGGTGTGGTGGCTCATGCCTGCAATTTTACCACTGTGGAAGGCAGAGGAAGGTGGATCCATTGACTCCAGAAGTTCAAGATCCGCCTGGGAAACATGGTCAAACCCCCATCTCTGCCAAAAAATTAGAAAATTAGCCAGGCATGGTGGTTCATGACTGTCATCCCAGCGACTCAGGAGGCTGAGGTCAGAGGACCCCTTGAGCCCAGGAGGTCGGCACTGGAGTTCATGGTGATCATGCTACTACATTCCATCATGGGTGACAGAGAGACACTGTCTCAAAAATAATAAGATTGATGAGGACAAATTTGGAGCACATACAAATTAATGTGTAATAATCCATCTTCTCTTGCGAAAATCTACTAGTTATTTACTATTGCATAACAAATTATGTGAAACATAGCAACTCGAAACAACAGATATTCATCATCCCCCACAGTTTCCAATGGTCAGGAACACAGGAGAGCTTTCCCTGAGTGCTTCTGGCTCAGTTCCTCTCACAAGGCTGTAGTCCAGTTGTCAGCCGAGGGCTGCATCATCTGAGTGTCTCTCTGGGGCTGAGAATTCACACGAAACATGGCTCAGTCACATGGCTGTTGGAAAAGGCCTAGTTCCTTGTTGTCTGGTTTTAGAAGTCCTCACTTCTTAGCCACATGGGCCTTCCTGCAGGGTAGCTTATGGGACAGCAGCTGGCTTTCCCCAGAGCTCATGATCCCAGAGACAGAGAGAGAGAAAGTAGAAGCCGCAGTGACTTTTATCTTTTACACCCAGAGTGACTGTTATGTTATCATTACTCTATCAGTTAGAAGTTGCCTTAGCTCATTCTCACACTGCTATAAAGAAATACCTGAGACTGAGTAATTTATAAGAAAAGGAGGTTTAATTGACTCACGGTTCTACATGGCTGAGGAGGCTGCCCCGGGACACTTACAATCACGGCAGAAGTAGAAGCAAACATGTCCTTCTTCACATGGTGGCAGGAGAGAGAAATGCAGAGTGAAGCAGGGAAAAGCCCCTTGTAAAACCATCAGATCTCATGAGAATTCACTCACTATCATTACAACAGCGTAGGGGAACCGTCCCCATGATCCAGTCACCTCCGATGTGGTCCCACCCCCAATATGTCAGATTACAATTCATAAGACAATTCAAAATGAGATTTTCGTGGGGACACAGAGCCAGGCCATATCAGAAGTGCATCATTAAATCCAAGCCACACTCAAGAGAGAGAATTAAGCTGTACCTCTGGAAGGGAGCAGTATTAAGGGATTTGCATATATATTAAAAGCAAAATTAAAACTATTGTTTCAAGATTTTGTAACTCAAAGGCTTTTTTCTCCTACTTTTTTTTTTATTAATGCTTTAAGCTTGTCTTTTAATTTAATTAATTTTAAGTTCCAGGGTACAGGTGCAGGTTTGTTACATAAGTAAACGTGTGCCATGGTGGTCTGCTGCACCTATCAACCCATAATGTAGGTATTAACCCCAGCATGCATTAGCTATTTTTCCTAATGCTCCCGCCACCACTGCCCACCCTCAACAGGCTCCAGTGTGTATTGTTCTTCTCCTCTTGTCCAAGTGTTCTCATTGCTCAGCTCCCAATTATATGTGAGAACATATGGTGTTTGGTTTTCTGTCCTGTGTTAATTTGCTGAGGATAATGGCTTCCAGCTTCATCCATATCTTTTTTATGCAGCCATAAAAAGAAAGAAAATCAAGCAAAGGACTTGATTTCATTTCTTTTTATGGCTGCGTAATAGTCTATGGTGTATATGTACCATCTTTTCATTACCCAGTTCATCATTGATGGGCATTTGGGTTGATTCCATGTCTGCTGTTACGAATGGTGCTGTAATAAACAAAAACATGCATGTATCTTTATAATAGAATGATTTATATTCCATTGGGTATATTCTCTGTAATAGGATGGCTGGGTCAAATGGTATTTCTGGTTCTAAAATTTGAGGAATCACCCACTGTCTTCCACAATCATTGAACAAATTTATGTTTCCACCAAGAACATAAAAGCATTCCTATTTTTCTGCAACCTTGTTCCAAAGCCCGTGGTCTCAATGGGAAGACTGGAATGTTTCCTTCCAATTTCATCAAGGAGTTGTCAGGGTAGTCAGATAAGCTTGGCATTTCCCAGGATGAGTGTCTGTCCAAGTCAAGTTTTAGGGAAACCACAGGCTCCAGGAGTGATGGGGGTGACTCAAGCAGCACCGAGTCTGAAGGTGCCAATGGGACAGTGGTGACTGCAGCAATCCAGCCCAAAAAAGTTAAAGGAGTGGGCTTTGGAGACATTTTCAAAGACAAGCCAATTAAACTAAGACCAAGATCAATTGAAGTAGAAAATGACTTTCTGCCAGAAAAGAATATTAGGAAAAAGTTACCTGCAACTCTAGACTCCTCGAAAACAGAAATGGACAGCAGGACAAAGAGCAAGGATGACTGCAGAGTAACATTTCCATATGAGGCACAGAATGGTGATGAAATGACAATCAAAGAAGGAGACATAGTCACTCTCATCAGTAAGGACTGCACTGAGGTAGGCTGGTGGGAAGGAGAGCTGAACGGCAGATGAGGCGTGTTCCTCGATAACTGTGTGAAATTATTTCCACCGGACTTTGAAAAGGAAGGGAATAGACCCAAGAAACCACTGCCTCCGTCCGCTCCTGTCATCCAACAAGGGACAGGTACCACTGAGAGAAAACATGAACTTAAAAAGATACCTTCTGAAAGACCAGAAATGTTTCCCAACAGAGCAGAAGAAAAAGAAAGACCAGAGACAGAGCCAAAACTGGATTACAGAAGCCCTCCATTCCTGCCATACTGCCAAAAAAGCCCCAACCACCTAATATCAATTCTCTCAGCAGACCTGGTGCACTGTCCCCAAGAAGGCCAGAGCTACCGGTAGGTCAGCTGACACACACCAGGGGTGATGGTCCGAACATTGACTTGGTGGGCAGTTTGATTTCTGGCATCCTGGACAAAGATCTCTCGGACTTCAGCAATGACATCGACCTAGAAGGTTTTGACTCCGTGGTGTCATACTGAGAAACTCAGTCATCCGACGACAAGCAGAACAAAAGCTGTGAGGAGGCTGCCATTCCAGTCCCTCACATCTTCATCCCTTTCAAGCCCTGATATCTCTGACTCCCCAAATCCCAAAGAGGATAAGGATGAACACATTCCACTTGCACACAGAGGAGCAGATGCACCAAAGAAAACTTCCAAGACTGTTACCATATCCCAAGTGTCCAAAAACAAAGCATTCCTGCCGCCCAAGCTGGGGACTGTGGCAGCAGCTGGTGTTGGGCCAGCCCCTCTGTCCTTCACTGCCTCCTCCCCATTGTCATCCTGTTTGGGAACAGCTGGACACAGAGCCAACTCCCCGTCTCTGTTCGGCATGGAAGGAAAATCAAAGATGGAGCCTGTGGACAGCAGCCAGGTGGCTATGGAGGAGTTAAAGACACAGGTCTGCAAGGGGAAGAGCATCATAGAGAACATGAAGGACCAGCAGAAATGAGAGATTAAACAGTTATTGTCTGAGTTGGATGAAGAGAAGAAAATCCGACCTCGCTTGCAGATGGAAGTAAATGACATAAAGAAAGCTCTACGATCAAAATGAATACTTGATCAATGAAATGTCACATTTTCATCCTGAGTCCGAGACTAAAATTAATCTTGTGCCAAAAGATTAAAGGTTTGCCTCAACACGTCCCTGTTTGAAAGATTAGCACAAAAGTCTTGATAGAACAACACAGATTCCATCCAAGAGGAGAATCTTCCCCAGGGTTTAGTCCTGGGGCTGGCACTCATTGTGACTTACACAGAGCAAAATTGTGCTAAAGTCTTTTCTACTCTGAGATATCAATGTGAAATGAAAACTCAGGCAGTTTAGTCCATAGTGGTACTATTTTGATGATATTTTCCATTAATAAAATGTAATTTCAGATTTAAAAAAATTTTAATAGAAATTTATTTATTTATTGTTTTGCATACTTTAATTTCAGAACAAAGTGAACAAACAAAATAAAAAACCACAATACACAACATCCAACCCTGCTGTCAGAGTAGGGAAAGAATGGGGGCTTGTCACCCTTGTTTCCTGCCTTCAACAGAAGGACAGGAGAGAAAAAACACACCAGACATCAGCAGGGGGAGTCAGGTGGGACAGGTGCACTCAAGGCTGCAGTGGGAGCCATGGGGACACTATACAAGGGCAGTTTTCCAACTATGAACTCCTAATCTACTTCTTCCATGTGAGACACATCCTTATTGCCCTCATGAGGGGGGATCTCATCAGGAACTGCAGCACTGGGTTCCTCTGCTGCCACTTCATCTTCATCAATACCTAGACCCAGCTTGATCATGCAGTAGATGTGGTTGGAGTGGGTCTGGGGATCCTCAAGGGAAAAGCCAGAAGAGAGCAGGGCGGTTTCAAACAGCAGCACCACAAGGTCCTTGACTACCTTGTCATTCTTGTCTGCCTCAGCCTTCTGCCCCAGCGTCTCCACCATAGGGTGGTCAGGGTTAATCTCCAGGTGCTTTTTCACCATCATGTAGCCCATGTTGGAGTTGTCCCAAAGTGCCTGGGCTTTCATGATCCACTCCATATTGGCTGTCCAGCCATAGGTGCTGGTCACAATGCAACAGGGTGAAGACACAAGCCTATAGGAGATTGTCACCTTCTCAACCTTCTTATCTAAGATTTCTCTCATGAGGTTGCAGAAGTTCTCAAACTTTGCCTTGCTCTCTTCCATTTTCTTCTTCTCCTCCTCATCCTCCAGTAGCTCCAGACCCTCCTTGGTAACTGAGACCAGGCTCTTCCCATCAAAATCCTTTAGCTGCTGCACACAGTATTTGTCAATGCACTTGGTCATATATACCACATCGAAGACCTGCTTCTGCACTCGCTCCGCAAAAGCTGAGTTGGCCTCCTGTTCTTCGCTCTCACCAGATGGACTCCCCGTCTCCTTTGTGTGACAAACATACTGTGACAGAGATGTCATCTCATCTCCAGACTGGGAGGTGTGATAGCACAGCAGCTCAGACAGGCAGCATTGGTTACTGGAATCCTTGTGAATTCCAAGCTTGAGATTTTTAAAGAATGCCTCACAGAATTTCTTGTAATTCTCCTTGTCTTCCATCAGCTCAGAGAAGAGCTCAAGGCACTTCTTAACAACGCCTTTGTGAATGACTTTCAAGATTTTGCTCTGCTGGAGCATTTCTCAGGAGATGTTCAGAGGCAAATCCTCAGAGTCAACCGCACCACGGATAAAGCTGAGATACTCTGGTATCAGCTCATCGTAGCTGTCCATTATGAAAACACGACAGACATAGAGTTTGATTTGTTCTTTCTCTTCTTGTTCTCAAAAAAGGTCAAAGGGAGCCTGATGAGGAATGAATAGCAATGCCCTGAATTCCAACTGACCTTCTACAGAAAAGTGCTTGACTGCCAAGTGGTCTTTCCAGTCATTGGTGAGGATTTTGTAGAATTCTTCATACTCTTCTTGAGTGATGTCATCAGAGTTTCTGGTCCAAATACGATTGGTCTTGTTTAGTTCTTCCTGATCAGTGTATTTCTCTTTGATCTTCTTGGTTTTCTTCTTCTTATCCTTACCACTATCATCCTTCTCATCTGAACCCACATCTTTGATCTTGGGCTTTTCTACATCTTCTTTATCTTCCTTTTCTTTCTCACCTTTCTCTTCCTCTGCCTCATCATTACTAATTTCCTTCTCTCGTTCCTTCTCCAAATAAAGGGTGATAGGATAGCCTATGTACTGAGAGTGCGTCATCACCACTTCATTGACCCACCTTTCTTCTAAGTACTCTGTCTGATCTTCTTTAAGGTGGAGGATCACTTTGGTACCCCTGCCAATGGGCTCATCATGTTCAGCACACACAGTGAAGGAACCTCCAGCAGAAGACTCCCAGGCATACTGTTCATCATCGTTGTGCTTTGTGATCATGACCACTTTCTTTGCCACCAGGTAGGCAGAATAAAAGCCAACACCAAATTGCCCAATCATGGAGATGTCTGCACCAGCCTGAAAAGACTCCATCAATGCTTTAGCACCAGACTTGGCAATGGTTCCCAAATTATTTATTGGTCATGCCAATGCTTGTGTCTACCAAAGTCAAGGTATGTTCCTGAGGGTTGGGGATGATGCCAATTTTCAGCCCTTTACCACTGTCCAAGGTGGAAGGGTCTGTCAGGCTCTCATAGTGAATCTTGTCCAAGGCATCAGAAGCATTAGAGATCAACTCCTGAAGGAAAATCTCTTTGTTGGAATAGAAGATATTGATGAGTTGGGCAACATGAGTTGGGCAATTTCTGCCTGAAAGGCAAAAGTCTCCACCTCCTCCTCTCCATGGCAGACTTCCTCAGGCATCTTGAAAAAAAAAGGCTCACAGATATTAGAAAGCAAGGTGGGCTGGCTGTCCAACACACACGAGGCACAAGAGCAGCGCCAGAGTGACTTGAGAGCAAAAAATATTTATTAATAAAAAATTATTAAAAAGTCAAGGAAAGAAAGATAAAATCAGGTATATCTGTTTTTTTCTTGACTTTTTAATAATTCCCATCCTGACTGGCATGAGATGGCATCTCATTGTGGTTTTGATTTGCATTTTTCCAATGATCAGTGATGTTTAGCTTTTTTCTTATGTTTTTGGCCTTGTGTATGTCTTCTTTTGAGAAGTATCTGTTCACCTCCTTTGTCCACTTTTTAATGAAGTTGTATTTTATGTAAATTTGCTTAAATTCTTTGTAGATTCTGAATATTAGACCTTTGTCAGATGAATAGATTGCAAATATTTTCTCCCATTCTGTAGGATGTTTGTTTACTCTCATGATAGTTTATTTTGCTGTGCAGAATTTCTTCTCTTTAATTAGATCCCACTTGTCAGTTTTTGCTTTTGTGGGAGTTGCTTTGGCAATTTCATCATAAAGTCTTTGCTCAATGTGTATGTCCTGAATGGTATTGCCTAGATTTTCTTCCAGGGTTTTTATAGTTTTGGGTTTATACTTAAGTATTGAATCCATCTTGAGTTAATTTTTATGTAAGGTGTAAGGAAGGGGTCCAGTTTCAATTTTCTGTATATGGCTAGCCAGTACTCTCAACAACATTTATTAAATAGGAAATCCTTTCTCCTTTGCCTGTTTTTGTCACATTTGTTGGAAAGCACATGGTTGTAGATGTGAGGTCTTCTTTCTGAGTTCTCTATTCTGTGCCATTGTCCTACATGCCTTTTTTTCCCTCAATACCATGCTGTTTTGGGAACTGTAGCCTTGTAGTATAGTTTTAAGTCTGGTAGTCTGATGCCTCTAGTTTTGTTCTTTTTGCTTAGGATTCTCCCAGGTATACAAGCTCTCTTTTTTTTTTTTTTTTTTTTTTTTTCAGATGGAGTTTCCCTCTTGTTACCCAGGCTGGAGTGCAATGGTGCGATCTCGGCTCACCTCAACCTCCGCCTCCTGGGTTCAGGCAATTCTCCTGCCTCAGCTTCCTGAGTAGCTGGGATTACAGGCACGCGCCACCACGCCCAGCTATTTTTTTGTATTTTTAGTAGATCGGGGTTTCACCTTGTTGATCAGGATGGTCTCGATCTCTTGACCTCGTGATCCACCTGCCTCGGCCTCCCAAAGTGCTGGGATTACAGGCTTGAGCCACCGCACCAGGCCCATATGAATTTTAAAATAGTTTTTTTTTTTTTTCTAATTCTGTGATAAGCTTCTCTTTTTAAATTAATGATTAAAAGTATAAGACATCACAGAGCCTTGGGTGCTGAGGGGAAAACAGCTGGAGACAGAGAAAGGAGATAATATGGTATCTCTGAGTTTTTCTTGCAAATACCTATAATAACAATTTTCTCTTTAATGAGTTAACACAGTTTTGAACATAGAGTAACTGGATTAAATAGTTCCAAGATTTCATTTCTATAAATATAATGCCTTCAAAATAAGTCTTTGTTTTGTCTAAAGTGTCTCAAATTTAGTGGAAGTATGCCCCAAGGGCCAGTTTTCTTATTGAAATATCTTCTTCTTCTTCTTCTTCTTTCTTTTTCTTTTTCTTTTTTTGAGACGGAGTTTCGCTTTTGTTACCCAGGCTGGAGTGCAATGGCGTGATCTCAGCTCACCGCAACCTCAGTCTCCTGGGTTCAAGCAATTCTCCTGCCTCAACCTCCCGAGTAGCTGGGACTACAGGTGTGCACCACCACGCCCAGCTAATTTTTGTATTTTTAGTAGAGACGGGCTTTCACCATGTTGATCAGGATGGTCTCAATTTCTTGACCTCGTGATCCACCCGTCCCGGCCTCCCAAAGTACTGGGATTATAGGCGTGAGCCACCGCGCCCAGCCATTGAAACATCTTCTTCTTCTTCAAAAAATATCTGCCTACACTTAAAACAAACAAACAAACAAACAAACAAACAAACAAACAAAAAAACTGCTCTGTCTCTGGAGTAGCCATTCTTTTATTTCTTTACTTCTCTAATAAACTTGCTTTCACTTAGAAAGAAATTGCCTAATCAGATGGTTTTTCATTTACAAAAATGTAAATCTCATACGCCAGTCAACACATCTAACTTAGAATGAGGCCAATAGCTTTGGTTTGATGTAGTAGCCCAAAATGGTTAGCACGAATTGAGAAACAAGTTTTTTCAAAAACTAGCTGTTTAGTGGGCATTCTATAATAAACTTAACATTGTTTGTTCTGGTATTGAATGGATGTGATAGAAGTAATTTAGACACCACTATGATTCTAAATAGCAATGGTATTATGTGCTTCTGAAGGTTTTTTTTTTTCAGTCCTATTTTGTTGTCCTTTCGTATTTGCTATTCTATCAATGGTTATTCCTTTCTACTCTTTTCTTGTTTCATTTATTTTGATCAATGATGTGCATTTCCAATTTGGTAAAAGTTTAATTCAGATGTAGTAAAATGTAACATGGCATCCTTTGCAGGAAGGAATTACCTTGCACATCAGATTGAACACTGTATACTTAAAAATCTAGAGAGATGCCATGGAGCTAAGGATCAAATGACCTATTTTTAGCCAAAGCCATTTTCATGGCATCCTCATCCTCTCTGTCGTATGGCTCCTTACAATTCTCTATGGTTTTCTTCCAATGTAAGTAGTTCTCGTTGAGGATTCTTGCAATGAACTTTAGTATTCTTTTCTCTTCCATTTTAATAAAAGCCAGATATGTTTTATTTTGGAAAACTCTGTTTAATAAGTTATAACCAAGTAACTACCAGGGTGCCCAGCACTGTTGTAAAACACAGAATCTGTAAAGCTACCCCGGGCTGCTGCCCATTCCCATCCCTCAGAAGGAGACTCCATCCTGAGTCTTGTGATTATTATTCCTGTGTATTTCTTTAAAGATTTGTGCAATAAGTGTATATCTATATCTACCCATATATCTATATATACATATATATATATATACATATGTATCTCCAAACCAAATATTAATTTTGCTAGTTTTTAAGCTTCCAGTATAACAAATTCCCACTGCATTTATTTGTTCATGATGCACTTTACATATATGAGTTATCTCTGGTGTGGGAGGCTGTGATTTATTTATTTTTGCTGCTGAAGGTTTACATTTTATGGGTTCTACCACAATTTCACCAGTTTCCTATTGATGTATAGGAGTCTGATTCCAGTATTTGCCATAAACATTAGTTTGCATGTCTCATTGGAACATAGGTAAGAAAGTCCCCAGATTGTATGATTAGGAGTGAGGTTGGATGATACATTGTATGGACTTTAACAATACTAGATAATGATAATATGATGTCCAAAGTGATTCTGCCCACTTAATTTTTTTTTTTTTTTTTTTTGAAACTGAGTCTTGTTCTGTCACCTGACTGGAGTGCAGTTGTGTGATCTTGGCTCACTGCAAATTCTGCCACCCCATTCAAGTGATTCTCCTGCCTCAGCCTCCCAAATAGCTGAGATTACAGGCACACAGCACCATGCCCAGCTAATCTTTGTGTTTTTAGTAAAGATGGGGCTTCACCATGTTGGCCAGACTGGTTTTGAACTCCTCTCCTCTGATGATCCGCATGACTTGACCTCCCAAAGTGCTAGGATTACAGGTATGAACCACCGCACCCGGCCTAAACTTTTAAATAAATGTGTAATACTTGATGTTGATGATGTGTTCTGAAAACACTGAGTTGAAGGAATTGAGTTAAAAGCCAGTGTATTGGCTGAAGGTTTATAGCAGGCATTTTTATTCAGACTCTGTTAATAACTTCCTGTTGTTTACTTGTTTCTCATATACCATGGCATTGTAGTTTTGAAATATAGATTCAGAAAATGCTTACTTATGGCACAATCAAATAGGCTTGTTTTATATGTTAGGAAAATTTTATAATAAAAGGCAAAAAAAATGGGGAAACAAAGGTAAAGAAAGAGGAATAGAGGAAAGACTGAAAGAAAAAAAGGAAGAAGAAGGGAAAAAGGAAAGAAAAGGGGGGCAAGAAGGAGGGAGGGTGAGAGTTTGAATGGAAATAGAGAAGAAAGAGGGAGGGAGGAAGAGAAGGTATGAGAAAGGAATGGAACAAAGGAGAAACACGCTAAAATATAGACAAGACTAGGGATTGAGAAACTAGAAACTCTATGTATAGCTAATATCAAAATAGGAAGAAATAAAACAGATGTAGTAAACCTCTGTAGAATCATGGAAATATGAGAGGGCTTCATTAGTTATCCATTGCTGTGTAACAAACTACCCCCAAATTTAGTGACTTAAAGCAACGAACATCGACAAACTCAAAAGCATAATACAAATACCAGCAGAATGGAGCCACCGCAGGGAGAAAAATTTAAATAAACAAAAGGATTACAAATTGGAATAACTAAGAGGTCATTGGTGTGCACATGAAAATGATTTTGTAGTCCAAATGCTCGAAAAAGCAAATGCCAAAATGAGATTCAAGTTACAGCATTTTATTAGGGGACACACATGTCAGAAGACATGGTGAGGGAGGTAGGTGACCCTGGGAAAGGCAACAGACCAAGATGCAAGTGTGACCCCCAGTGATGGACAGAGGGGAGAAGTTTTACTGTATGTGTCCGAGACCACAAACAATGTAAGGAAAGTTGAGCAAGGCCATAAAGTTCTGGAGCCATAGTTTGTCATCAGAGGTGTCCCCTGTCTCCCTGGAATGTCCTGCCTTAGTGTCACTGGTGTGACGCATCACTGGTTGGGAGCAGCCCATAGGAAGAAGCCCCTCACCACCAATGCTACTGAAGATGTCAGAGCACAGGAGCAGGGCCTTGGGAGACCACCCAGGAGTGTGACTCAAACCTTCTGCCCTGATGGATCTGGGCCCTTGGAAATCAAATGATCTTAGGCTGAATTGCTGGATGATTCTGCTCACACTTACAATGGGGGAAGGGAAACCAGAAGACTCCCAGGTAGATCTCTGGTTTCCACACATACTTCTTCTCTCATTGTGTGAAAGTAGCCATGCCTCCTATTGGCTGGATGTATTCAGCCAAGGATGAGGATCTATTATCTGGTCCCGGAGACGAAGAGACTCATCTTCTCACGTGCTGGTCTCTGGTTACATACAGTTTAAACTTCTCTGGTGACAGTTGTAATGTGTAGTTCAATGGGCTGTCTCTTTCTCCTTTTAAGGGTACTTTGGAAACCAGGACCTCCTACCATGCACAGCCCAGTGTTGGGAGATAAAACATGCAAAATACCTCACTGGGGGAATCCAAGAGATTGGACAGGGATCCATGCCTGCTTCCACCTTTTGGTTTCTGAACCCACACGTTCTTCCTATTGAGAACACAGCACCGTACAGATATCTCTGTTTCAAACAATGCACCATGTCCTGAAAGACTGCACCCACACCTGATTGCTTCCTCCAGGCTGGTGCTGAGTTTTGCCTGTAGAAGACCTGTCCAGCATTCCTTGTGGCTAGCAGCCCCTGGGTGGTGCAGATGGTAGTAGGATTAGTGGAACCCACAGCCACGGAAACGCTGAAACTTTCCCTGCCAAGTGGGTCGTTCAGGCAGATAATGGGCTAGGAGCAATGCTTAGCCTGCAGATCAGGAATGTAACAGCACCTGGAGAGTGGTGCTGGCTGAGTGTCTGACAGCAGGACAGGAAACCCACCCATGGAATAGGTGCCTAACCCTGTGAAGATGAACCTGTGGCCCTTCCAGAATGGAAGTGTCTAAATGTAGTCACCTTGTTACTCAGTGGCTAGTTAGTCACCTAAAGAAATAGTGCCCCACTAGAGCACATCATGGGCCTCAAATGCTGATGAATTGGACATTCAGAGGTGGCAGCAGCTGGGTCTGCCTTGGCAGGGGGAAGTCAGTGCTTCTGGTCCCATATGTAGCCCCATGCCTGCCACTGTGCTTGCTCCATTCATGAGTCCATCCTACCAGGCCTGGGCTGACCCACGGTGAGGGCCGGCTAACTTCCATTGTCTGTTTGGTTGTTCAGTGCCGCTTCAGACTTGGATGTTTTCTGAAGGTGTCAACATGGGATTCAATTCAACCCAGGTGGGCCATTTTCACCTCATGATGGATGCTGTTGGGCCTGTGCAATCTGTGATTTTGTGGTTCACAAAGGCACTTGGAACCACATAGTTGCCTGGTGTCCTGTGGTCAAGTAGTCTATGAAATCAGGACCAGTATTGTTAAAAGTTGCTTGTAACAGGGTGCTGTGTCTCTGCTGCGGATATTATGATCTTACTCTAGAATTCAGGACCTCCACTGTGACTCTCCCACTGGTGCCTGGCTCAGCTCCATTCTCCGTTTTTCCCCACCACTGGCACCACCAGCACCAGCGGGTCTGAGGGAAGGTGGCTGCTTGCACCATGGCCTGGATCTGCTGCAGGGTCCTTTCCTGTGTAGGCCCCACTTGAAGGTGGCCTCCTCCTATGTCACTTAGAGTGTGGGCCAAGGCAACATACCTAGATGTGGAATGTGGTGTCAGAACTCAAAGATCCTCTTCAGGGGGTGTGCTTCCTTCCTTCTGGTGAGGATGCAAGCTAAGACAGTTTGTATTTTCCCTTGGAGGGAACACATCAGCTTTCCCCTAAACACTCGGCACTTGTTCACCCATAAATGTCACTTCAGTGGCCACTCCTGAAGCTCTGTAAGGTTTATCTTCACCTGCATGTTTTCCAGGAAGTCCTTGCAATGCACTTCATGGACTCCAGTGCACTTTCTAACTGCTGCTCATCTACCACAATCAACATGAAGTTGTCAATGAAATGAGCTGATTTAATATCCTACAGGATACCCAGTATGGCTAATATAGTCTTAAGACTATATTATAGAGGGCAGGGGAGTTATACTAGCACTGAGGCAGACTATAAACACATGTGTTGTGGATCCCACATGAATGTGAATCACTCCATATCCACTTTCTAATTGGAGAGGAAAGAATGCACTCACCAAATCCACAGCTGCATGCTGTGTGCCCAAGGCTTCGTTAGTCCACTCTACCAGTGATTTCAGACAACATAAAAGTTGCAATTATAACTCCTATTTGGCCAAATCTGGAATAATAGAATTCATTCTGTAGGCCTCATCCGGCTTTCTCAGGGACAGTTTGCTGGATTACATAGAGATAATAGAAAGCTCTAACACCACCCCACATCCTTCAGTCCTTCAGCTCTCTAACGGTGGTGTGACCCCCACAATACTTTCAGTATCTTCCACAAGACCCACCCTGGGACACACTATGATTTTGATTTGGCCAGGATGTGGGTAGTGTCAAAGGTTTCCCTTTCTCTTTCAGCACAATGAGAGACCTTATGCCACAGACTAGGGACCCAGTGTGGGGGTGACTCCACTTAGCAGGGCATCAGTGTCAACTAAGCACTCAGAGAATTAGGAGATAACCAGGTTTGGGTCTATGGGTCCAGTGGTTCCATGTGGGAACCACTGAGGTCTAGGCGTTGAGGTCTAGACATTGAGGGTGGGGTCATGACTTTGCATTGGGTCAAACACCTTCACCCAAATGCCGCTCGGTTCTTGCTTTCTTATCACAGATATCAAGCAGTGCCCTTGTTGGCTGCCTGTCCTAATTCTGGGACACCACCTTCCATTAACCTTTTCCACGCTACCTGCAGCTTGAGCCCTCCTAGCTGCTCCTCTGAGGTTGCCATAGTAACCGTGCCCTCTGGCTTTTGCAAGTCACTGCCAATACTTGTTCTTTGTCTCAGCAGGGCCGCCTTATCCCCAGAGATATTAATAAATGCAACTCTGGGACCATCTTTACTACCATCACCCCCAGTCTGCAGAGGACAACACCCGACACTTGTTAGTGATGCAGGTCCCTCTCACCAGCACGTTCCTGAGGCTCTGGTGGAAGGTGTGCCCTCTGGGTCCTCCTGCGGAGCATGGTCCTGGTGGGCCTTAACCACGCCCACTTCCCTCAGCCTTGTTATTCCATCCTCTACACGTTCCACAAACTAAGCCAAAGGATTTTTATTCATCCAGGCAGAAATTCTGGTTCCTTGATCAAGTGACCTCAAATTCCAATCCCTGAAGTGCTCCTCTGGCTCCTATGGGGTCGTGCCGGCTACTTCCTGCAAAACTCCTGAGTGGGATTCCCGCTGCATCCTAGGAGTGAGGCTTCTGCAGCATCTTCCAGCATAGGAAGTGGGAACCATTACTAGAGAAGGGTGGGCTTCCTCTGCATGCCCAGAGGGTCCTGGAGGACACCCATTGGATAACCCTGTTCCAGTTTGCAGAATCTCAGGTTTCCCCACCAGGGCCCTGACTTTCCTGTAACAGGCCTGCCTTGGCTGAGTGTCAAACATCTCTGGAGCACTGTGGCCCTCGTAATGATGTTTTCAACTACAATGTCACACTATCTTTCTCTACAGGAGATAAAAGCCTCTCCATGAGACACTGCAAAGGTTGTCACATGTAGCCAGTGATGGTTCTTAACAATCCTGGGGTTTTCATGATCCTTTTATAGGGCATCAGCACAGCCGAGCAGTAACCAGCCAACTCCACTGTCTTTGTAGGTTTCCTTCCTACCCCATCATTACTGTGCAGGGCATTCTATCACCGCACCTGCCATGGATTCCCCTAACCAGGGCATCTTCTCAGCTCAGCACTGGGGAGACCCACAACAGCTCAGCTGCACCCTGTGCTGTGGACTTTCTGTGTCCCCCACCAACCCATGTGGCATCCTGTTGGCCTGGCAGACAAATTCCAGGGAGTCAGACCCTGGGATCTCAGAGAAGGGGCCACTAGGACCTCAGGTCCAGGAAAGGGATAAACAGTGAGGCTCCTGGGGAAGTGAAGACAGAGGGGGAAGAGGGACATAAGGTGGGTAGAGGGCACCAGGAGAGGAGAAGAAGGAACCAAGGAGAGGGTGGCAGGGGAAGGGCTGGCCTAGGGCATCCCTGGAGGGTTGTGTTTGGAGAGTATTTTCCAGGTCCTGGACCATAGAGAAGGAAGGGCAGGTGTCTGTGCCACACCTGTAGGGACCAAGCCTGCTCCAAAATTTTCAGGGTTTCTGGGGTCCCACTCCCTGCACTAGGACCTAATGGTCATATGTGAGCTTAGCACTGATCAATAAACTGTCATAGACTTCAGCCGTCCCTTTCTTCCCTATGATAATGGGAGCCTTTGTGCCAGGCTGAGGAGCCCTGGACAACTGTACACTGGATATGCAGGGGGGCCAGGTGACATCGTGGGACACAAGGACCTCACGGCAGGACCCAGACAACCAACTACCCATTTCCAAGATTTCCAGGTGCAGCCCCTGCCCTCTTTGCAATTCACTGTCCACAGGCCCAGGGATGCTGTCTCTGTCTTCTTTGGTGACCCAAGCACCTATGACCTCAGTCCAGACCCCTCAGGCCTTCTTTCTGCCACCCCCAACTCTGGAACTCAGAAAATCTGCAACCTCAATCCAAAATTTTATTTCTACCTTGATGACTCATCCAGGGCATTTAGGATCCAGAGGCCTGGGGAGAGTTCCCCAGAGTTCCCCACACTGCAGCTGATCAAAGGCTGCCATCTGGACAGCAGCTGCCCAGGACCCTGCAACCTAGATGCCCCCTTCCTGGGCCCAAGAGACACCAGAGGCAGGTGATCACTGGGGGCTGTTGTGCTGCGGTGCTGGTGTGACTAGACCATGAATGAGCCTGGGGCAGTGCTGAGCATCATGCTTTAGAGGGACTCAGGAAACTGAGACCAATTTATTGGTGCCTGACACACATGCACCTCACGGAAGATCCTTGTTATGCACTGAATTGTGTCCCCCAAATTCATATGCTAGAGCCCTATCCCCCAGTTTGATTGGCTTTAAGGCAATGTAAAACCTTTTAGGAAATAATTTTGGTTAAATGAAGTCATAAAGGTGAGGCCCAAATCCAATAGCACTCATGTTTATAGGAAGAGGAAGAAACACCAGAATCTCTTCTCTCTCTCTCTCTCTCCCTCCCTCCCTCTCTCTCTCTCTCTCTCTCCAACGCCTTGAAGAAAGGCTATGTGAGGACATAGTGAGAAGGCAGCTGTCTAAAGCCAGAAAGGAGGCCCTCACCAGAAACTGAATTTCCTGGTACCTTAATTTTAGACTTTCAGCTTCCAGAATTCTAACAAACAGATTTCTGTTGTTTAAGCCGCCTCTCTGTGGTATTTTGTTATGGGAGTGCAAGCTGACTAAACACACATGAAAACCAAACCCTAGTAACCCCCGCTTCCAGTCTCAGACCCAGCATTAAAGAATCATGGTCACAGATTTTATTCATCCATTTAACAAATGTTTAGTGAGTGCCTCTGTGTAAGGCATCGTTTTAAGCCTGGTGATTAATCAAAAGGGAAAAACACCTGATCCTTGATGCTTCCAATCTGACAGGAAAGAAAGGCAATGAATAAAAATATTATGATAGTTAATTTTATAGTGTGTGCTCCTAATATCTGTTGGTAAGTAACAAACAACCCACAAAACATGCCCAAATAAAATATCAAGCTTGCTATGATTCACTTTCTGTGGGTGACTGGGCTCAACTGGGCAGCTCATCTGCTCTGTGTGATGTGAGCTGGGGCTGGCATCATGTGGAGCCTGCCCGGTTCAGATCATTCAGGAAGCTCCTGCACAGGGCTACACTCAGTGCTTGCCGGCTTTCAGCTGGGAGCTCACTGGGGCTATAACCCAGTGTGTGACTTCATATCCACCTGCTGCTTCATGTGCCCTGGCTCCTCCCAGCACTGTACCTGGGATCAAGGAGAAAGTGTTGAATTGGGCAAGTCACAACCACAAGGCATCCTGTGTCAGAGGCTCAGAAGTCAGGCAGTGTCACCTGCCCCATGTCTAGTCACCAAAGCTAGTCCCAGATCCAAGGGGAGGAAGATTCAGCTCAGATCTTCATAGGGGATGGCAAGGTTGCACTGTTAAAGAGCGGAATGGGAGATGTTAGTGAGGACATCTTTGGACAAAGAAATCTTCACAGTATGTTAGAGAGTCACAGAAGATATAAAGAAAAAAATAAATACAAAGTCAACAATCATGCAAAATAAAAACAAGGCGACACTTTTAAATAGGGTGATCAGGTCAGACCTCACAAAAGTGCCGTTTGAGCAGACTTGACAAGGAAAGAAACAGCCCGGCAGTTATGTGTGAAGAAAGAACCTTCCAGGATCACCCTCTGCACATACCCAGTGCTCTGTGCTGCCACAGGCCCCAAAGCTACAGTGAGAATAAAGGTGGGCACGCTTATGAAAGACATCTGGCAGGGAGTGGTGGGGACCCAGGTCTCCCCTTCCTGCTGGGGTTTTAGATGTCCCAGTGTTGGGGAGGGGAGGGCATTGGCATATGCAGAAAGACTAGGAGACAAGAGGGAACCTCTCTGTCCTGCATCCAGTTCCCCACCCAGGTTTGGGTTATTGGACTCAGAGGACATCACACCTTGCCATGCAGAGCACCTGGCTTCTGACTTGCTAACCTCACTCAGACCTAGCTGCAGGAAGGGAAGGAGCTGACCCTGGACTCAAGACTCACTGGGACTAGACCTGGGGCAGTGTGGGGGGAATGAGACATACCAAGGCTAGTTAGTTTCAGGGTCCTCCCTAGAGAGAAGTTGAGACACATCTGCCAGGAGGGGCCCCTGGGCTTCTCTGGGCTCCTCAGTGTGACTGGGTAGGTGTTGTCAGAAAACCAGGGATATGGATAGGACCGTCTCAACTGGACTTTACCCCCTTCTCTTTTCCTGCACCCAAGTCCTTTTTCTCCCTCCTAAATGGAGATGCTGAGGATGTCCTTAGTCACCCAAGGAGCTCTCACACATCACCCCTCATTTGGATGTCCTTCTCACTCTAACATCCTTCATTCCTACTAAAACTTCTGCCCCAGCCCCAGGATCTGGCCTCTCTCTCCTCTTCTACCGTCAGGGGGTAATGACTGACTTCCCACTGAAGAGCCAGCTCTAGGTGAGAGTCCGGGCTCTCTGTGAGGCTGGGAGAAGGAAAAGGCTCAGGGGTCAGGGGAGGGCAGAGAGAACGGGCACAGCCAGAGCAGAAATGGAAAGTTTGGGGGAGGTGATGAAGGCAGATGTTTCCACATCAACATTTCTGTCTCATGGTCCAAGGGAACCATCTTTCCTCCTGTTCCAGGGACATGGAAAGCACAGCAGGAACAGAGAAATATTCCACAGGAAAAAAAAATTTAAGTGAGCTTCTCTTGCAGCAGCTGCCAGGTTAAGAGGAGCATGACTTTCTCCTGTCCACAACATGGTGTGTGTGGTTGTCTGTTGATATACTCTGAAAAGGAATGTCATCAGGAAGAATGTCACTTTGCCTGCTGTATTCAATGCTCTCATTGAACCAGGTATTATGAACTTTGTTCACATCAACTTGCACAAAAACAACACGCAGGCCTCTGCTGTCAGTGAATTAGCAGGTTATCAGACCAGTGCATGAGTCATGGGATCCTGACAGTGCTGTGTCTGTAATATCCAGAGCACCAGGTGGTGGAACTCACTGTTCTGGCCAGAGTGCTTTTGGAAGTATGTGTTACAGATGCCCCATGTTTGAACTAATCAAAGCCTGTCACCATTGGCACCACAGACTGAACTAATCAAAAGCCTGTCACCATTGGCACCACACAAGCCAAAAACGATATGCCACCTGCTCTGACCTGGATGCCTCAGCCTGACCAGTGTTAGTCATGTCTAAATGTCATCATATTGAGGACATTCCTGTACTTCCTGTGGTGGCCAAAGATATTGTTGAAGTCTACAAGAAGACCAAGGAGGCTCTTTTGCTTCTTAAGAAATGTAGAGCCTGAGATGATATCAAAAATTCTGTGCCAAAAAAAAAAAAAATTCTGTGCCTCCTCAGCTAATGAGTGCTGGCAAGGACTAAATGAGAAAATGTCATTGTAACCAGTGCAGGGGACCCCACATCACCTATAATGAATGAGGTTACATGGTATCAGCAAGGTCTTCAGAAACATCCATGGAATTACTCTAATTAATGTGGCAAGTTGAGCATTTTGAACTCTGCACCTAGCGGGCATTTGGGACATTCTGCATTTAAACTGAAATCGCTTTCTAGAAGTTGGCACTTGGCACAAATCTGTTTCCTTCAAGAGTAACTACAACCTTTCCAGATACAAAATAATTAATACAGACCTCAGCAGAATCTTGAAAAGCCCAAAGATACAAAGAGACCCTTGAGCATTGCACAAGAATATTCACTGAAGAGTCCTGAAGAAGAACCCACCGATGTGTTTCTGAGAATGACATTGAGATTAAACCCGTAGGCAAAGACCATGTGCTGGAATACCATTCTTCCTCAGACAAGGAACCACAAACTCTGGGTGGATAAAGCAGCCGTAATAGCAGCATTAGAGGTCAAATCAGATGAGAAGGGGGTTGCAGGCAAGAAGTCTGTGGCAGGGAAGTAAGGAAAGAAGGCTGTTGGTTCTAAGACGCAGAAGAAGCCACTGGTGAGAAAAAGGCAGCAGATACATAGAAACCAGTAGCTGAAAAGAAGCCAGCAGGAAAGAAACCTAGCACAGAGGAAAAGAAGCCTCCTGCACAAATGCTGTAAGACTCAAATCATTGTGAGTAAGTTACTTTGGATAAAGACCTGATCAAAGGGAGAGTGAAAAAAGAAATAAAGAAAAAAAATAAGTGATCCCTCTCACTGCTTTATTTTTCCTTGTGCTTATTCTGGCAGTTTTGTAAACGAAACCTGTTGCGAAATGTGAAATTCTAATTTGACTAAAGTCTCCAAATATTAGAGAATAAAATTATCAATGTCTAAGCCTTGTAGACTGAAAAAAATAGAAACTCTAGAAAATAAAGCAGTGCATGGGGATCTGACCATCTTGTGGGGGATGTCAAAGGCTGTGCTGAGCAAGCTCTAAGGTGGCACAGAATTTAGAGCTGCTTGGGGGACTATGTGATCTCAGACAGCTCTTGGAACTCCTGTGTCCTCTTAGAAAAGTCAAATGAGGACCCAGTGCCCAGACCATAGTTTATAAATGTCACTCTTCAGTAAGAAAAACCAGGGCACCTTAGAAAATTGCTGATTACAAGGCTAGGATAGAGAAAATACAACATAAGTGTAGAACATCATGTAATTCCAGAAAGGAAGTGCTGCTCCCCACCTAAAAATTGAGAATGTGCCAAAGGGCCACAGGAGCCAACCTGAAATAGTTCCCTATGGACAAACCTAGAATAATTTGAGTAATAACATAAAAACAGTATTGAATTATAACCCAAAATATAAAATGAATATCCATTTTATACTGAAAAAATCATTAATTTAAGAAATAAAGAAATGAGAGTGAAGGGACAAATCTTTCTTACAGAAGAATTTCCAATAATACATGAAGAGAATTCTTTTTCCAGAAGATGAAACTTAATTTCCCTCTTTTGAATGTGGGCTAGACATGGTGACTCACAAAGAATGGAATACAGAATATAACGAATTGTAAACTTACAGAGGAGAAACTTGGCAGACACCACCTTAAACAAGTGATCAAAGTCCTGTTGATATCCTGCACTCCTTGATATGATGTGATGAGAAAGGCACTTACCACTGTGATACTTGTCCCCTAAACCGATAACCCCAATATAATCATGAGAAAACATCAGGCAAACCCAAACTGAGTAACATTCTACAGATTATCTGTCTAGTACTCTTCAAAACTTTCAAAAACATAAAAACAGGCAAAGAAGAGAAACTCACAGATCAGATGAAATATGACTACTAACAGCATTAAAGTGACTTCAACTGAATCCTGGAAGAGACAAAGGGCATTAATGGAAAAATAGTGAAATTCAAGTAAAGCCTATAGTTTAACCAATAATATTATGCTAATATTAATTTCTTACATTCCTAGCCTTAACATGGTTTTATTAAATTGTAACATTAATGGAACTTGAAAGTAGGGTAGATAGAACTCTGTGCTCTAGCTTTATAACTGTTCTGTAAATCTAAACACATCAAAAATCAATTAAAATTAAACAAAATAATCAAAATATCTATTAAAGAAATTTAATTAAGGAAATGAAATTAATTATTCAAGAGAATTAATCTGAGAATTAATCCTCAAGAAACTGCATCAATAATTAATGCCATTCCAGAACAGAAAGCATTAGGCCCAGATGCATTCACTGGTGAATTTTACAAAGCATTTATTGAAAGAATTATGCCACTTCTCTGTAGTCTCTTCCAGAAGATAGACACAGAGGGACTACTTCCCAACTCATCATATTGACACCAGCATTACCTTAATACCAAAACACATAAAGACATTAAAAGTAACAAAAATTACAGACTGATCTCTCTCATGAAAATAAATGAAGAAAATTCTTAACTGATCATCAGCATATAGAGTTCACAATGCATAAAAAGAAGAGTGTACTACAACCAAGTGGGATTGCACAGGTGTACAATGGTGATTCAACATTTGAAAATCCATTAATATAATCGATCACATCAGTAAGTTAGAAAATAAAAATTACATGGTCACATTGATACATGCAGAAAAAGGATTTGAGATGATCCAACATTTATTCATGAAAAAAACAAAACAAAACAAACAAACAAAAACCCTTTAACACACCAGGAATACATTGAGAACTTCTTCATCCTAATAAAGACTATTTACAAAAGTTCACAGTAAACATCATAGTTAATGGTAAGAAAGTGGCAGCTTGTCTGCTAAAATCAGAAACAAGCAAGGATGTCCCCTTTCACCACTGTTTTTCAACATTGTATTGGAAGTCCTGGCTAACACAATAAGACAAAAAAAAAATGGAAATAAAAGGTATACAGAGTGAGAGGGAAGAAATAGAACTTTGTTTGCAGATGTCATGATTGACAATTTAGAATATTTGAAAGAATCAACCACAAAACTAGGGATTATAGAAAGGTTGTATGAAATAAGTTTAATATACAAGTCAATCACTTTTCTGTATACAGCAATGAACAATTGGAATTTGAAATTAAAAAGGCAATATTATTTATGATAGCATGCCCCCAAATGAAAAACTTAAGCATAAATGTAACAAAAAATGTACAAGATCTATATGAGGAAAACTACAAAGCTCTGATAAAAGAAATAAAAGAACTAAAATCAGTAAAGAGGTGTTCTATGTTCATGGACAGGAAGACTCAATATTGTTAAATGTTGGCTCTTTCCAATTCAATTTATAGAATCAACGAAATCCCAACTAGAATCTCAGCAAGTTATATGGATATTGACAAAATGAACTGATCTAAAGGTTTTTTTTTCCCTCAAATTTTATGAAAGCACAAGAGACTCAGAAGAGCCAGCACCATATAGGAGAACAAAGTCAGAGGACTGACACTACTTTACTTCAAGATGTACAGTAAACTCCAGTAATCAAGACAGTGTTGTATTGGTGAAGGAATTGTTAAATAAATCAATGGAGCAGAACGGAGCATCCAGAAATAGAACACTGTAATTATAGTCAACTAATCTTTGACAAACCAGAAAGATGATAAAATGGATAAAAGAGTGTTTTTAACAAATGGTGCCAGAAAAACTAAAAATTAGCACTCCTTGGCCTGAAGCCTCACATGCTGAGATACAGAGTTCCTAGGGTTCTTCCTGAATGTGGCCTTCAAGATGAATAGAAAATTTCAGGCTATGGGATTCAAAAGAGAAACACCTCCCCTGAAATCAGGACCAATTTTAGTACTGGATTCAGACCAAGAAATATATAGAAGGTAAATATAGGGCCACAATTTGAAGACATAAGAAAGGTAAGATTTTAGAGTGTTAGTGCTGAGATGGGGCCAGTTGTACAATATGATCCTAGAATCTCAGTGCTGACATCATTGTGAGTTTCATCTTCCAGTTCTCCAACTTGGAATGTCAACTTTTCCTCCTTCACTCCCACATCACCTACTGTAGTGCACCTTTGCATGGCATGCAAAGAATTTCCTTCGATGGCTATTTTCTGTGCTTGCCTCTGGAGTCTTCTCTGTATTGTGCCTGTGATCACACCATTCTATAACCAGCTTCTTCCCCAAAGGACTGAGGGCTCCCTCCACGTATGTTTAGTACCTAGCACAAAATGAGTTTTATTGCATACTTTACTTCATTTTTATCATATATCATTTACAAATGGTTCTACAAAGCTTATAGTGAAAACTCTAAGTTTTCAGAGACAGGAATTTTACCCTTTCCCACGTCTTCTAATCTGAAAATTTCTGTTTTGTAGAAGCAGTCACTTTTTATTCTTCAAAGAATTTAATATAGCATTAACATATGATCCAGCAACTCCTCTCCTGGGTATGGACCCAAAAGAAGTTAAAGCAGAGACCAAGCAGATATTTGTACATCATATTTGTAACAACATTATTCATAACTGCCAAAAGGTAGAAAAGCAATATCCATGGATGGATTGATGAACAAAATGTGGTAGATCCATACAATGGAATATTTTTCAGAAGAAGGAAGGAAATTATTTTCCCATAATATATATGAACCTTGAAGACATGAAGCTAGATTAAATAAATCAGACTGAGAAGGAAAAATATTGTATGAATCCACTTACATGATTCACCTGGACTAGTCAGATTTATAGAATGTAGAATGGAGGTTACCAGAGGCTGAGAGGAGGAGAGAATGAGATGTTGTTTAACAGATGTAGCATTTCAGTTTGGGAAGATGAAAAAGTTCTGGAGATGGAGGATGGTGATTGTTACCCAGCATGCATACACTTAATGTCATAGAACTGTATGCATAAAAATGGCAAAATGGTCAATTTGTTATATATTTTTAAACCACAGTTTTAAAAAGAAGCAGCTACTCTAAATGCTTTAAATAGCTTCTGCTTATCCTTATCTCCATGTTTCTTGTTCAAACTTTTTTCTTTTTGGAGACAAGGTTTCACTCTGTCACCTAGACTGGAGTGCAGTGACATGATCTTGGCTCACTGCAGCCTTGGCCTCCTGGGCTCAAGTGGTCCTCTCACCTCAGCCTCCCAAGTAGCTAGAACTGCAGGTGCAAGCCTGCCACACCTGGCTAATTTTTCTGTTTTTTTTTGGTAGAGATGGGGTCTCACTATGCTGCCCAGGCTGGTCTTAAACTCTTGGGCTCCCAAAGTGCTAGGATTATGGATGTGAGCCACTGTGCCCAGCCTCAAACTTCCCATCACAGGAAGCTTCAAATACACAAAAACAGAATTATATAATGAATTCTCATTATCCATCATCACATTCAATAATTATTAACATTTTCCCATCATGTTTCATATATTTCCGCTTTTTTCCAGGAGAATTAAAAAAAATAGACTTTAGTTCTAGAACAGTTTTAACTACAGGAAAATTGAGAAGCTGTTAGAGTGTCCATCTACCTCGAACTCAGTTTCTCCTGTTATTAACATCTAACATTTGTATGGTTCATTTCTTACAATTAGTGAATGAATATTGATGCATTATCTTTAACCAAAAACCATACACTACTCAGGTGTCTTTGGGTTTTACCTAATATTGTTTTTCTACTCCAAGGTCCCATTCAAGATACCCTATTACATGGAGTTGTCATGTCTCCTTAGGCTCCTCTTGGTTGTGACAATTCCTCAGATATTCCTTGTTTCTGATAACCTAGACATTACTGAGGAATACTAGTTAGGTATTTTGTAGAATGTTCCTCTATTGGAATTTGGCGGTTTTTTTTTTTTAAATAAGATAGGGGTTATGGATATGGGAGAGGAAAATCACAAGTGAAGTACCATTTTCATTACATCAAGTCAAGAATTCACACTTCCAGAGGAGTTAATGCTCTCCCTTAAGGACAGACTATCTACCTACCTTATTTGGAGCTCTTCTTTGGGGGAGATTTTGCCTCCTCTCCTCCATTGATTTATTTATCACATCATTGATATCATTATAAACTCATCTCTGGAGGACTGTAAAAGCAAATCCTTTACCAACAATTTCAGTTAAATATTTCAGCATGCACCTTTCACAGAATAGGGTTCTTTAGCAAACATAAAACCGTGCTATTCTCACACCAACAAAATTAACAACAGTTCTCTAATTTTACTAAGTATTCAATGTATATTCAAATCTCTCTTGTCTTTTTCAATTGGTCTGTCTTTTTCAATTAGAGAAAGTCCACACATTGCAATTGCTTCTTATGTCTCTTTATTTTCTGTTCTTCTAAACATACCACCTGTCTCACCTATTTTTTTTTTCTGGAGCCTTTGATTTGTTGGAGAAACTGTTACCAGAAAAACAGGTTCTGATCCCAGCTCCAAAAGAGGATTCTTGAATCTTGCACAGGAAGGAATTAAAGGTGAGTCGCAGAATGAAGTGAGAAGGAGATAGTTTATTGAAAGTTACTCAGATACAGAGTAGGTGTCCTCCGAAAGCAAAAGGAGGAATGCACCATCTTTGCTGTAAACTCTTCTAAAAGCTAAGTTATGTCTACATGTGGGTGCTCTGACAGCATGACAAAATTGAGTACTTTGTTGATTTAGAGAAAGTTATCCTTGGCATTTTAGTTAGTAAGTACATCTAATCATGACTATAATAATCTTAAAAGCATTTATTGTATGTGATGTCAGGACATGTGGACATTCTGTTGTCATTGGCGGTTGTTCTTATAGGCATTATTAAGTCGTTTGTTCAGCTGTAAACTTATGACCATGGGTTGTGATTGGCAAGGAATATGCCTTGCTAGTTGAAAGACAGAGTTGATTTTAAAATGGTGTCATCTTGGCTCTCCTATGCTTCTGTTTCCCCAACAAAGCCAGATTACTTGTCCTGTAGAATCCTCCACATTCTGAATTTGGCTAATGGCTTTCTCATAGTGTTAACTTGTTTCTTTATATATTGTATTTTCTGTTACCCACAAAATAATTCTGATACACATTTGTAACCTTACCATGCCAGCATCTGCTATTCATCATGTTACCAAATTTCTGTTCAAGGACCACTAAAGCCACAGTCATGGACATTCTAGACCTCTAGAGGAGGGTGCAGATGCTATCCTTAATATATTCTCACTCAAGCAACCTCTCCACTTGGCATGGTGACGCTAAACAAGCTAGAAGATTTGCTACACCCAGGCCTGCACCAGCCCTCTCCTAAGACCTTAGGCACTCTCATTTCCTCCCCAGTCCTTCCCCGCTGCGTTTTTTTAAAAAGGGAAGTCATAGTTTCTCATAACCTTTGCTAGTGATGCTGGGCCTTGGTTGTTCCCTGAGGCTGTGATCTCCACACTGCTGCCATCACTGCTGGAACAGAGGTGCAGAGAGCTCGAGAGAGAGAAGGGAGGAAAAGCTGGAGATTTTGGGTTGTTGTTGCCTTCCTGTCTCCGGTAAAAGTGCTTTCTCCACCTGCAACCATTTCTCTGTTTCTGTACTGCTGAGTCTTATGTTCCTAAGACCAAGGAAAGCCCATTTTCTTTAAAGCCAATCACAATTTCTGTTGGCTGATGGAATATCTGTTGTTGTACAGTTGTGTTCCTGCTCTCAAATGCAAAACCATTTGATGCCACCCACATTCCAGGACTTAGGCTGGAAATGCTATCCCTTGTCCCTTTGTTATCTGTCGACAGGGATCAGTCCACAGTGTAGTTGGAGTCACAACAGTCTTAAAGAAGCCTTTCAATAGATACCCAAATGTGATTCAAAGGTGCACAGGCACACACCATAGTACCACATGGTGCCTATGTAAAGCAGGTATACCAGGAGTGCTAAGCAGAGAAGTAGCAAAACACACTGATTCCCACGTTCTCATTATATACTTGGGTGCAATTAAGCTGGCACAGTGGACTGTTCCTGTGGCTATTGTTCAAGTAGTGTGGATGCCCCCAAATGCTGAATATTTACTAGGACAACCAGGCAGAGAGAGTCGTGTACTATGATACGACAGTAGTCCCTCTTAGAGGAAGTGAGCTTGTCAGAAGTGGGAGTCCCCGAAGCTCTTCAGAGCTGTCACTGACCTGCTCTTCCATAGCGTCACTCCAGACCTGCTGGCCCAGCTATCCACTCTGATAACAGGTCTGTCTCTGCTAACAGGTCTAGCTCTGTCTCCTCAGTGAATGTTCTAGGCTCTGACTATAAGTGCTTATTTGGGCTCCCAGCCCCACATAGACCCTCTGTTCTATGCAAAGTGCCCCCCAAATGCCAAAGGAGCCAATAAACTAACAAAGCCAACTAACAAAACAGACAAATCTAGTGTGTCAGTAAAGGGTGTTTTATTGGGAAGCTTACAGACAGAAGTGTGGTCTTGGATGGCAGCAAGATAGGTAGGTTTCTGCACTTGTTACCCCCACACTCAGGGCTTATATACCACAGGTAAAGAGTATACATGCTCTGTGCAAGACAAAGGCAACTGTCTAGAACAGGCAAGAATGCTAACATGTCATAGCCTAGAATTTGTGTGATAACATCAAGGTTGACATATTCTTACAATAGGAATTGGGAGTCATTCCTGGGACTGGTACTAATCAGAAGTCAACATGGAGAATTAGCATTCAAGAGGGAGTCACTTTTCTTTCCACATACCACCCCTCTAATCCAGCTCTTGCAATCTCATGGACTCACATTTCCTCCCATGGTCCCTGAGCCTTCGGGAGAGGCTATGGGTGACATTTTGATGGTGTGAGTGACACCTTTTGTCAATTTGTTTTCCACATGTTAAGCAGAGGCCACAGTGATAACACAGCCAACAGGTAATGATAAGTATGCCAGGTATAAGACACAGAATTAAAAATGCCTGTTGCCATGTTTATTCAGGAGCCAAACCAAGAGGTGCAGAGCAGAACAGCAATAAGAACAGAAGACTATGGGTGGAATTAAAAATATTTAGCAGGTACCCGGTGGAGCAGTTCTTCCCCATTAAACAGAATGACTGTGGTAGCTCCATCTCTGTTGGATAGGACATGGGATTATGGGAGAGGAGTGCATACCAAACATGTTGTCAGAGGGGCAAAGGTGCTGGTAAATCTGTAAAGTTACAGGGGCAGCAAAGGACCATGTCAAATGGCAGCCAGGATGCTTCTTTAAGGGGCTGTGTTTATTGGTATGTGGAGTGTTTTGGTCCAGACTTCAACAGGATCAATGGAGACAACTTTAGTAGGAAGGGAATTCCTTGCAGTCTGGGAAGAAATGCTCTGCCCAACATAGGGAAAGTTGCTAGTCCAACCCCGATTCAGGTATCCCCTCCCCTGGCTCAAGATCTTGGGAGTCCTAAATAACCTTTGCCATTGGCCTTTTATCTGCTCCAGTAGAGATGCATCTGGTTGGACTTTCTTTACTACTGTGATTAATGGACCCTCCTCTGTGGTGGTCCTGAGTCATTGATGTGGTGCCAGCACCATATCTGTCTCAACCAAATTAAGGTTTTTAATGGCCTGAGGCAAAACCTTTGTCTAACTCTGCAAGATAGTGCATTTTCAGAGTGCTCATAACTGTGCCTTCAAAATACCATTTTTTTCCTTTCAATCACTGTGTTGCTTGGGGGAGTACACAGTAAGTGAAATATCCATTTATGTCCTTTTCATGCATTTAGTCTTGAACACCATGTCTGGTGAAATGCATGCCTCGGTTGCTATCAGTGTGTTGAGGTATCCATATATGACACTGAGTTGCTCCAAACCCCTGATGGTGGCTGTTTGGTTTGCTCTTATAAGAGAAGTCGTACAACAATCCCATGGCAGTGTATACACGTTAGTGCATACATTTGTCCCGAGATTGCTGCAGGCATCTGATGTAGTCTACCAGTCTCTCACAGGGGTGACTGTCTTCTATGTCCAGGTGTATATGGGATGTGGCAGAGGTACAGGTGGAAACACATGAAGCAGTTTGCTACTTCCACCACTAAATATGCATAGCAGTGAGCTAATCTTTATCTGTTTGCTCTTTGCCAGCCCAGTCATGGAGAAGCCCACTATGGTACGTACCTAATCAACCAACTCAGTATTCTAAGTTTTGCTAGGATATCTGCCTCCATGTTGGTGGGAAGTGAATCTGACCAGTGTGCTGAAGCAATTAGGTCCATAGTGGGTTCCTGTAGACTTTTCCAAATGTCTTTCCACTTACCAGCTCCCTATAAGGATTTTCAAATTATATACCCATTATCTCAGGCCTTTTGGACAAGCCAAATATTAAGACTGTTAAATACTGCCATACTGTCTGTATAGAGAACTATAGGTGGTGGCTCATAGGTACAAACCTGCCATGCAGGTCGGAGTTCTGCCCATTGACTGCTCTGTTGCATTCCCCTCTCAAACTAGATACTATCGGTCTGTCATTGTGCAGGTACTACTGTCCATACACAGAGATATCAGGGCTCAATTCGTCTGAGTACCAAGCATTGTCAGGAAAGGGGACCATGCCTTAATGTACCATTGGAGACATCTCCTGTGGGGGCTCCACAGTAGGGGCAGCACTGGACTCATAATGTGCTGGCCCTAAGACAGCAGGCAGTTCATCTCCTAGGGAATGCATGGAGAGGGCACTATTTAGTTGCATGTATGCATGCCACTTTTGTAAAGTGGAGACTTGGGCAGTAGTTAATGCAGGCCTAGCAAACACTGCTTCTACCCAGTCCTTGATAGGGAGACCTGTTATCTCTGGTACCAGGAAAGCAGCAGGTATGTATTCAACTTGTGGCAAGACCTTCTATACCCCTAGGACCTGTTGTTCAACTGGGAAATTGCGGGTTTCAGTACCCTTCTATAATTGTGACTAAAATCCTAAAGGAACTGCTTCTCTGTTCTGGACTTGTCAGAGGGTCCAATGGTCACATCCAAAGACACTGGTATTCCAGGAAGCAGGGACCCTAAGTCTTGTCTAAGTCACTAGTATTTTATTCTTCTCAAATGCTTCCTCTTGTTCTTTATCCCAGCAACAACTAGATCCCTTTCTCGCTAGTCAGTATAAACATGGGATAAAAACACATCAATTTCACAAAAGACCTAGAAAAATTTAGAGCTATTTAACTGTTTTGGGTAAGACATCCATGAGTGCACTTGGATGTCTAACCCAACCAAGTGACCTCTAGGAACTTTACAGCTGATTCTGGGCCTTGTATCTTTTGCAAATTGATGGCCTATCTTCTGGATTGGAGTAGGATGTACAGTGCAAAGAGATGTTGCTATAGCAATAGCAAGTCTTCAGAAATTAACATAATATCATCAGTATAATGCCTGTGAATCACGGTGTAAAGTAATGCTAAGGAAGGTATTAGCCAAATCTAACACAGCTTGATAAATGCCTGTATCTTGTATTATTTGTTCTATCACTTGAGTTATATTAGGCACAACAGCCTGTATCTTGGGAACCATTTTATTTAATTTTCAGTAGTCTGTGGTTGTACACCAGGTGTCATCTGGTTTTCTTACTGGTCATTGAGCAGGCTCTGGGCTGGCCAGATCCTATCAACTTTTTTCAGTTCCTGTATGGCTATAATTTCTTCTCTCTCAACAGGAAGATGATATCGCTTCACATGAATAATTCACTGTGGCAGAGGGAGGTACCATGTTGCCAATTTGCTTCTCCTCTTGTAATACCTTCTACTGTTCAAACTCATAGGCAGAACTCATCACAGATGTTTCCAAAGTGAATCCTAAAAGGATGTCCATAACCAAGATGTTTTCTAAGATAGATGAGATAAAGACAGTGAAGAAGGAGGGGGGACTCCATCCAACACCAAGGAGGATTATTTTCCCCTACAGTAACCATCTATGGCTGCCCACTTACCAGGCTGTCTCTGGGTTCCCATGAATCAAGGTGCATTCTGCACCTCTGTCCGCTAAAACTAAGGTTCTCTGCTTGTGTTTTCTTTGTAGTGGGGGTAGGGGCTTGCACAGATTATAAGCTCCATGTGGGGCCTCTGGTCACCCCCTATTGCTGGTACATGAAGACAACCTTGGCCCCCAGCCCCAGGCTGTAGGCCAGAGAGGAGTTCATTCCTGGAACACAGAGACTGGAGTTCTTTTACGTAGGGTCTCTTCTCCTTTTCCCTCTTCTGGCAGGGCACTAGGAAGGGAGCCAGGTCTTTCCGGGCATTCTTCTGATTCACTAAAACTGCATTAGGTTGTTAATTAAAATTTTCTGTCTACTTCAGCAGATATCGGATCATACCACATTTGTTTCCCGGTGATCCTAACCTCCGTTTTGACCTCCCTGTTTTGGTCCAGCAGACTTTGTTTCTCATTTTTCCCTCTTTAGTGATCCATAAGACCTCATCTGTTTCTTTTCTGTCTCTCTGAGATGAGTTATGGCTTCTCTCAAATTATATACATCTTGTCTCCAAGGGAGTTTAAAAGGGACATGAGGTCATGCCAACCTGGGAGCATTCTTGTGATAACTTTTCATGCCTGCAGGAAACACAGCCTTATCTGATCCTTCAAATTGTTGGGCATATGTAGTCTGGCACATGTCCAGCCCCCTTAGATGGCTCTGTGCTTCTTCCAAAGTCTGCTGTGGTGGGCTGTGTCCAAGGAAGTCTCCTTCATTTGGCCAAGCTTCTCTCATGGCCATTATAATTAAACCCACGAGGCTATGATTACCCTCATGGTGCTCACATTGTGCAAACACTGTCTCAAAATGAGATGAGTGGCCGTATATTATATTACATCACATTATAATTATTTTGCATACATTTCTTCTATGAGATTTATAGTTTTGGAACTTATATTTATGTCTTTGATCCAAGTTAAGTATTTTTTTCTTTGTAAAATGGTCTTACTCTGTTGGCCAGGCTGGGGTGCAGTGATGTGATGATGGCTCACTGCAACCTTGACTTCCCCAAGGTGGGTGATCTCCCACCCAGCCTCTAAAGTAGTTGGACTACAGATGCATGCCATCATATCCAGCTAATTTTTGTATGTTTGAAGAGATGAAGTCTGGCTCTGTTGCCCAGACTGGTAGCTAGACTAAGAAAAAGAGAGAGAAGACCCAAATAAATAAAATCAGAAATGAAAAAGGAGACATTATAACTGATACTGCAGAAATTCAAAAAATCATTAGAGGATACTATGAGAAACTATATGCCAGCAAATTAGAAAATCTAGAAGAAATGGACAAATTCCTAGACATATAAAACTTATTAAGATTGAAGCAGAAAGAGATCTCAAACCTGAATAGACTAATAGAAAGTAACAAGATTGAAATTGTAATAAAAAGTGTCCCAGCAAAGAAAAGCCTGAAACCCAACGGCTTCACTGATGAATTTTTCCATACGTTTAAAGAAGAACTGATACCATCTAATATCTTTTTTACTTAAACTATTACAAGAAAAATAGAGAAAGGGAGAATACTTTCAAACTCATTCTATGAGGCCAATGTTACGCTGGCACCAAAGCTAGCAAAAGATACATCAAAACAAAACAAAAACCAACAACAAAAACTACAGGCCAGCATCTCTGATAAATATTGATGCAAACATCTTCAACAAAATACTAGCAAAAGGAATTCAACAATACATTAGAAAGAACATTCATCATGACCAAGTGGGATTTATCCCAGGGCTGCAAGAATGGTTCAACCTATGCAAATCGATCAATGAGATACATCCTCTCAACAGAATGAAGGATTAAAAGCCATATGATCATTTCAATTGATGCTGAAAAGCATTTGATAAAATTCAACATTTCTTCATGACAAAAAAATCCTAAAAGCACTGGTTACAGAAGTAACATACCTCAAAATAATAAAAGCTTTATACAGGAGACCATCAGCTATTGTCATACTGAATGGAGGAAAACTGGAAGCCTTTCCTCTAAGATCTAGAACATGACAAGATTGCCCACTTTCACCACTATTATTCAGCTGGAATCCTAGCTAGAGCAATGAGACAGGAGAAAGAAATAGTGGACATACAAGTTGGAAAGGAAGAAGTCAAATTATCCTTGTTTACAAATGATGTGATCTTATATTTGGATGAACCAAAAGACTTCACCAAAAAAGAATTGGAATTGAGAGATCCAGTAAAGTTGCAGGATTTAAAATCAACATACAAAAATCAATAGCATTTCTATATGCCAACCTTCAACAATCTGAAAAAGAAACTAAAAAGTAATCCCATTTACAATATCCAGAAATAAAATTAAACACCTGCTAATTAAACAAATAAGTGAATGATCTTTACAATAAAAACTATAAAAACTGATTAAAGAAGTTGAAGAGGACTCTAAATAATCGAAATATACTTCATGTTCATGGGTTGGAAGGATAAATATTGTTAAAACATCCATGCTACCCAAAGCAATCTACAGTTTCAATGCAATCCCTATTAAAATATCAATGATATTCTTCACAGAAGTAAAAAAAAAATACTAAAATTTATATGGAACCACAAAAGACCCCGAATAGCCACAGCTATCCTAAGTGAAAATAATTAAACTGGAAGAATTCCATAACCTGACTTCAAATGATATTAGAGCTATAGTCACCAAAACAGCATGGCACTGACATAAAAACAGACACGTAGACCAATGGAACAGAATAGAGGACCCAGAAATAGGTCCACACACCTACAATGAACTCATTTTTGACAAAGGTGCCAAGAACACACACTGAAGAAAAGACAGTCTCTTCAATAAACAGTGCTGGGAAAACTGGATATCCATATACAGAAGAATGAAGCTAGACCTCCTGTCTTTTGTCATATACAAAAATAAAATCAAAATTGATTAAAGACCTAAAGGCCTCAAAACTATGAAACTACTATAAGAAAACATTGGGAATATCTCCAGTACATTGGTCTGGGAAAAAATTTCTGGAGCAATACACCACAAGCACCGGCAACCAAAGCACAAATGGACAAATGGGATCACATCAAGTTGAAAAGCTTCTGCACAGCAAAGGAAACAATCAACAAAGTGGAGAGACAACCCCCAGAATAGGAGATTTGAAAATTACTAATCTGACAGGGGATTAATAACCAGAATGCATAAGGAGCTCAAACAACTCCATAGGAAAAAAATCTAAGAATTCGATAAAAAATGGGCAAAAGATTTGCGTAGACACTTCTGAAAAGAAGACATACAAATGGTAGGCAGGCATATGAAAAGATGTTCAACATCATGAAACTACAGAGAAATTCAAATCAAAGCAGCGAATTATCGTCTCACCCCAGTTAAAATGGCTTCTATCCAAAAGACAGGCAATAACAAACACTGGCAAGGAAAAGGAACCCGGGTACACTGTTGGTGGGAATGTAAATTAGTACAACCGCTATGAACAGTTTGGAGATTCCTCAAAAAACTGAGGTAGAGCTACAATACGATCCAGCAATCCTACTGTTGGTTATATACCCAAAAGACAGGAAATTAATATATTAAAGATATGTCTGCACTTCCGTGTTTGCTGCAGCACTGTTCATGGCATCTAAGATTTGGTGTGTCCATCAACAGACGAATGGATACAGAAAATGTATTATATATACACAATGGAGTACTATTCAGCCATAAAAATGAATGAGATTCTGTCATTTGCAACAAAATGCATAGAACTGGAAATCATTATATTAGGTGAAATAAACAGGGCACAGACAGACAAACATGGCATATTCTCACTTATTTGTGGGATTTAAAAATCAAAACAATGAAACTCATGGACACAGAAAGTAGGAGGATGGTTACTGGAGGATGGGAGGGTAGTTGTGGGGGTGGAGGAGAGGTGGCAATAGTTACAAAAAATAGAGGGAATGAATATGACTATTTGATCATACAGCAGGGTGACTATAGTCACTAAAACGTAATTGTACATTTAAAAATAGTTAAAAGCATGTAATTGGATTGTTTGTAGCACAAAGATTCAATGCTTGAGGGGATGGATACCCCAATCTCCATGATGTGATTATTGTACACGGCATCTCTGTATTAAAATATCTCATATACTCCATAAATAAATATATCTATTATGTACCCACAAAAATTGAAAATAAAAGAACAGTGGACATTAAAATAATAATAGGGTCAGTGGGTCAGTCTGCTTCTGGAGTGAAGTAAGTGCTGGGGAGATGTGGCCTGAATTGATGAAGAATAAATTAACTGGAAATCTGGATGAGTAAAGCAAGCATCAACATCTTCTGCCATCTGTGCAGACTGATTGGGGAAGGGAGGTGGGGAGGTGAGATAGCTACCACCTTGTTGTGTGGGCTCCTTCTAAGAGTGTCGGTGAGGTGGTGGTGGAGGGGCTATCAAACAGACTCAAGGCAGGGATGAGAGCTGTCTGTGCAGGAGGAGTGGATGCAGGACCTGCCTGGAAACACCAGAAAGATGAGAGACCTTAGTCAGGTCCTGATACCTGCTGCCTTAGTTCACAGGGCAACCAGTAAAGGAGATGGGGTAGAGAACTCATTTGTGAGCTAACCAGAGATGTGTTTATTGACATATTATTTCATGTTTTTATTCATAGTTGATGTTACATACACATTTATGCATGACTATTTTATGTTAAAGTGTTTTTTATTTTAGTTAACCTATATCATTGCAGAATACAGTTGTCATTAGGCATAAACTTGCATATTCATTGAAGTTTTTGCTTTTATTTTAATCAAATTTATAATTGTTCATAATTGAAAGAGTCAAATATTTGCATAGGATTGCTTGAGAAAAATAAGCGCCTTCTCTGCTTCTTATCAATTTCTACTTTTCTAGGAAGCAACCACTTTCAACATTCTTAGCTGATTTTTTTGACTTGATCTCCATATCTCTAAGTACCATTTGTTTATTAATACTGTGTGTGTTTTTGTTTTGTTTTGTTTTGTTTTGTTTTTTCAGTTACAGCCATTGTTGCACAGCACAGTGGTGGGCGAATGCAATAGTTAGAGCACTTGTTCTCTTTCGCCCTTCCCATTCCTTCCTCTTCCCAGTATATTATATAGTAATTATGTTTGGTTCAGTCATTCCTTGTTTCCTTTTCCATGACTAATACTCTCATATGTCACCTTTAATACTTTTCACTTCTGGCTCATTTGTTCCTCCTGGAGTTAATACTTGCCTTGTTTTTGTTTATCTTCTAGATAACTCTCATTAATTTAACTTTGATATCACTTCTGTTTGTATGACTCTTTTGATAAGTCAGAAACTTTGGGCATTCTATTAATTTTACTTTCTTGGAAATATCACTCCTGGGCCCTTCTGGTATTCTCCCATCTGAAATGGAGGCTGCTACCTATGAGCAGAGCCACCGTCCTAGGATGTCCCTCCACCACCATCTGGGACAGTGCTTCTGTGTGAAGTGGAGCCACCTGGGGTCCTGCCAAAATTCAAACTGATTAAAGATGTCAAGGCTGGGCCTTTGAATCTTTCTGTCTTGTTTCATGAGATGTTGAATCTGCTGGTTCATGGATGATAGCAAGGATCTCTCATGGTTTTCTGTATCACTTTCTTCACGGTAAGCATATGCTAGTGTATTTTTACTGAACTTCTGTGCTCAATTAATAACAGCTTTTTTTTCATTGTGCCAGAAAACACATTACATAAAATTTGGTATCCTAACTGTTTTGAAGTGTGCAGTACTGTGGTGTTATCTGTAAGCACACTGTTGTGCCACAGATCCTGATAACTTATCTTACAAAACTGAAACTCTATGTTCATTGAACAAAAACTCCTCATTAACCCCCATTCGCCTCACCCAGCCTTTGGCAATCACCATACTACTTTCAGCTTCTAAGGGTTCAGACGCCTCATCTAAATGGAATAGTGCAGCGTTGGAGCTTCTTTGTGGCTTATTTCACCTAGCCATGTTCTCCAGGTTCGTCCATAGTGCAGCCTATAATGGGATTTCCTCTTTTTAGGCTGAATAATACTCCATTGTCTGTATGTACCACATTTTCTTGATCAATTCATCTGTTAAGTGATGCTTTGGTTGCCTCTATTTCGTGGCTGTTGCGAATAATGCTGCTATGGACATGGGTGTGCAGATGTTTTCTTCTGTAACGTCCCTCATTTTGCTGGAATTAATCTTTCAGTAGCTACTTCTGACAGCACATATTTAAAGTAAGTTTGTTTTAATGTTGTCCATTATTGTTTTGCTCCTCCCCAGGAAGAGGATAGGAGTGCATGAGGGTGCCCTTTGGCACGTATTTTATAGGGAAGAAAGAGATAGTATAATTGACCAGTGCTCAGTCTGCACATTCTGCAATTTCAGAACTAATGTGGATACAAAAACAATTTAAAAAAAAAAAGTCCTTCCCAGAAGTGGGAGTCATCCTCAAATATGGTGGACCTGGGACAGCAGACTCCCCTGCCAGGCCTCTTCCATGGGGACCCTTTCTGCAGTGACTGGGGTTTCTTCCCATTTTACCCTAACCAGTGTCTTGACTCAAGGGACAAGGTGTGTCTTCAGCTGTGCCCACACTTGGGGGAAACCTGAGTGGTGTCAGTAGATTATAAATATTTGCTTCTTATGGGTTATTTGATTACTTATGAGGTATGTATTTTGATTTCATTTTACCGGAAACACAATAAACCAGGATGTGGTGAACCTAACAATCACATCCACTTTTCTAAGTCAGGAAGGCCTGCCTTGTCAAAAAGACCTGTCTGAGAAAAAGACAGTCCTTGCAGCCATAAAAAAGAATGTTTTCATGTCCTTTACAGGGACATGGATGAAGCTGGTCCATCATTCTCAGTAAACTAACACAGGAACAGAAAAGCAAACACCACATGTTCTCACTCATAAGTGGGGGTTGAACAATGAGAACACAGGGACCCAGGGAAGGGAGCATCATACACTGGGGCCTGTCGGGGCATGGAGCACAGGGGGAGGAAGAGCATTAATAAGTGCAGCAAACCACCATGACACATGGATACCTGTTCTGCACATGTATCCCAGAACTTAAAAAAAAGAAAACATAGCCCTTGTTAGATTGAGGATTCAGGAAGAACCAGATGGGCTGGGCAGGAGAGTTTTTACTTGGAACCTGCAAAATGAGTAATGACATCTTCTCCCCACCCTGCAGCTCAGCCCCAGCAGCCACCTCCTGGGTGCAGGAGCAGCACAATGGCACCACCTGGTGATCGGTGCTCTTCCTTTCCCAGATCAAGCCAGCCCTGAAATCCACCTGTCCCTCCTGTGTGCCTGGGATTTCTTCACTGGACACCAGCCCAGTCAGCTTTCCTGTAAAGCAGAAAAAGCACGAGGTTAAACCATTTTAGGGGAGGAATCGTATCATCTCCACCTCTGGAGAGATCCCTGTCACTGTGTTCAGGGGAAGGGCCAAGCCTCACTACCCATGCAGAGAAGAGGCTCTGGCCATGATGGTACCTGTGGAGAGCTGAGGACCTATGTCTTCTACACTGATGGCCAAAACCTGCAGATTGGGTGATGGCTTCCCCTCAGCTGTGTCCTATCAGGTTCATCCAGGCCTGAAGAAATAGACCACGCCCACTGCCTCCAGTGGTGGTGTTGAAACGGCTTCGTTGTTTGCGATAAATACCCAAGCTTGTTGTCCTGTGATGGTTAATGACAAGGAAACACACGTGGAGCAGGTTAAGGAACGGAAAGTTTAATAGACAAAGAAGAAAGAGAAAGCTTTATCATACAGAGAAAACAGGTTGCCCAAGAGGGTTTCAGGGTTTGGGGTGGGATGCAATCGGCTTTATGGAGAGGCTTCAGGATCCAGTGATTGATTTACATGGGGCTCAGGGGATTGGTTTGACCAGGTGTTTCATTTACATAGCCTGTGAAGAAACTGGCCCTCCCACCCTAGTCTTTTATTATGCAAATGTGGCCTCTACCTACCTGGCATCCTAACCTGCACACTTGGCTTTAACTGACCGGTGCTGTGAAACCCACACATGGGTAGACACAGAAAAGGGAGGGGGAACCGCCACGTTGGGTGTACCTGGCTTTTCGTATAGCTGCCGGCGTTTACATATGCAAGCTTCCAGTTTGCTTGCAGCTTTTCAGGCTGCTTTCTGTTAGAAAAGAAATGGTTTTGGGACTGCTTTTTATTAAAGGAAAATCCCACTGAGAACTCTTTTGTTCTCTCTGTTTAAAATAATTTCTTAGTAACTTCTGTATTATTCCCCTCAGGAGTGATAACCGTAACTGTCGTTAGGAGATGTTGGACAACGATTATTTTTGGCTACTTTCTGCTGAGAAGGGGGTGTTGTGTGGGGGACAGCAGTTGGGGCTTCTCCTGATTTATTTAAGTGTCCTCAGAAGAATGGCATGACCATGTGTGGCTCTGTTTTCAGCACCACTTGGAGTTTGATTGCTTCTAGGTGAAAGGAAATAAATTTTACAAAAGGGTTTAAAATATAGAGTTAGAATACGAGGATTAAGATTACCATCGTTAGTGAGGGTACCATACACCGTAATTATGACAGCAGAGTTTGGCACCTGTTAGTTATTTTAATGGATTGTAACACCAGTTAGCCTCCACTAGATGTCACTGTACATTATTAGAAACCGTCATATAAAAATAACATTTTACTTTGGGAAAAACATACATTTTTCTCCTTGACTTGCCATTAGGTGATAACTTTAGGTTTACTTCATTTTTTATAACTTGCAATATGATTGGGAGACATACATCATTGGGTGGCTAAATACCTGCTTTGGTCCACATAAATCCACTTTAAAAAAATTAAAGACTTTGTCCATCTTTTAACAAATCCATTTTCTTCTTTTATCTCTGTATTCAGTTATTCCTTGCACACCCTTTGTTTAGTATATATTAAAATGTATCAATTCCAGATCTAGCAGCAATTCATGATACCTGCTATGACCTCAGTAGAGCCCTGTTCCTTTAGCACAAGGAAAGTGTTCTTGATTCTGCTCTGAATGATGTAAATCAATTTCTTTTACTTTACTTGTTAGAAATATTGTTCCTCATCTGTAAAATGTAAATGTGGATATGGGCTGAATTACTAAGTGGTTTTATTTCTTCATTCCCCTGATATTTGTTGTGCACCTACTGCAAGTCAAATACATGGCATGACATTGCTTCCTTGTTCACACCAGATCAGATGAGAAAATAAGACATTATAGCCAGTTGTGGGGACACACACCTGTAATCCTACCTACATGAGAGGCTGAGGCAGGAGAATCACTTCATCCCAGGCGTTTGAGGTTACAGTGAGGTGTGATATTACCATTGCATTTCAGCCTGGGCAACAGACACTGTCTCTGAAAAACAGTAAAGACATTGTGAACTGTCTACACTGACTCTGTGTCTCACAAAATCCATGTCCTGTAACTTTTCTAAATGGCATCTCTGTGTCGTTTTCATGAACATGTGTCTGGTATTTTTTTCTAACCTTTTACTTTCAACTTTTCTATACCTTCTACTGAAATTACGGCTTTTGTAAATAGCCTATGGTTATTTATGTATTGACTTGTTTTTCTTCCTATACACTATTTGTCTTGTCATTGGAGTGTGTGAGTCCATTATGTTTAATGTCATTGCTGATGTCACTGGGTTTAAGTCTGTCCATTGTCATTTGCTGCCTTCTAATATTATCTCTTTTTCACTCAACTATTTTTCTTCTGTTGCCTTCTTTAGATGAATAAAAAAACTTTACATTATTGTGGTCTTCTAAATAACTGTTTTACTTACAACTTCTCTTATTATTTCTTTAATTATCTGAGAAAGCACAATAATCCATGGCTTATTATAACTGACAGCAGACCGTAACTTCCCTGACTTCCACCTACCTGTGCAGACAGCCCACAGGAGAATCAGTGCTCTGGCTCTGAGACACAGGGGGCGGAAGCAGGAGAGTAACTGGATGGTGAAGCTGTAGCTGCAGAGGCATCCGGGCCCCTCACCTGCACTCCTCGTAGATGTCTCCTCCACTGAACGCCTGCGATGCCCTCTCCTCCGTGTGCTCCTGCCAGAGTCTCCCCGTCTCCACTGACAGCAGCTCCACCCTTCTACTCACTCAGTCCAACACTGTGGGTGTCCTTGATTCTTCTTTCTCACACCACAGATACAATTCATTAGCAAGTGCTGTGAAGTCCATCTTCAAATTCATCCGGAATCCCATCACTTCCCACCATTTCCTCTGCTCACACCCCAGTCAAGGTAACCAGCGTCTCCACCCTGGAATATTGCTCTCCTTCCCCACCAATTCCCTACTGCCTCACTTGTCCCCACCTCTCAATTCTGTTCTCAGCACAGCAGCCAGAGAGAAGCTTTCAAAGTATAAGTCCCACAATGTCCCACTTTTCAAAACTGTCCTCTGACTCCCCATGTCATTCATAGCAACGGTTGAAACCCTTCCCACACCCTCCAGGCCTCCCTGCTCTGGCCACACCTCTGACCTCATTTCAGTTTCTCTCTGTCCAGCCCTTCTGGCCTCTGCCTCCTTCCAGGAACACAGACACTTCCCTGCCCTAGTGCATCTGCACTGAGGGCTCCTGCCTGAAAAGAGCTTTCCCAGTCATCCTTGTGGACAGCTCCTCACATCCCTCAAGTCTTCACTCAAAGGTCACATTTGCCACAAGGCCCATGCTGACCACCCAGCACAGCAGCCGCCTCCCTGTCCCCACAGCCCACACTCTGATCACCTGCCCACAGCACTTGCCACCTTCTCACTCAAGCATTTTCTGTTCTTACTCTGCTTATACTGTATCTATCATCTGCCTACAGAGGTGTCCAATCTTTTGGCTTCCCTGGGCCACATGGGAAGAAGAATTGTCTTGAGCCACACATAAAACACACTAATGACAGATGATGAGCAGAAAAAAGAGAAAAAAGGAAAAATGTATGCACATAATTTTCATGATATTTCCCACCACAGATAAGCAAAAACGTCCTCGTATTGGAAGCTGTCCTGGGCCACCCAGCCTGTGAACCACAGGCTGCATAAGCTTACATCTAGAATGCATACACTACAAGGCTGGAAATCCTCCTGATTTTACTAAAATGTTTTCTAAATGCAAAAACAGTCACGTACCTAGTAGACAACAAATGTCAGTTGAATGAATGATCACTGTAGGGCACCTCCCTATTCTAAAGGCAGTGTCTTTATTAATGTAGCCTCAGGCCAAATGCTGTTTTGTGGCAGCTACAGAACAACATCATCTCACACTGACATCAGTGCTGCCAGAGCTTTTCTCCCCAGGGCTGCGTGTGTGCCCTCCCTCCCTCCCTCCTCCCACACCAACCCTCCTGCACGCTGCAGCACACAACCATATTTATCTCTTCAGGAAAGATAACCCTAGGCTTATGGGTCCAATTTTCCAACCACATATGAATCTAAGTTAGACTCTGCTTTATAAATCCATGAGTTTGGATTGGAGGGAGCACTAAGATTACTACAGATCAGGCAGGAAGAAGAGTAGGAGAGAGAGCAGAAGGAGTTCCAACAGAAAGTTACCTACGATGAGAAACTACGGGAGCCCTCCTCTCTGCAAGTATCAGAATCTGCTTCATTTAAGAAGTTTGGGGAAAAGATGGAAAATACAATACAGGAAAGAGACCTAGAAGGAGGGCAAGAGGGACAGGGGTCTGAAAATTTCTCTCCAGATACCACAAGGACTTCTATGTGTAGAGACCACCCTAGGTGACACTCAAGTGCCTGTGATCACAGGCCTTGGTGGGACAAGTTTCTACTGAAAGGCCAAGGACAATGGAGCAGCAAACGAGACCCAGCCCAGCAGTGACCACATAAAGCCCACCGTGTCCTGAGCACCCACTGGGCACAGGCCCATCTCCTCCCTCCCCCACAACAAATCAGCACAAGAAACACGTGGACTGTAGAAGGTTCTCAGGTCTTCCATTTATTTTGACTCTCAAATTTCAGGAATCTTCTTTAATTAACCCATCAATGTCTCATGGAAATAATCTGAAGAAGTAAATTATAATAGGAATTTTATAATTTTAATAGGAAAATAGGAAGATTTTAATAGGAAAATAAGAAGTTACAGCTCAGTGCACCATGAAGTTGAGACAGAGATGGAGACATCGCAGCCCCAGGTCTCTGGAACAGGAAAGATGATGGAGAAGGAATGCAGGTCAGCGTGGGGAAGGGGTCATGGTGAACACGGGGCTGGGTTGGTCTCCCCACCTCCTCATTATGCCTATAGGGACACAGACACATCCAGATGCCTTTGCAGTAAGAGAAGCCAGGGTCCTTGAAGTCCCAAATAGAAGGTGTGGATAAATCTTGCCTCTCAGTCCCACACAAGGCAGCTGTCTCACACGATAAAAAAATTCAATAACAAATTTCTATCAGTCACACTTTAAACAACCCATCAACAGCTCAATATATCCAAGTCAAAGAAACCCCCGTAACACAGCTGTGCCCACTGTTGCCCCCAATAAGCAACACACATGAGCCCTCCACCCTCCCCGGGGTCTCGCCTTTACAAGCCGTAGCCCGGTAGCCCGCCCTGGGCGTCACGTTGGCCTAGTGTTGCTGCCAGCGGCTGCACGTGGTCGGCTGAGTCCGCCTCAGACTCAAAGCTGAGCTCCTCGACCTCAACGCCTGGCGGTTATGTTGCTGCTCCTCCCGTTCGCTATGTCAACGTCCACTAGCTGCCCGATTCCCGGGGGCCGGGACCAGCTGCCCGACTGCTACAGCACCACACCGGGGGGCACGTTATACGCCACTACCCCGGGAGGCACCAGGATCATCTACGACCGAAAGTTCCTGCTGGAGTGCAAGAACTCACCCATTGCCCGGACGCCCCTCTGCTGCCTCCCTCAGATTCCCGGGGTCACAACTCCTCCAACAGTCCCACCCTCCAAGCTGGAGGAGCTAAAGAAGCAGAAGGAGACAGAGGAAGAGATACCCGATGATGCACAATTTGAAATGGACATCTAATCCAGTGCAGATGACCCCATGTGTGGAGTTACAGAGGAATCCCTGCTGCCACCACCTCTTCCTGGGGCATCCAAAGGCCAGCTGGCCTCATCTAATCTGGAAGGGAGTGACTTGTTAGTTCCAGGCCTCTTTAGTTCTGAGGCATAGACCAGGGATAGGAGTGGGCAACTTGCCAAGCCCTTAACTCTACTTCCTCTTCGGTCTGTGGGTACTTCTCCCAGCCCTAAACCATCTATATTCAGGGGCTGGAACTGGGGAATGGAGTAAGTCACCTTCTGGCTGCTTAGTAAACATTCAAAGAAAAAAAAAAAATGTCCTGAGCACTATCACTGCCTGGGGTATGACAAAAACAGAACCTGGTCAGAGCCTACAGGAAACGCCACTAGAGGAGGAATTGCGGGTTGAGCGAGCTCCCCCATGGTCTCCCAACCACAATATCCCAACAATTTCAGGGATCAGCCTCCTTCATACTTACTTGCAGCCTGAGAGTAGCTTCCTCCTTTTTTACCTGTGGGAAGAAAATGTCCTGTGAGGGCTCTGAAAGGTGCCAGCAATACCATTACTGGGTATATACCCAAAAGATTATAAATCGTTCAATTATAAAGACACATGCACACGTTATGTCCATTGCAGCACTGTTTACAATAGCAAAGACCTAGAATCAACCCAAATGCCCATCGATGATAGACTGGACAAGGAAAATGTGGCACATATACACCATGGAATACTATGCAGCCATAAAAAACAATGTTTGTCTCCTTTGTAGGGACATGGATGAATCTTGAAACCATTATTCTCAGCAAACTGACACAAGAACAGAAAATCAAACAGCAAATGTTCTCATTCATTGGTGGGTGTTGAACAATGAGAATACATGAACACAGGGAGGGAAACATCATATACTGGGGTTTGTTGTAAGGGAATAGGGGAGGGACAGTGCGGGGTAGGGAGGTTATGGAGGGATAACACTGGGATAAGGGCCAGATATAGGTGATGGGGATGGAGGCAGCAAATCATATTGCCATGTAGGTACCTATGCAACAATCCTGCATGTTCTGCACACGTATCCCAGAACGTAAAGTTCAATTATATATATATATATATATATATATATATATATATATATATATATATGTGAAATGAGGTAGCTTTCACTGCATGCAATGGAGTTCTGCGGCTCCTGGTTGTTCTGGGTGCTCAGTGTCCAGAGAGTGGGATGGAAGGAGGCTTTGTGCAGAACAGTAACCATGTCCTATAATTTATTTTTTTCTTCATTAGCCTTCTTGTCATAAAGTCAAACACAGGTAACATAAAAGAAAAAAGATGTTAAAATGGTGACCTTTAATCAAAGGTAAACATCCTTTAAGAGAGAGAGAAGTTTGTCAACTGACCTAGAAACCCCCTCAATTGTCCCAGCTCAATAATAAATTCTTCCCTATTAAATCAATCACATTCTGACTTTTATGGTCATTACTTCTTTGTTCTATTTTATATTTTCATCATCCATAATTATAGTTCAGTTTTACTTTTTAAAATGTTTTTTGTTCCCATTTGCTCTATAGGTTCTCCCTTTGAAATTAATATTGTCTGGTAGAGTTTCCTGTTGTTTGCATTTTGTGGATTGTACCCCAAGATATGGTTTAATATGTATCTCTATTACCTGTATTTTCAAGTATTTGTAGGTTGGTATAGAGGTTTGCATCTATTCAGTTTATTCCCTATGAGTTTTGATGATACTATATAATATTTTACATCAAGAGGAGTTTAATACTGGTTATTTTCTTTATTGTGATATAAATTCCATTTTTTTCAATGGCTATATCTTTGAATTCATTACATATATCATAAAAGTTGTAGTCTCAGTTTTCTATTTCTTCTTAAGTATTATTTTAATTTCTAAAATAAGAGATTTATCCTCTTCTACTAGTGGCCTATTCATAGATACTTGTTTTTTGAGAGACTAAACCAAGCATCCAACAACCTGTGACCCAGCAATTGCACTCTTGGATATATATATACATATAAATACATGCATTGATGTGCCCAAAGATATGAAAATATTATTCATCACAGCATTATTTGTAAAACTCTGGATACAATACAAATGTCTATCAATAGTGGAGGGACAGGAAATGTGAGCTATTAATAAAGTGGGCCACCTGACAGCCATGGGAGTGTACAGGCTACGACCACACACAGCAAGACCTGGGACATTAGTGACTGTATCCAGAACTGACTCATCTCATTTATGCTTTTAGAAATCAACACAGTGTCTGCTCTAGGGTCAGAGAGAGTGATTTGTGACTAAGCAGAAACCTAGGGTGCTTCCTGGAGGCTGGCAGTGCTGTTCCTTGATGTGGGTGCTGTTTACCTGAGTGTTCACTTTGTGAAAACCCACGGCCCATTTGTGGTTTGTCCACCTTTCTCCATGCATGTTGTCAATATACATTTCTGGTGTTTTGAAACAATTCTCTCTAAACTGATGTAGAGTCTCTTACTGACAGTCCTTAGAAAGGCTGCATTGAAAAAATCAGTGCAATTATTAAAAATCCAGGAAATAAATGCCTATGACTAAGATATAAAGAGAGAATCTACAACAAGAGCAGTCAGGTTGGGAGCTGACATCAGAACACCTTTGGAAACGGCTTTTGAGCCAGGAACTAGAAGTCAAAACCCAAACAGGCCCATGGGAGGTGGGGGTGTGACATGATGTCCCAGCAGTGCATGAATGAATGAAACATGGACAGTGGTTCATGGCTTGGTTGGTCAGTCTGGAACTTGGGGAAAATGAAGTTGGAAAACTGCAGGGTGGAGGAGAGAGGAACACATAGTCTTCTTGCCATGGGCAGAGCATGTGAAGATAGAGCTTCCATGTGAATGCCCACCAGTGGGTCTCTCAGAGAGTGGGGCTCCTTGTAACCAGGTGGGCAGAATGGTGTGATGGTTGATGCCACTCAGCCACACAGGGCTTGCTCATGGAGTTCCTGCACAAAGAGTCCATGGTAGCTGGGATGGACACTTTATGGGCACAGCAATTAAGTCACCATTCACCAAGGCTGACCTGGCAGCTGCCACTGCTGAGGGCACAGTCAGCTAAATCAGATGTTTGTTTGAACAGACTTAAAACAGGCGATGTTCACTGTGAATACAAGTGTTATGACAGATAAAGATGCCACTGCAGATATAGTACAGATTTGCACAGTTTTGAAACTATGAAAAAATTATGTCAAAAGACTTTTTACAGGTAAAGAAATTAAAACCATTGTGGAAATTCTATTTCCCTTCAACCATATCCAGTTTTATAAGTAAGTTCTACCAAACCTTCAAAGAACTTATATCAAGCACATGCTGACTTTATATAAAATATTTAAGATGCATAGGAAAATATAGAGAAAGCCAGCAAATTCACTTTATTACGCAGGAGTAACATTGATCACAAAACTAGTTAGGGAACAAAGAACAAGTATTACAGGAAAATTACTTTTAATTAATTAGATGTGACAATTCTAAGAAAAATGTTACTGGGCAATATTAACCAATGTGTTATAAACAGACTGTCTTGGCCAAGGTATATATTCCAAGAATGCAAAGATATTTAAATTTTAAACCTTTTAATACATTTTACCCCTTAATTAAAGAATGAAAAATAGAGATGATGTTATTTTACTAGAGTAAGAAATTATTCTAGATGAAATTTAGCACTCCATCTGACCCATATTTCTTTAGTCATCCCTACTTTAAAGAAATCATGCAATCAGACTGGGCCACTCACATAATCCAAAATAATCTCTCCATCTGAAGTCTATCCTCTTAATCATATCAGCAAAGTCCCTTTTGCTGTGCAAAGTAACATATCTCAATGATATGGGTCTTAGGGCTTGGTCATATTTGTGAAGCCATTATTTTGGGCTCCACGGTGTATGTGGTGGCTAAATGAGGTTTAACATTAGTCTAATTAAATTCCTAGATGATGAGAAATGAGAAAATGGAAAGAAGCTTTCCATAAAGAGGTTATTTTAAGGTGTTAAAATATCTTAAAATGTATTATGATACATTTTGATACATTGTATCACAAGATATTATGATACTGTGAATAAAAAGAGATCCATATTTACTCATACTGCACTGGAACTTCACATGTTAAAAAGAAGCAGAGATCTTTAGAGTAGCCACAGAAGAAACACAGATCATCTAAGAAACAACCAGGTTAAAATGTAACTGACGTTTTGCTCTCAGCAACAGCAGTCAGAGAATACATCATCATCTAATGTCTGACAGAAAACCAACGTCAAACTAAACACTTGAGGCTGGAAATCTCTCTTCCATGAATAAAGGTAAAATAAAACATTATTGTATAAATGAAATGTTTGCACTCTCCAAAATAGCCACCTAAAAATATCTACAAGAACAGAGACATATATAAGAATGAAAGAGAAAGAAAACAGAAATTTTAATTTGTAGTCATTGGTACATATAACTCAGTACTGTCATTATAAAATATTAATAATGTAGCTTTCAAAGAAAAAAGTCAAATATATAACATATTGTGTTATATGTTAAAACACATAACAAATACATAACATGTTGTGTTATATATTATAATGTCAAATACATAACATGTTGTTTTATTATTTCTTTTTATCCTTGCACCCTCACTCTTGACTTCTATGAAGTCCAAGGAAGTTTGATTCTTTTTCTTGACACTCAGCTCCATAGACTCAACTCCATAGAGCACAGTACCCAGAATTGATGAATGTTTACCATATCGATGAGTTTTGTGAAAGTACTTAGCAGATCAGAAATTGTGGTGCATAGCACATTTCAAAAGTGGCTGAGGAGTGACATCAAAGAACATGGTGGCGTAAGAACTCCAAGGGCCAGCCCTGCACAAAGACAATGTGCTTGTAAAACATCAGTATAGAAAAGTTCTCCTGGAGAGCTGTTTTAACAGCACAGATTCCTGGACTCAGAATTAGCTATTCTGATTGGGTTGATAAAGAATCAACTGCGTTGGAACCCTGAAAAACCATGAAAGATTTATAGCAACCTAGCAAGTCCAGAAAATTTACTGGAACACAGGAACAGAGCTTTGTGATACAGTATCTTTTTTTGTTGTTGTTTCTTTTTATTTATTTACTTTTGAGAAAAAAGAAAGAAAGGAAGAAAAAGAAAGAAAGAAAGAAAAAGAAATGAAAAATAGAAAAAAAGAAAGAAAAGGAGAAAGAGGGAGAGAGAACAGGAATCTTGCTCTATTGCCCAGGCTGGAATCCAATCTAAAAATAGGCATTAAAAACCTCTTTTATGTCGCCAATTGTGCTTAACAGCAGAGACAGGAAGGAATAAGGGAAGAAAATAGCAAACAAACAGCCAACCAATATTTCATTTAAGTCTGTGAAATGCTATGTAAATGCTGAAGAGTGATTTACTTCCAATTATGTGGTCACTTTCTAAATAGGTGTAATATGATACTGAGAAAAATGTATGTTCTGTGGACCTGGGGTGAAGAATTCTATAACTATTCACCAAGTTTACTTGTTCCAGGTCTGAGTTCAAATCATAGATGTCCCTGTTAATTTTCTATCTTGTTGATCCATCAAATATTAACAATGTGGTGTCAAAGTCTCCCGCTATTATTGTGCGGGAGTCCAAGTCTCTTTATAAGTCATTAAAAACTTGTCTTATGTATCTGGGTGCTCCTATATTGGGTGCATATATATTTATGGTCATTGAATCCTGTTGTTACTTTGATCCTTTTATCATTATGTAATGTCCTTCCTTGTTTCTTTTAGTCTTTGTTACTATTAAAGTCCATTTTGTCAGAGACGAAAGTTACAACTCCTGTTTTCTTTTTTTTTTCCTCTCCATTTGATTGGCAAGTCTTCCACCAACCCTTTGTCTTGAGTCTTTGTGTGTCCTTGCTTATGAGATGGATCTGGATACAGCAAACCAATGGGTTTTGACTTTTTATTCAATTTGTCTGTCTTTGTCTTTGATTGGGGCATTTAATCCATTTAAATTTAGGATTAATACTGATATTTGTGAGTTTAGTATTGTCGTTTAATGCTAGCTGGTTATTTTGTCCACTAGTTGATATAGATTCTTCATTATGGAGATACTCTACCTTTTGGTAAGTTTTTGGGATGATGGATACTGGTTGTTCCTTTCTGTGTATAGTGCTTCTTTCAGAAGCTCTTGTAAAGCAGGCCTGGTGGTGATGAAATCTCTGAGTGCTTGCTTGTTCATGAAAAATTTTATTTTTCCTTCATTTATGAAGCTTAATTTGGCTGGATATGAGATTCTGGGTTGAAAATTCTTTTCTTTGAGGATATTGAATATTGACACCCACTCTCTCCTAGTTTGTAGAGTGTCAGCTGAGAGATCTGCTGTGAGTCTGAGAGGCTTCCCTTTGTGGGTAACCTGACCTTTCTCTCTAGCTGCCCTTAGAATTTTCTCCTTCATTTCAATCCTGGTGAATCTAACGATTATGTGTCTTGGGGTTGCTCTACTTGGGGAATATCTTTGTGATGTTCTCTGTATTACCTGAAGTTGAGTATTTTCCTGCCTTACTGGGTTAGGAAAGTTTTCCTGAATAATATCCTTAAGAATATTTTCCAGCTTGGATTCAATCTCTTCATGACATTCAGGTACAACTATCAAACATAAATTAGGTCTTTTCACATAGTCCCATATTTCTTGGAGACTTTGCTCATTCCTTTTTACTCTTTCTTCTCTAATCTTGTCTTCTCAATTCATTTCATTAAGTTGATCTTTGACCTCTGATATCCTTTCTTCTGCTGATCAATTTGACTGTTAAAACCTGTGCATACTTCACGGAGTTCTCATATTGTATTCTTCAGTTCCATTAATTCACTTATATTTCTCTCTAAATTGTCTATTCTTGTTAGGATTTTGTCAAACCTTTTTTCAAGGTTCTTAGTTTCTTTACATTGGGCTAGAACATGTTCTTTTAACTCACAGAAGTTTCTTGTTATCCACTTTCTGAAGCCTAAATTTGTTAATGGAACGCACTCGTTCTCCATCAGGCGTTGTTCCCTTGTTGATGAGGGACTGCGATCCCCTGTAGAGGGAGAGGCATTCTGATTTTGGGTATTCTCAGCGCTACAATGTGTGTGTGTGTGTGTGTGTGTGTATGTGTGTGTGTGTGTGTGGGACTTCTTCTCTTGTTTTTCCTATTTGATTTAAAAGAAACTGTCCATCAACTGATGAATGGAGAAACAACATATAGTTTATTTTTACAATAAAATATTATTTGGCCATAAAAATAATAAAGCAGTGGTACATGATAAAACACTGCTGAAACTTGAAAACATGATAAGTGAAGAAAGCCAGTTACAAAAGGCTACGTAATTTATTAACCCATTTTTGCAAAATATTTAGAAGCAGCAAATCTTTAGAGAAAGAAAGTGGATTTGTGATACGGTCGGGTGGCAGGTGGAAATGGAGGGTGACTGATTAATAGGTGCAGAGTTTCTCCTGAGGCGACAAAAACATTCTGGAACTGGGGAGTGATGATGATTATATAACATTTTGAACCTACTATTTGTCACTGCAGTGTACATTTAAAATGGTTACAGTGTTCACTTTTGAGGTCATGTACATTTTATCACAATAAAAAAGAGGCTGAGGAATATATTCCAAAGTCTTTTGTACGGTAAACTCCTGTGTTTGCTTGAGAATCTGCCTGTCTCTTCTCAGGACGTCAGCTCCTACCCAGAGCTCACCCTTGCTCTTCTGCAAGTAGAAAGCCTTCTTTCAGGACATTGTCCAAGATCAGCCAGGCCCAACCCCAAAAGTGACTTTCTGTCTTGGATCCAAATGCTCAAATGCAACTCTGGGGCTAATTTCTGTAGGAGTAAGAGATTATCTAATGAGAATAATTCATTTGGAGAGAAAATGTTTGGCCTTAGAAAAGTGCTTTGTTTTCCTAAAGAGGATCCTGCTTGCCAGTAAGTACAGAGTTTTCATATGTGTGGGGTGGAGTTCTCAGCAGAGTAGTTAAAGACATCTCTAGGAACACCACACAGTTCATGTGTACCTGACTGACTCACTCATGTGCCACCCCTAACTGAAGGAAGGAACTGTATTCTTACCTTGGCTCCTCCTTCAGCTGCAGTCCACTGGACATGGACCATGACAAGTGTGAAGCTTCCAGAGTTTTCCATTGCTCTTCCTGCTGTTGTGGAGCCTCCACTGGTGTGACTCACACCCAGGTGAGCCTAGAGGAAGCTGAGTGTCTCCTAATTCTCAAGGCCAACATTTTTAGTGAACCCAGACTAAACCTCTAGGTTCTCAGGGACTCAGATTTTCAACTGTGGAAGGGAAGGATCCATCTCACTCTCTCAGGTGTGATGGTAATTACATATAATATGATGTATATATACATAATTATAGTTTATATATCTATAAATGAGATAATCAGTATTCCATAAACTGACGATAATTTTAGTGTTGACTTCATTGCTCAGGTGAACACTGTAACAGAAGGATGAGTCACGGATTTTAGAGGAAGAAGTATTTTTACTCTCTGAAAGAGCCATCAGTAGGCATTTCTGCCATATGGACTTCAAATGAGAAATGTGTTTTAGGCTGAGATTGGCAGGAGATCTGAACTCTTTTTATTATTATTATTTTAAAGATGAGATCTCACTGTGTTGCCAGGCTGGAGAGCAGGCACTACTCTCAGGTGTGATTATAGCCTCAAACTCCTGAACTCAAGCAATTCTCCCACCTCAGTCTCCTGAGTAGCTGGGACTACAGGTTCCCGCCACAGTGTTCATCCACTTTTCATTGTTATTTTACTTCAAATATTTTATTTTGAATGTTAAAATATATGTTTCTACATTAGAAATGTGAAACTATATTTGATCACAGAAGACTTTAAAATGTACAGATCAATGCCTGTTTGAATTTTAAAGAAAATAAAATGCACATAAGAGAGAAATATCACCCAGGCTTCCCCTCAAAAGAATCACTGCCATTATATTACTAAACCTTCCTGGAAGGCAGTGTGAATTGAGGTCCCTCGAGCTGTCTTTTGCAGTGATGCTGATTTCCATTCTGTTGTTTTCTATGTGTGTGTATATATATATATATGTGTGTGTGTGTGTGTGTGTGTGTGTGTGTGTGTGTGTGTATTTATATATGCGTTCATTGTATAAAGTTGCATTCATAAGTTGTGGGTTATCTTTTATTTGATAGAGTCTCACTCCTGTCTGCAGTTCCTGGAGTGAAGTGGTATGATCTTGGCTCACTGCAACCTCTGGATCCCAGATTCAAGTGTTCCTCTTGCCTCACCCTTTTGAGTAGCTGGGACTACAGACATGAGCTACCAAGCCTGGCTAATTTTGTGTTTTTAGTAGAGATGGAGTTTCACTTGTTGGTCAGGTTGATCTTGAACACCTGACCTCAAGTAATCCACTCCCGTCGGCCTCGCAGAGTGGTTATGGGTTATTTTGAATGTTTCTTTTTGAAAGTATTATTATGCAAGTAGTTTTCCATGTCATAAAGTCTGCATAGAGTTTACAGACTTTTACAAGCTGCATCTCATCTCCAACAAAGAGATGTGGCCAGTGTTCTCATTCTTTTAGATCCATCTGCTTTCATTTTGTCTTTAAGTAAGTAATATTTTGACAACCATGTTTGTACATAAAGATTCTTCCATGGTTGTGATTTTAAATATTCATAGACTACTCAGGTTGGGCATGGTGGCTCATGCCTATACTCCCAGCACTTTGGGAGACTGAGGCAGGCAGATTGCTTGAGCCCATGAAATTTTAGGCCAGCCTAGGCAACAAGGAGAAACCCTATCTCTACAAAAAATACAAAAGGATTAGCCAGGCTTGGTGGTGCACGCCTGTAGTCCCAGCTACTCAGGTGGCTGAGGTGGAAGAATTGCTTAAGCCTGGACGATTCAGGCTGCAGTGAGCCTTGAACACCACTGCACTCCAGCCAGTGAGCCCCTCTCTCAAAAAAAATAAATTATACACTATTCAAATGGCAGGTGTTAAACCAGTGTCTGTGAGGGTGTTTCTGGAAATGATTGGCATGTGAGTGGGTGGACTTAGTGAAGAAGATCCTCCCTCACTGGGCAGCCACAATCCAATCACTTCGGGGCCCAGATCGAACAGAAAGGCAGATAGAAGGCAAATTTCTCTCTGCCTCTGTCTTTGTCTCTGTCTCTGTTGCTGTCTCACTTAGTCTCTGTGGAGCTGAGACTGAGACACCCTTCTTCTCCTGCCTTGGATATCAAAACTACAGGTTCAATAGTCTTTAGATTCCGAGTCTTGCACCAGTGTGCCCCTTTATCCTCCTGCTCCCTTTTCTGGGTCCTTGGGCCTTTGATCTTGGACTGAGCCCTGCTACTGGCTTTGCTAGTTCTCCAGCTTGCCGACAGTCTGTTGCAGGACTTCTCAGCCTCTATAATTGTGTGAGCCAATTAGCCCAATGAATCCTCTATCTATCTATCTATCTATCTGTCATCTATCTATCCATCATTTAACTCTCTGTCTATCATCTATCATTGCTCTTGATTTTTTCTTTCTTGATAGTCCTAATAAAGAACAGACAATAAAAAAATAAAATCTGTCATAGTATCAGTGATAATTGCCATTGAGGAAAATGTGCCTAGGCTGGAAGATTGGTGGTGGAGGTGGAAATGGCAGGGGATAGATTTCAGAGATCATTGGACAAGACCTTTCCTAAAACTTGACCATGGGACATTTGGAAAGAGACATTAATGGTGTGAGGAGTGAGCTGTGTGGAAGCCTAGGGAGCAGGTGCATGTGGGAGTCACAGCAGGGGCAGGTGGCAGAGACAGGACAGAGCAGATAAGAGGCTGGTGTGAGTGGAGACGAGTGAGCTGGACTGAGAGTGATGGGATGAGGCCAAAGTGGCCAGAGGGGGTCCCTTGATCAGGAGCTCATAGGAAATGGTGGGAAATTGGGGTTTCATTGTGCCCAAGAAGCGAAGGGGCTGGAGTGTTCATAGGATATGCTCTAATTCCCGTTTGAAAGGCACCCTAGTCTGTTGTATTAGCGTTGGACCATGGGCATGAGAGGCACTAGGCAGCCTAGCTGAGAGGCCCTTCCAGTTTACTGTCCTAGAGAGGATGGTTTTGGTGTGAAAGTGGCAGAGGACTAAGAAGTGATTGGATTTAGTGTTAATATACATTTTTAAAATTGTGACAAAACATACATACCATATAATTTACCTTCTAACAGTGTTTTTCAGTGTACAATTCATTGGCATTAAGCACATTTACAATTGGTGGTGGTTACAAAAACACCAATATGCATTTCCAGAGCATTTCCATCATCCCAACAGAAACTGTGCCCATTAAATGACAGCTGCCCATTGTTCCTACCCTCAGCCTCTGGTAACCTGTACTCTACTATCTATTTCTATGAATTTGCTTATTCTAGCTGCCTCATACAAGTGAAAAATCGTATTTGTCTTTTTCTGGCTTATTTCACTTAGAGTGTTTTGAAGGTTCCATCCAATCCAAATATTATTTACTTTTAAGGATGAATAATATTCCATGCACATGTGCACCATGGCATGTTTAGTCATCCTCTGATGGACATTTGGGTTGGTTGCATCCACTGTTTGGCTATTGGGAGTACAACTGCTATGAGCATGAGTGCACAAATATCTGTGTACATACCTGCTTTAAAGTTTTGAGGGTATATGCCAAAAAGGAATTGTCGGGTCACATGGAAATTCTATTTTTACTTTCTTGAGGAAGCATCACACTGTTTCTGTGGTGGCTGCACCATTGCTCACTCTCACCAGCAGTGCACAGTGTTCCATTTCCTCCACATCCTCTCCAGTACTTGGACTAGTGAAGCTGAGCATTTTGTTATGCCCCTCTTGGAATTCCTTATTTTTATGTCCTTATTGTGTATCTTCTCTGGAGAATTGTCTATTCATGCATTTTACCCATTTTTGAATGTGATTGCTTTGCTATTGTTAAGTTGTAGTTCTTTATGTAGTCTGGATATTAATTCTTTATCAGATACGTGATCGGCAAATGTTTCCTCCTATTCTGTGCATTTTCTTTTCATTCTCTTAATAGTGTCATTTGAAGTAAAAAAGTTTTTACATTTTGAAAGAGTCTAATTTGCCATTTTTCTTTTATTATTATGCTTTTGTTAACTGCCAAGAAACCGCTACCAATTCTAATGTCCCTAAGACTTTCCTCAGCATTTCCTTTTAAGAGTTTTACAGGTTTAACTCTTAAGGTTAGTTCTTTAAGCCATTCTGATGTAATTTTTGTATAGGGTGTAACAGAGGGGCAAGAATTTTTCTGCTCTCATTCTTTTGCATGTGGCTATCCAGGTTTCCAGCACCATTTGTTAAAACACCACTTGCTGGAGTGGGGCTGATCCATTTGTAAGATGCACTGAGCACTAATACATGGGAGCACCAGGCGTTTATTTACCTGTCTTCACTCAAGAGTTGTTTTGAGAAGGTTTTCACTGACAACCCAGAAGAAATACATGCATATGACTTTCTATAAAATAAAATTCAAGTAAAATTATAAATACTAAAATGCTAAGACTGGAGCAAGACTAGAACATCACTAGAAAAGCCAAACATAGGCTGAAATGGAGGGCTGATGTTCACCTTGCTGCACATTCTGTTGACCCACCATCTCTATGCTTATTACATAAGAGAGCCACAGGGTGGGGTGAGAGCTCACATAACCAGTCCCTGGTTTTCTGCTTCAGAAACAATTTCAAATTCTCTGCTTAGACAGAGTAAGAAAATGAATGGGAAGATGTTGAATGTGAAGTTGGCATCTACAAAGTCGGACAGTGAGTAGCAAGTGTCAACATCAGGAAGCCAAGGAGATTGTATCTTTTTACACAGAAATGGCCTCACTCTGCATTGCTGAAGGGAGCAGGTCCCTTCAGGGAACCTTCATGATGAAGAAAATCCCTATATGATGTAGAGGTTTTCTGCTGCAGCCCTAAATTGTACTGTCCTTCTTTCTAACTGAAGGTGTCACAAAGTTTTATAGTTTCAATGGTTTCACCTGGGCCCAACTTTTGTTTGTTTGTTTTTTTGTTTGTTTGTTTTGTTTGTTTGTTTGGGTTTTTTTGATGTTGTTTGTTAGAGCTTCTGGTTGGGGCTTAGAGAAGTGACTTGGATATTTTGCCAAAATGATATTTATTTAACGGAATTTGAAATCCATGAGCACTCTGCTTTCCTGCTGTATACCCAGAGCAGGGTGAGTAACTTGCTTTTCTTTTCAGAACGTCACTAGGAGTGGTACAAGATTTGAAGCTAGGGCCTCTCTCAGGCTCTATCCTTTTTTTAATTCAGAGGATCACGAGCTGTTGGGGGAAGAACTGTGCTTGTGCCCCTCCTGATCTGATTATTGTTACTATTCAATGTCCTGTGAGGAAGTCACATGTGCACACAACATCACTTCTGCACGCAGTGTCATGGGAGAGTGGGTTCCTGGGCCCCAAGTTAAGAGCCTAAGCACTCACTACAGGCACAGAGCTCTGGGAAAGGAGGGATGGCTGGGATGGAAACTGGCAGGGACTGGGAAAGCAGGATTGGAGAGGTAATTAGGGCGGACATTATTTTTTCTGAGTGTAAGTCATGGCTTGAAATGCGGAGGGCCTGAAGGTGTATCTTTCTACCCAAAGCTGTTTTTGCCTTTTCCCGCAAGGCTCATTTAGCCACAGGCCTAGTGTCAACACCAGGGGGCGCCCAAAGACCATGAAGGCACCGCGCAGACAGGATTGTCTGTGATACTGACAAGCAGGAAGCCAAGACTTTGCAGCCAGGCCGCCTGGATTCAACTTGCAGCTCTGCTCCTACTGACACTTTTCCTCCTGCTGCCTCAGTTTTTAAATCTGTGAAATGGTGAGGACATTACAGCACTTACTTCTGGCGCGGGTTTCTCAACAGCAGCACTGTTAACCATTTGGGGCAGAGAGTCCCTTGTGAAGTGGGCTGTCCCGCGCATTTTGGGAGGTTTGCCAGCAGCACCCCACTCACCCCCTCCCGCCAATCCGAATATGACAACCAAAAATGTCCCAGGATTTTGAGGTCTCCCTTGTGTCTAGGAGCTGCCCTTCCGCAGGTATTTTCCCACCTGACACTTGAGCTCATCTCTGCTTTCGTCAACATAAGACCACTTTAAAAAAAGTTGTTTCTTTAAAGATTCTATCCATCTTTTAAACAAGTGCATTTTCTTCCTTTATCTCTGCATTCAGTTAATTCTTCCACACTCTTTGTTTAGTATATCTTGAAATGTATCAATTCCAATTCTAGTAACTAGCGTATCTGACTTGGGTGATACCTGCTATGACCCCTACTAGAGCTCTGGTTCCTTTAGCCCAGGGAATGTGTTCTCAATTCTGCTCTGGATGATGGAAATCAATTTATTATACGTTACTTGTTTGAAATGTTGCTCCTCATCTGTAAAATGTACATGTGGATATGGCCTGAATTACTAAGTGGTTTTATGTCTTCATTCCCTGGATAATTTTCGTGCACTTACTGCAAGTCAAACACATGGCATGGTGTTACTTCCTTGATCACACCAGATCAAACGAGAAGATGAGACGTTACAGCCAGGTGTATTGGCACATGCCTGTAGACCTAGCTATTTGTAAGGCTGGTGTGGGAGAATTGCTTCAGCCCAGAATTTTGAGGTTACACTGAGGTATTTCAGTCTGAGCAATAGACCCTGTTTCTTAAAAAAAAAGTCTAAAGACATGGTGAGCTGTCTACATGGACTCTATGTCTCAGGAGATCCACGTCCTGTAGTTTTTCTAAATGGCATCTCCGTGTGGTTTTCATGAAAGTTCATCTGGTCTTTCTTTTCTACTCTTTTCTTTCAACTTTTTTTGTATATTCTACTGAAATTACGGCGTTTGTAAACAGCCTACAGCTATTTCTATATTGAGTTATTTTTCCCCCTCTCATTATTTGTCTTGTCATTGGAGTGTGTGAGTCCATTATGTTTAATGTCATTGTTGACCTCACTGGGTTTAAGTCTGTACATTGTCATTTGCTGCCTTCTAATATTATCTCTTTTTTGTTCAGCAATTTTTCTTCTATTGCCGTCTTTAGATGAATAGAAAATTTTGCATTATTGTAGTCTTCTGAGTAAGTGTTCTGGTTACAATTTCTTTTATTATTAATGATCTCAGAAAGCACAATAATCCATGGTTTATTATAACCAGCAGCAGACCATAACTTGCCTGACTTCCACCTACCTGTGCAGACAGCCCAGGGAGAATCAGTGCTCTGGCTCTGAGACACAGTGGGTGGAAGCAGGAGAGTAACTGGATGGTGACGCTGTAGCTGCAGAGGCATCCGGGCCCCTCACCTGCACTCCTCATAAATGTCTCCTCCACTGAATGCCTGCGATGCCCTCTCCTCTGTATGCTCCTGCCAGAGTCTCCCCATCTCCACTGACAGCAGCTCCGTCCTTCTACTCACTCAGTCCAACACTGTGGGTGTCCTTGATTCTTCTTTCTCACACCACAGATACAATCCATTACCAAGTGCTGTGAAGTTCATCTTCAAATTCATCCGGAATCCCATCACTTCCCACCATTTCCCCTGCTCACATCCCAGTCAAGGTAACCAGCGTCTCCATCCTGGAATATTGCTCTCCTTTCCCATCAATTCCCTACTGCCTCCCTTGTCCCCACCTCTCAATTCTGTTCTCAGCACAGCAGCCAGAGAGAAGCTTTCAAAGGATAAGTCCCACCATGTCCCACTTTTCAAAACTGTCCTCTAACTCCCCATACGTTTCAAAGCAAAAATCAAAACCCTTCCCACACCCTCCAGGCCTACCTGCTCTGGCCACATCTCTGACCTCATTTCAGTTTCTCTCTGTCCAGCCCTTCTGGCCTCTTCCTCCTTCCAGGATCACAGACACTTCCCTGCCCTAGTGCATCTGCACTGAAGGTTCCTGCCTGAAAAGAGCTTTCCCAGTCATCCTTGGGGACAGCTCCTCACATCTCTCAAGTCTTCACTCGAAGGTCACATTTGCCACAAGGCCCATGCTGACCACCCAGCACAGCAACCGCCTCCCTGTCCCCACAGCCCACACTCTGATCACCTGCCCACAGCACTTGCCACCTTCTCACTCAAGCATTTTCTGCTTTTACTCTGCTTATACTGTATCTATCGTCTGCCTACAGAGGGGTCCAATCTTTTCACTTCCCTGAACCACATGGGAAGAAGAATTGTCTTGAGCTACACATAAATTACACTAATGACAGCTGATGAGGAGAAAATAATCATAAAAAAGAAAAAAAGTACATGTACAATTTTTATGGTATCTGCCACCACAGATAAGCAAAAACGTCTTCACATTCGAAGCTGTCCTGGGCCACATGCGGCCTGTGAGCAGCAGGTTGGAGAAGCTTACATCTAGAACATATACAATGGAAGTCTGGAATTATTTTTGTTTTAACTTTATTGATGTTTTCTAAATGCAGAAACAGTCATATATCTAGCAGACAACAAATGTCAGTTGAATGAATGATAACTGAAGGGCACCTCCCTATTCTAAAGGCAGTATCTTTATTAATGTAGCCTCAGGCCAAATGCTGTTTGTGGCAGCCACAGAACAATATCATCTCACACTGACATCAATGCTGCCAGAGCTTTTCTCACCAGGGCTGCGTGTGTGCCCTCCCTCCCTCTCTCCCTCCCTCCCTCCCTCCTCCCTCCCTCCTCCCACACCAACCCTCCTGCACGCTGCAGCACACAACCATATTTTACTATTCAGGAAAGATAACCCTAGGCTTAAGGCTTCAATTTTCTAACCACACATGAATCTAAGTCAGACCCTGCTTTATAAATCCATGAATTTGGATTGGAGGCAGCACTAGGATTACTACAACTAAGGCAGGAAGAAGAGTAGGAGAGAGAGCAGAAGAGGAGTTCCACCAGAAAGCTATCTACGCTGAAAATCCATGGGACCCCACTTCACTGCAAGTTTCCAAATCTGCTTTCTTTATAAAGATTGGGGAAATTTGGAAAATATAATCCCAAAAAGAGAATGGAAAAAGGACAAGAGGTACAGGGGTCTGAAAATTTGTCTCTTGATACCACAAAGGCGTCTATGTGTACGAACCACACTAGGCGACATCCGAGTCCCTGTAATCACAGGTCGTGGTAAGACAAGGTTCTTTTGAAGGATCAAGGACAATGGAGCAGCAAAGATGACCAGCCAAGCAGTGACCACATAAAGCCCACAGTGGCCTGAGCACCCACTGGGCACAGCCCCATCTACTCCCTCCCCTGCAACAAATCAGCACAAGAAACACGTGGACTGTGGAAGGTTCTTGGGTCTTCCATTTATTTTCTGTCTCAAATTTCAGGAATCTTCTCTTTTAATTAACCCATCAACCTCTCATGGAAATAATTTGAAAAGGTAAACTATACTCAGATTCTAATGTTAATAGGAAAGTAAGAAGTTAACAACTCATTGTACCATGAAGTTGAGACAGTGATAGAGACATCCCAGCCCCAGGTCTCTAGAATAGGAAAGGTGACCGGGTAAGGAATGCAGGTAAGCATGAGAAATAGGTCACGGTGGACACGGGGCTGGGCTGGTCTCCCCACCTCCTCACATTATGCCTATAGGGACACAGGCATATTCAGATGCCTTTTCAGAAAGAGAAGTCAGGGTTCTCGAAGTCACAAAGGGAAGGTGTGAACAAAACTGGCCTCTCAGTCCCACACAAGGCAGCTGTCTCATACTATAGAAAAATATTCATGAACAAATTCATATCACTCACAGTGAGGGGTGACACTTTAAAGAGCCCATCACATGCTCAATACATCCCACTCAAACAAGCCCCAGAGCACAGCTGTGTACACTGTTCTCCCCAACACCCACACACATCTGGGTCCTCAGGGTCCCACATTTACAAGGTGATGTGAGAGACACATCAGAGCCCTGGGCACTGTCATTGCCTGGGATAGAACAAAAACAGGACTTGGTCAGAACGCACAGGAGATGCAGCTATAGGAGGAATTGCAGGCTGGGTGAGCTCCTCACTACGAGCTCCCGACCACAATATCCCAATGATCTCAGGAATCAGCCTCCTTCATACTTACTTGCAGCCTGAGAGTAGCTCCCTCCTTTTCTATCTGTGTGAAGAAAATATTCTGTGAGAAGCCAGAAAGGTGGCAGGTCCATGAGGTCCTAGAGGAACCTCCTAGTCTTAGATGCCAGAGAAGTTTCCAGAAATGTGTGACTGCAGACCCAGGGCAGTATCAGGAAAAACAAGGAAAGCAGGTGTGGGTCTTGGACCAACTGCCCTCCTGAGGACTGTCCTCAGCAGGGACGTTCCCTTGTGACCTGTGACTGCTGGGATCAGGTCCCTATCACCACAATCATCAAGGTGACACATCTGTCCTTCATTGTCACAGGTGCTTTACACAAGAGTAAGTGCTGGCACACAGGGCCCAGGCTGGGTCGGCTCATGAGTGTGGATGATACTTCCCAGTAACCAGGCAGGGCACACTTCTACCTGGGGCTTGGAACCCTCAGTGGGACAAGAAATCTCAGACCCCACTCCTAATCCCTTCTTCACCTAAGCTCTTCTTCCCCCACATCACAGCAGCGAACACAGCTCCAGTGACTACAGCTCCAAGGACAACCAGGCCAGCAATGATGCCCACGATGGGGATGGTGGGTTGGGAAGATGGCTCTGGGAAAGGAGGAGAAGGTGAGGGGCCCTTGATCCCAGGCCTCAGCCCTGACCTGGCTGAAGGGATGCAGAGGGGTTCCTGCCTTCTCTAAGAGACATGACATCCCATCCCCTCCTTACCCCATCTCAGGGTGAGGGGCTCAGGCAGCCCCTCGTGCTGCACATGGCATGTGTATTTCTGCTACTCTCCAGAAGGCACCACTACAGCCGCCCACTTCTGGAAGTTTCCATCCCCTGTGAGCCTGGTCTCTACTAGCTCCATGTCCTGGGTCTGGTCCTCCCCATTGGCTGCCAGGTCAGTGTGATCTCCGCAGGGTAGAAGCCCAGGGCCCAGCACCTCAGGGTGGCCTCATGGTCAGAGATGGGGTAGTGGGTCACGTGTGTCTTGGGGGGCTCTGAAGGGAAGAGTCAGAAACTTCAGGCACTTTGCATCTCTCATGGGACATCGCTGCAGCTCCCATGTGACCATCCTGAGAATGGACAGGACACCTGGGGTGGGGAAGGGAGCACAGAACCCAGACACCAGCCTGGACGTAGGCACCTGGGACAATGTCCTGTTCCTTGGAAAGTTCTAGTCTCCGAGCGGAGGAGGAGGGACTGCTGGTCCTGTCCTGAGTGAAGGCCAAGGGACTCAGAGCAGCTGGAGTCAGACCTCCACACACATTGAGTGTGAAGCAGAGAATCACTCCCTCAGAGATTTCATCCCTCAATTGTATCAGAGAGCAGGGCGGTCCCTCAGAGTCATTCTCTGGCACAGGATCTGGAAACTCAGGAGGATTCCTGAAGACCAGAGGGAGGGCGATATTTGAGTGTTGGTCCCATTTCCCTCCTCTACTTGTGCGAGGCCAGCCTGGGAGGTCTAGAGGAGATCAGGGAGGTTCCCTCTGGCCCCTGGTACCAGCCCGCTCCAGTTTCTCCTTCCCGTTCTCCAGGTGTCTGCGGATCCACTCCAGGCACCTGCCCCCCAGGTAGGCGCTCATATTCTCCGCCACATTGTCCGCCTCCCACTTGAGCTGGGAGATCTGAGCCGCCAGGTCCGCGTGGTCCAGGAGCGCAGGTCCTCGTTCAGGGCGAGGTCATCTTTGCCGTCTTAGGCGAACTGGTGATATCCGTGGAGAAGCGCCCTTCGGGCCCCAGGAAGCAGCCATACAGCTCCTGGAGGGTGTGGGACCCCGGCCCCGCCCCCGCCCCCCGCGGTCACCCCGCACACCGAGCCCTGCCACCGCCCCCACCCAACCTGCGGGGATTTTGGCCTAAACTGAAAAGGAAACAGGGTAAAGGGGTTTGGGGCTCTCCCAGGTCGACTGTCTGGGCGGGTCCCCCAGTCTCGGGGTGGATCTCGGACCCGGAGACCCAGGCCGTCCGTCGGGAACGGGGAGGGGTCGTGACCTGCGCCCCGGACCGGCGTCAGTCACCGGCCTCGCTCTGGTTGTAGGAGCCGCGCAGGTTCCGCAGGTTCACTCGGAAACTCTGTGCGGTGTCCTTGAACATCCGTGTCCCCGGGTCCCAGTACTCTGGCCCCTCCTTCTCCATCCACGGCGCCCGCGGCCCCATCCTCGGACTGTAGGCTTCCCTGTCGAATTGCGCGGTCTGCGTGTCGTCCATGTAGCCCACGGAGACGACGCGGGGTGCTCAAATACCTCATGGACTGGGAGCCTAGGCGCGAGGAGGGGCTGAGACCCCCGACCCTTCTCCCGGCGCGGCTCCCCGAGTCCTGCTCCCCGGTGGGGCGGGCCCCTCGCTCCTCCCGCAGAGGCCTTTTCCCTCCGGACCCCGCACTCACGTGCTCAGGTCTCAGTCAGGGCCAGGGCCCCCGAGAGCATCAGGAGGAGGGTTCGGGGCGCCATGGAGGATTCGGGGCACCATGGGGGGTTTGGGGCGCCATGAGGGGTTCGGGGAGCCATGGGAGACTCGGGACTTTAGAACCGGGACCACGGTGAGCTGATTGGCTTCTCTAGGAAACCGACACCCAGTGGGAGTGGGAACTGGGTCTGCCTCGTGAGTACCCAGGAAGAAGGTCCCGACACAAGTGAGAAGAGGAAGAGAAACTGCGGAGATGGGGAATCCCCAAAGCTGCTCCTCCCCAATCCATACACCGCCTTTGGGTCCTGAGACCCTGAGAGCCACGCCTGGGGCCTGGGACTTCGCCCTGACCCCGCTCCTCCTGTGCCAAGCGCTCTGTCTCAGTGTCTCCCTGAGTCTTGGCCCAGGAGCTGCTGAGAAACCAGAGAGAAACCCTCGGCATGGGCCCCGTCCCTCTCCCTTCACTTTTCATCCCTGCATCCAGGTCCCTGAACTGGACTCCCTGCCTCCCACTCCTTACCTGTCCCCCTAGACCCTTCTAGAATAAAACTCACCCCGTGGAGCTTGATGCCAGTGAGCTCACCCTGGGAATGGAGGTGTAGAGACAGGGTGGGTTTTTTTTTTGTTTTTGTTTTTTGTTTTGTTTTGTTTTGTTTTGTTTTTAATCCGGTAAAGTTGTGCCTGAACGCATGAGATAGCACAGAGACCAGTTTGCCTTTTGTTTATTAACTACAGTGGGTAGCGAATCTTGGTAACCCCTGAATTATCAGGAATCTAATCGGTAAAAAATGTGACTTTGGCCCTTTGATATGCAAATGTCTAAAAGCGTTACAACAGGACTCATAAAGCTCCTAAGTTTCACTTTCCCAGACAGTGTATCTGTGATTCCAGCTTGTTATATTTTAAATTTACCTTCATTCCACAACCCTGAGTTTCTGTGTGGGTCCAGGACATCTCCTCAGTTCAAAGTACACACTGTGTTATGCATGTTGCAACCAGGAGCCAGTACAGACTTCATTAACCTCACAGTCGCAAGTGTTCAAGGCAGTCACAATGTCCCTCACCAGTGCTCATGCACTGCCTGTTTTTAGAAAGTTGCCACATCTAAGTGGTGTGTGCATATTTTACAGGAACACTTAGTATTTATTTAAACCTGATTAACATAAAAAACAATTAGTTTTTGGGCAGACCTACATAAGGTATTAAAGGCCAACTGCAAAGAACACCCTTACAGGCTATGTAGATGGATGTATTAAAAATCTATAAAGCAATGTGTTTAAACCTAAGAATTCTGTTACTTTCGATTTCCTTCCCTCTACTCCTTTTCCTCACCTCCTGCTTCTCCAGCCCTTCCCTCCATCCCTCTCATCCCTCAGGCCGTCCTCTCCCTTAGTCCCTACCACTCTGTCACTCTGAATTGCGGCTCTAGAACTGTCTCATTATCTGCTACATGACTGTCCTCTCCACAATGGTTCTGCTATTGTGAATCAGAGTCTGTCATTTCTCCACCTAAAACACTCCAGTGGCTCCACCTTGGTCTTGTGAGGCTTCCAGAATGTCAGGCATGTGAGCATGTGAGGGCCGACCTGGTTCATCGTGGGCACTAAATTAATTTTTATTGACTGAATGAATGAAATATGAGTGTATTAAGTTGTATCACAGAAAATTATAAAATGTAAAACACTGAAAAAGTTAAGAAAGATTTTATTTTATGTAACTAGTGTGCGTATCAATTCATCAATTCATTCCATAAGTCTGTTGAGCCTGTGTATGAATTTTGTAAGATGGTGTAATTATCAAAAATATCGGCTTTAAATAACATCCATTTATTGTATTCATTGACTTATTTTTAGAGACAAAGTCTGCCTCTGTCATCCAGGGTGAAGTGCAGTCACATGATCATGGCTCACTGCAGCCTCAAACTCAAGGGACCCTCCTGCCTCAGTCTTCAGAGTAGCTAGGACTGCAAGTACCATCATGCTCAACTAATTAAAGAAAAAAAAAAAAAACTGTAGAGATAACGGTCTCACTATATTATCCTGCTGGTCTCAAACTCCTGACTACAAGTGATCCTCCTGTGTCAGCTCCTCGATGTTACCATTACAGGTGTGTGCTACCACGCCTGGCCTAACAACACCCATTTATCTGTTGATAGTTCCATAGTCAGAAATCCCGGCATGATGTGGATAGAATCTCTGTTCTGGGTTTCCCAAAGCTGTGTTTTCATTTTGAATTCTCCTTCAGGCTTACACAGAGGTGGTACAATGCAGTTTTTGGCAGTTGTAAGACTGAGGTTCCTGTTCCTTGCTGGCTGTCAACTTAGAGAACAGGGAGGGATAAGGTCAATTCGTGGTGCCCACCAGTATTCTTGCCTACACAGCCCCTTCATTTTCAAGGCCCACAGTGGAGGAAACCCCTCATGCTGAATCACTCTCACACCATGAATCTCTATGCTCATGAAGAACCCAGTCGTTCAAGGGCTCAGCTGATTAGGACAGTCCAAGCAGGATAAACCCAGCCTAAAGTCAACTAATTGAGTTCCTTAATTATATCTGCTGAATCCCTTCACAGCAGCACCTACATTAGAGTTGGTTGAATAACTGGGAGGAGGTGAATGACCAGGAGGTAGTTGTTGAGGGTATCATAGAATCAGCCTAGCAAGTGTTGGATCTTCCTTTTGTGTTTAATTGAGACACAGTTGGAAATTGAATTTCAAGTAAAGTAATCATTGTGAACGGTAATAAAATACATTCTCTTCAGCCATGGAAATTCTCCTTACCTTTTACAACCAAGTTATATATTTAGTATTTTACAATTAATTTAGGCCAGGTGTGGTAGCTCATGCCTGCAATTTTACCACTGTGGAAGGCAGAGGAAGGTGGATCCATTGACTCCAGAAGTTCAAGATCAACCTTGGAAACATGGTCAAACCCCCATCTCTGCCAAAAAATTGAGAAAATTAGCCAGGCATGGTAGTTCATGCCTGTAGTCCCAGCTACTCAGGAGGCTGAGGTCAGAGGACCCCTTGAGCCCAGGAGGTGGGCACTGCAGTGCATGGTGATCATGCCTGGGTGACAGAGAGAGACCCTGTCTCAAAAATGATAAGATTGATGATGACAAATTTAGAGCACAGGCAAATTAATGTGTAATAATTCATCCTCCCTTGTGAAAATCTATTAGTTATTTGCAATTGCATAGCAAATTATTTAAAACATAGCAGCTCAAAACAACAAATATTCATCATCTCCCACAGTTTCCAATGGTCAGGAATCCAGGAGAGGTTTCCCTGAGTGCTTCTGGCTCAGTTCCTCTCACAAGGCTGTAGTTCAGTTGTCAGCCAAGGGCTGCATAATTTGAGGGCTTCACAGAGACTGGGGATTCACATGAAACATGGCTCAGTCACATGGCTGTTGGAAAAGTCCGAGTTTCTTGTTGCCTGGTCTCAGAAGGCCTCAGTTCTTAGCCACATGGACCTTCCTGCAGGGCAGCTTATAGCACAGCAGCTGGCTTCGCCCAGAGCTCATGATCCCAGAGACAGAGAGAGAAAGTAGAAGACACAGTGAGTTTTATCTTCTACACCCAGTCACAAACTGTTATGTCATCATTACTCTTTCAGTTAGAACTTGCATTAGCTCACTCTCACACTTCTATAAAGAAATACCTGAGACTGGGTAATTTATAAAAAAAGAGGTTTAATTGACTCACAGTTCTACATGGCTTAGGAGGCTGCCCCAGGACACTTACAATCATGGCAGAAGTAGAAGCAAATACATCCTTCTTCACATGGTGGCAGGAGAGAGAAATGCAGAGCAAAGCAGGGAAAAGCCCCTTGTAAAACCATCAGATCCCATGAGAATTCACTCACTATCATTAGAACAGCATAGGGGAATCGTCCCCATGATCAAGTCACCTCCGATGTGGTCCCTCCCCCAATATGTCAGATTGCAATTCATAAGACAATTCAAGATGAGATTCAGATGGGAACACAGAGCCAGGCCATATAGGAAGTGCATCATTAAATCCAAGCCATACTCAAGAGAGGGAATTAAGCTTCACCTCTGGAAGGGAGCAGTATTAAAGGATTTGCGTATATGTTAAAAGCAAAATAAAAACTATTGTTTCAAGATTTTGTAACTCAAAGGCTTTTTTTAATCTAATTGTTTTTCATTAATGCTTTAAGCTTGTCTTTTAATTTAATTAATTTTAAGATCCAGGGTACAGGTGCTGGATGTGCAGGTTTGTTACATAAGTAGACGTGTGCCATGGTGGTTTGCTGCACCTATCAACCCATCATCTAGGTATTAACCCGGAATGCATTAGCTGTTTTTCCTAATGCTCCCGCCACCACTGCCCACCCTCAACAGGCCCCAGTGTGTATTGTTCCTTTCCCCTTGTCCACGTGTTCTCATTGCTCTGCTCCCAATTATATGTGAGAACATATGGTGTTTGGTTTTCTGTCCTGTGTTAATTTGCTGAGAATAATGGCTTCCAGCTTCATCCACATCTTTTTATGCAGCCATAAAAAGAAATGAAATCAAGCAAAGGACTTGATTTCATTTCTTTTTATGGCTACATAATATTCTATGGCTTATACGTACCATCTTTTCTTTATCCAATTCATCATTGATGGGCATTTGAGTTGATGCCATGTCTTTGCTATTGCGAATAGTGCTGTCATGAACATACACATGCATATATCTTTATAATAGAATGATTTATATTCCATTGAGTATATACCCTGTAATAGGATGGCTGGGTCAAATGGTATCTCTGGTTCTAAAATTTGAGGAATCACCACACTGTCTTCCACAGTCATGAAACAAATTTATGTTTCCACGAAGAACATAAAAGCATTCCTATTTTTCTGCAACCTTGTTCGGACTCCCGTGTTCTCAACGGGAAGACTGGAATGTTTCCTTCCAACTTCATCAAGGAGTTGTCAGGGTAGTCAGATAAGCTTGGCATTTCCCAGGATGAGCATCTGTCCAAGTCAAGTTTAAGGGAGACCACAGGCTCCGAGAGTGATGGGGGTGACTCAAGCAGCACCGAGTCTGAAAGTGCCAACAGGACAGTGGCGATGGCAGCAATCCAGCCAAAAAAAGTTAAAGGAGTGGGCTCTGGAGACATTTTCAAAGACAAGCCAATCAAACTAAGGCCAAGTTCAATTGAAGTAGAAAATGACTTTCTGCCGATGGAAAAGATTATTGGGAAGAAGTTAACTACAATTCTGGCAACTCCAGCCTCCTGGAAAACAGAAATGGACAGCAGGACAAAGAGCGAGGATGACTGCAGAGTAACATTTCCATATGAGGCACAGAATAGTGATGAAATGACAATCAAAGAAGGAGATATGGTCACTCTCATCAGTAAGGACTGCACTGAGGTAGGCTGGTGGGAAGGAGAGCTGGCCGGCAGATGAGGCGTGTTCCCTGATAACTTCGTGAAGTTACTTCCACCGGACTTTGAAAAAGAAGGGAATAGATCCAAGAAACCACCACCTCCATCCACTCCTGTCATCAAACAAGGGACAGGTGCCACTGAGAGAAAACATGAACTTAAAAAGATACCTCCTGAAAGACCAGAAACGCTTCCCAACAGAACAGAAGAAAAACAAAGACCAGAGACAGAGCCAAAACTGGATTACAGAAGCCCTCCGTTCCTGCCATACCGCCAAAAATGCCTCGGCCACCTAAGACCAATTCTCTCAGCAGACCTGGCACACTGCCCCCAAGAAGGCCAGAGCTACCAGTGGGTCCGCTGACATACACCAGGGGTGATGGTCTGAAGATTGACTTAGTGGGCAGTTTGATTTTTGGCATCCTGGACAAAGATCTCTTGGACCGCAGCAGAGATATCGACCTAGAAGGTTTTGATTCCATGGTGTCATACTGAGAAAGTCAGTGATCTGACCACAAGCAGAACAAAAGCTACTTGGAGGTGGCCTTCATCCCAGTCCCTCACATCTTCATCGCTTTCAAGCCCTGATGTCTTCAACTCCCCAAGTCCCAAAGAGGATAAAGATGAACACATTCCACTTGCTCACAGAGAAGTGGATGTTCTAAAGAAAACTTCCAATACTGTTACCATATCCCAAGTGTCTGAAAACAAAGCATCCCTGCTGCCCAAGCCGGGGACCATGGCAGCAGCTGGTGGGCCAGCCTCTCTGTCCTTGGCAGCGCCCTCCCCACTGTCATTCTGTTTGGGAACAGCTGGACACAGAGCCAACTCCCTGTCTCTGTTCGGCATGGAAGGAAAACCAAAGATGGAGCCTGCGGCCAGCAGCCAGGCAGCGATTGAGGAGCTAAGGACACAGGTCCGCGAGGGAAAGAGCATCATCGAGAACATGAAGGACCAGCAGAAACGAGAAATTAAACAGTTATTGTCTGCGTTGAATGCCTGTGTAGTTGATGGGCTGTCTCTTGTCTCCTTTTAAGGGTACTTTGGAAACCAGGACCTCCTACCCTGCACAGCCCAGTGTTGGGAGATAAAACATGCAAAATACCTCACTGGGGGAATCTAAGAGGTTGGACATGGAGCCATACCTGCTTCCACCTTTTGGTTTCTGGACCCACGTATTCTTTCTTTTGAGAACACAGCACTGTAGAGACGTTTCTGTTTCAAACAATGCACCATGTCCTGAAAGATGGCACCCACCCCTCAGAGTGCTTCCTCCAGGTTGGCACTGAGTTTTGCCTGTAGAAGGCCTGTCCCACATTCCTTCAGGCTGGCAGCCCCTGAGTGGTGCAGATGGTGATAGGATTAGTGGAACCCACAGCCATAGAAATACTGAAACATGCTCTGCCAAGTGGGTCCTTCAGGCAAATGCCTAGGAGCAATGCCTAGCCTGCAGATCAGGAATGTAACAGCACCTGGAGAGTGGTGCTGGGTGAGTGTCTGAGAGCAGGACAGGAAAACCCACCCATGGAATAGGTGCCTAACCCTGTGAAGATGAACCTGTGGCCCTTCCAAGATGGAAGTGTCTAAATGTAGCCACCTTGTTACTTAGCAGCTAGTAAGTCACCTAAAGAAATAGTTCCCCACTAGAGCACATCATGGGCCTCAAATGCTGATGAGTTGGACATTCAGAGGTGGCAGCAGCTGGGTCTGCCTTGGCAGGGGGAAGTCAGGGCTTCTGGTCCCATATGTAGCCCCATGCCTGCCACTGTGCTTGCTCCATTCATGACTCCACCCTACCAGGCCTGGGCTGACCCATGGTGATGGCCGGCTAACTCCCATTGTCTGTTTGGTTGTTCAGTGCCACTTCAGATTTGGATGTTTTCTGAAGGTGTCAATATGGGATTCAATTCAACCCAGGTGGACTATTTTCACCTCATGATGGATGCTGTTGGGCCTGTGCAATCTGTGATTTTGTGGGTCACACGGGCACTTGGAACCACATAGTTGCCTGGTGTCCTGTGGTCAAGCAGTCTATGGAATCAGGACCAGTAATATTAAAAGTTGCTTCTAACAGGGGGCTATGTCTCTGCTGTGAATATTATGATCTTACTGTAGAATTCAGGCCATCCATTGTGACTCTCCCACTGGTGCTTGTTTCAGCTCCATCCTGCCTCTTTCCCCACCACTGGCACCACCAGCACCAGGGGGTCTGAGGGATGGTGGCTGCTTGCACCATAGCCTGGATCTGTTGCAGGGTCTTTTCCTGTGTAGGTCCCACTTGAAGCTGGCCTGCCCCTTTGTCACCTAGAGTATGGGCCAAGGCAACATACCTAGATGTGGAAGGTGTCAGAACTCAAAGAGGCTCTTCATGTGGTGTGCTTCCTTCCTTCTGGTGAGGATGCAAGATAAGACAGTTGGTATTTTACCTTGGAGGGGACACACCTGAATTTCCCTCTACACTTCGCACTTGTTCACCCATAAAATGTCACTTCAGTGGCCACTCCTGAAGCTCTGTAAAGTTTATCTTCACCTGCATGTTTTCCAGTGAAGTCCTTGCAGTACACGAGGACTCCAGTGCAGTTTCTAACTGCTGCTCATCTACCACAATCAACATGAAGTTGTCAATGAAATGAGCTGATTTAATATCCGATAGGATACCCAGTATGGCTAATATAGTCTTAAGACTATATTATAGAGGGCAGAGGAGTTATACTAGCAGTGAGGGAAACTATAAATGCACGTGTTGTGGATCCCACATGAATGTGAATCACTCCATATCCACTTCCTAATTGGAGAGGAAAGAACGCACTCACCAAATCCACAGCTGCACGCTGTGTGCCCAAGGCTTTATTAGTCCACTCTACCAGTGATATCAGACAACATAAATGCTGCAATTATAACTCCTGCTTGGCCAGACCTAGAGTAACAGAATTCATTCTGCAGGCCTCATCCGGCTTTCTCAGGGACAGTTTGCTGGATTACATAGAGACAATAGAAAGCTCTAACACCACCCCACATCCTTCAGCCCTTCAGCTCTCTAATGGTGGTGTGACCCTCACATTACTTTCAGTATCTTTCACGAGACCCACCCTGGGACACACTATAATTTTTTATTTGCCCAGGATGGGGGTAGTGTCAGAGGTTTCCCTTTGTCTTTCAGCAAAATGAGAGGCCTTACTCCACAGACTAGGGACCCAGTGTGGGGGTGACTCCACTTCGCAGGGCATCAGTGTCAATTATGCACTCAGGGAATTAGGAGATAACCAGGTTCGGGTCTATGGGTCCAGTGGTTCCATTGTGGGAACCACTGAAGTCTAGGCACTGAGGATGGGATCATGACTTTGTATTGGGTCAAATACCTTCACCCACGTGCTCTTCAGTTCTTGCTTTCTTATCACAGATATCAAGCAGTGCCTTTATTGGCTGCCTGTCCTAATTCGGGGACACCACCCTCTATTAATCTTTTCCATGCTACCTGTAGCTAGAGTCCTCCTAGCTGTTCCTCTGAGGTTGCCATAGTAACTGTGCCCTCTGGCTTTTGCAGGTCACTGACACTACTTGGTCTTTGTCTCATCAGGGCCACCTCATCCCAAGAGATATTAATAAATGCAACTCTGGGACCATCTTTACTACCATCACCCCCAGCCTGCAGAGGACAACACCTGACACTTGTTAGTGATGCAGGTCCCTCTCACCAGCACGTTCCTGAGGCTCTGGTGGAAGGTGTGCCCTCGGGTCCTCCTGTGGAGCATGGTCCTGGTGGGCCTTAACCACACCCACTTCCCTCAGCATTGTTATTCCATCCTCTACATGTTCCACAAACTAAGCCAAAGGATTTTTATTCATCCAGGCAGAAATTCTGATTCCTTGATCAAGTGACCTCAAATTCCAGTCCCTGAAGTGTTCCTCGGGCTCCTATGGGGTTGTGCTGGCTAGTTCCTGCACAGTTCCTGAGTGGGATTCCCGCTGCATCCTACGTGTGAGGCTTCTGCAGCATCTTCCAGCACAGGAAGTGGGAACCATTGCTAGAGAAGGGTGGGCTTCCTCTGCATGCCCAGAGGGTCCTGGAGGACACCCATGGGATAACCCTGTTCCAGTTTGCAGAATCTCAGGTTTCCCCACCAGGGCCCTGACTTTCCTGTAACAGGCCTGCCTTGGCTGAGTGTCAAACATCTCTGGAGCACTGTGGCCCTCGTAATGATGTTTCCAACTACAATTTCACACTATATTTCTCTACAGGAGATAAAAGCCTCTGCATGAGACACTGCAGAGGTTGTCACATGTAGCCAGTCATGGCTGTTAACAATCCCGGTGTTCTCATGATCCTTTTATAGGGCATCAGCACAGCCGAGCAGTAACCAGCCAACTCCACTGACTTTGCAGGTTTCCTCCCAACCCCATAATTCCTGTGCAGGGCATTGTATCACCACACCTGCCATGGCTTCCCCTAACCAGGGCATCTTCTCAGCTCAGCACTGGGGAGACCCACAGCAGCTCAGCTGCACCCTGTGCAGTGGGCTTTCTGTGTCCCCCACCAACCCATGTGGCATCCTCTTAGCCTGCCAGACAAATTCTGGGGAGTCAGATCCTGGGATCTCAGAGAAGGGGCCACTGGGGCCTTAGGTCCAGGAAAGGGATAAACAGTGAGGCTCCTGGGGAAATGAAGACAGCGGGGGAAGAGGGACATAAGGTGGGTAGAGGGCACCAGGAGAGGAGAAGAAGGAACCAAGAAGGGTGGCAGGGGAAGGGTTGGCCTAGGGCCTTCCTGGAGGGTTGTGTTTGGAGAGTATTTTTCAGGTCCTGGACGATAGAGAAGGAAGGTCAGGTGTCTGTGCCACACCTGTAGGGACCAAGCCTGCTCCAACATTCTCAGAGTTTCTGGGGTCCCACTCTCTGCCCTAGGATCTAATGATCATATGTGAGCTTAGCACTGATCAATAAACTGTCAGAGACTTCAGCCGTCCCTTCCTTCCCTATGATAATGGGAGCTTTTGTGCCAGGCTGAGGAGCCCTGAGCAACTGTACACTGGATATGCAGGGGGGCCAGGTGCCATCGTGGGATACAAGGACCTCATGGCAGGACTCAGACAACCAACTACCCATTTCTCAGGTTTCCAGGGGCAGCCCCTGCCCACTTTGCAACTCAGTGTCCACAGACCCTGGGATGCTGTCTGTGTCTTCTTTGGTGACCCAAGCACCTATAACCTCAGTCCAGACCCCTCAGGCCCTGTTTCTGCCACTCCCAACCCTGGAACTCAGGAAATCTGCAACCTCAATCCAAAATTTCATTCCTACCCTGATGACTTATCTGGGCATTGGGGATCCAGAGACCTGGGGACAGTTCCCCAAAGTCCCCCACACAGCAGCTGATCCACGGCTGCCATCTGGACAGCAGCTGCCCATGACCCTACAACTTAGATGCCCCCTACCTGGTCCCAAGAGACATCAGAGGCAAGTGGTCATCGGGGGCTGTGGGGCTGCGGTGCTGGTGTGACTAGACCATGAATGAGCCTGGGGCAGTGCTGAGCATCATGCCTTCGAGGAACTCAGGAAACTGAGACCGATTTATTGGTGCCTGACATACATACACCTTACGGAAGACGCCTGTTATGCACTGAATTGTGTCCCCAAAATTCATATGCTGGAGCCCTATCCCCCAATTTGATTGCCTTTAAGGCAATGTAAAACCTTTAAGGGAATAATTTTGGTTAACCGAAGTCATAAATGTGAGGCCCAAATCCAATAGCACTCATGTTTATAAGAAGAGGAAGAAACACCAGAGTCTCCTTTCTCTCTCTCTCTCTCTCTCTCTCTCTCTCTCTCTCTCTCTCCTCTCTCTCTCCACAAGGCCTTGAAGAAAGGCTATGTGAGGATATAGTGAGAAGGCAGCTGTCTAAAGCTAGAAAGGAGGCCTTCACCGGAAACTGAATTTCCTGGCACCTTAATTTTAGACTTTCAGCCTCCAGAATTCTAACAAACAAATTTCTGTAGTTTAAACCACCTCTCTGTGGTATTTTGTTATGGGAGTGCAAGCTGACTAAACACACATGAAAACCAAAACCCGGTAACACCCCCTTCCAGTCTCAGACCCAGCATTAAAGAATCATGATCATAGATTTTATTCATCTATTTAACAAATGTTTAGTGAGTGCCTCTGTGTAAGACATGGTTCTAAGCCTGGTGATTAATCAAAAGAGAAAACCACTTGTTCCTTGATGCCTCCAACCTGACAGGAAAGAATGACAACGAATAAAAACATGATAGTAGTTAGTTTTATAGTGTGTGCTCCTATTATCTGTTATTAGATAACAAAATATGCCCAAAATAAAATATCAAGCTTGCTATAATTTCACTTTCTATGGGCTCAACTGGGCAGCTCATCTGCTCTGTGTGATATGGGCTGGGGCTGTCTTCATTTGGAGCCTGCCCTGTTCAGAGCATTCAGGAGGCTCCTGCACAGGGCTACACTCAGTGCTTGCGGGCTGTCAGCTGGGAGCTCACTGGGGCTATGACCCAGTGCGTGACTTCACATCCACCTGCTGCTTCAGTTGAACCTGGCTGATCCCAGCACTGTACCTAGGATCGAGGAGGCAGTGGTTGAATTGGCCAAGTCACAGCCACAAGGCATCCTGTGTCAGAGGCTCAGAAGTCAGGCAGTGTCACCTGCCCCATGTCTAGTCACCAAAGCTAGTCCCAGATCCAAGGGGAGGAAGATTCGGCTCAGATCTTGATAGGGAATCGCAAGGTTGCATTGGGAAAGAGCAGAATGGGAGATATTAGTGAGGACATCTTTCGACAAAGAAATCTTCACAGTATGTTAGAGTGTCACAGAAGATATATATATATATATATATATATATATATATATATATATATAATGCAAAGTCAACAATCTGGCAAAATAAAAACAAGGTGACACTTCTAATAGAGTGGTCAGGTCAGGCCTCACAAAGGTGCCATTTGAGCAGACTTGACAAGGAAATAAACAGCCCGGCAGGTATGCGTGAAGAAAGAACCTTCCAGGATCACCCTCTGCACATACCCAGTGCTCTGTGCTGCCACAGGCCCTAAAGCTGCAGTGAGAATAAAGGTGGGCATGCTTATGAAAGACATCTGGCAGGGAGTGGTGGGGACCCAGGTTTCCCCTTCTTGCTGGGGCTTTTAGATGTCCCAGGGTTGGGGAGGGGAGGGCATTGGCATATGCAGAAAGACTAGGAGACAGGAGGGAACTGAGCGGCATCCCAGCCTCATTCCACCTCTCTGTCCTGCATCCAGTTCCCCACCCAGGTTTGGGTTATTGCTCTGGAGGACTCAGAGGACATCACACCTTGCCATGCAGAGCACCTGGCTTCTCACTTGCTAACCTCACTCAGACCTAGCTGTATGAAGGGAAGGAGCTGACCCTGGACTCGAGGCTCACTGGGACTAGACCTGGGGCAGTGTGGGGGGAATGACACATGCCAGACCTAGGCAGTTTGAGGGTCCTCCCTAGAAAGAAGCTGAGACACACCTCCCTGAAGAGGCCCCTGGGCTTGTCTGAGCTCCTCAGTGTAACTGGGTAGGTGTTGTCAGAAAACCAGGGGTATGGATAGGACTGTCTCATCTGGACTCTACCCCCTTCTCTTTTCCTGCACCCAAGTCCCTTTCCTCCCTCCTAAATGGAGATGCTGAGGATGTCCTTAGTCACCCAAGGAACTCTCACATATCACCCCTCGTTTGTAAGTCCTTCTCACTCTAACATCCTTCATTCCTACTAAAACTTCTGCCCCAGCCCCAGGATCTGGCCTCTCTCTCCTCTTCTACCGTCAGCGGGTAAAGACTGACTTCCCACTGAACAGCCAGCTCTAGGTGAGAGTCTGGGCTCTCCGTGAGGCTGGGAGAAGGAAAAGGCTCAGGGGTCAGGGAAGGGCAGAGAGAATGGGCACAGCCAGAGCAGAAATGGAAAATTTGGGGGAGTGATGAAGGCAGATGTTTCCACATCACCATTTCTGTCTCATGGTTCAAGGGAACCATCTTTCTCCTGTTCCAGGGACGTAGAAAGCACAGAGGGAACAGGGAAATATTCCACAGAAAAAAAAAAAAAAGTAAGTGAGCTTCTCCGGCAGCAGCTGCCAGGTTGAGAGGAGCATGACTTTCTCCTGTCCACACTATGGTGTGTGTGGTTGTCTGCTGATAGACTCCGAAAAGAAAGTGTCATCAGGAAGAATGTCACTTTGCCTGCTGTGTTCAACACTCTCATTGAACCAGGTATTATGAACTTTGTTCACAACAACTTGCACAAAAAGAGCAGGCAACCCCATGCTGTCAGTGACTTAGCAGGTTATTGAACCAGTGCTGAGTCATGGGATCCTGACCGTGCTATGTCTGTAATATCTAGAGCACCAGGAGGTGGAACTCACTGTTCTGGCCAGAGTGCTTTTGGAAGTATGTGTTACAGATGCCCCATGTTTGAACTAATCAAAACCTGTCACCATTGGCACCACAGAGTAAACACAAGCCAAAAACAATATGCCATCCAGGCTCTGACCCGGATGCCTCAGCCTGACCAGTGTTAGTCATGTCTAAGAGTCATCATATTGAGGACATTCCTGTACTTCCTGTGGTGGCCAAAGACATAACTGAAGTCTACAAGAAGACCAAGGAGGCTCTTTTGCTTCTTAAGAAATGTAGAGCGTGGGATGATATCAAAAAGTCTGTGCCTCTCAGCTAATGAGAGCTGGCAAGGACTAAATGAGAAAATGTCATTGTATCCAGTGCAGGGGACCCCACGTCACCTATAATGAATGAAGTTAGATGGTATCGGCAAGGTCTTCAGAAACATCCCTGGAATTACTCTACTTAATGTAGCAAATTGAGCATTTTGAACCCTGTACGTAGTGGGCATGTGGGACTTTCTGCATTTGGACTGAAAGCGCTTTCCAGAAGTTAGATGAATTGCATGGCACTTGGCACAAATCTGTTTCCCTCAAGAGTAACTACAACCTTTCCAGATTCAAGATGATTAATACAGACCACAGAAGAATCTTGAAAAGCCCAGAGATCCAAAGAGACCCTTGAGCACTGCACAAGAATATTCACTGAAGAGCCCTGAAGAAGAACCCACCAATGTGTTTCTGAGAATGACATTGAAACTACACCCATAGGCAAAGACCATGTGTTGGAATATCATTCTTCCCCAGACCGGGAACCACAAACTCTGGGTGGATAACGCAGCCACAATAGCAGCATTAGAGGTTTAATGAGATGAGAAGGGGGTTGCAGGCAAAAAGTCTGTGGCAGGGAAGTAAAGAAAGAAGGCTGTTTGTTCTAAGAAGCAAAAGAAGCCTCTGGTGGGAAAAAGGCAGCAGCTACACAGAAACCAGTAGCTGAAAAAAAGCCAGCAGGAAAGAAACCTACCACAGAGGAAAAGAAGCCTCCTGCACAAATGCCGTAAGGCTAAAATCATTGTAGGTAAGTTACTTTGGATAAAGACCTGATCGAAGGGAGAGTGAAAAAAGAAATAAAGAAAAAATGATCCCTCTCTCTACATTATTTTTCCTTGAGCTTATTCTGGCAGTTTTGTAAATAAAACCTGCTGCTGAAATGTGAAATTCTTATTTGATGAAAGTCTCCAAATATTAGAGAATAAAATTATCAATATCTAAGCCATGCAGACTGAAAAAAAAATAGAAACTTTAGGAAATAAAGCTGTGCATGGGGATCTGATCATCTTGTGGGGGATGTCAAAGTCTGTGCTGAACAAGCTCTGAGGAGGCACTGAAATGAGAGCCGCTTACTGAACTATGTGATCTCGGGCAGCTCTTGGAATTCCTGTGTCCTCTTAGAAAAGTCAAATGAGGACCCAGTGCCCAGATCATAGTTTATACATGTCACTCTTCAGTAAGAAAAACCAGGGCACCTTAGAAAAATAGCTGATTATAAGGTTAGGATAGAGAAAATACAACATAAACTTAGAACATCATGTAATTCCACAAAGGAAGTGCCGCTCCCCACCTAAAAATTGAGAATGTGCCAAAGGGCCACAGGTGGCAACCTGAAATAGCTCCCTATGGACAAACCTAGAATAATTTGAGCAACAACATAACAGTATTGAATTATAACCCAAAATATAAAATGAATATCCATTTTATACTGAAAAAATCATTAATTTAAGAAATAAATAATTGAGAGTGAAGGGACAAATCTTTCTTACAGAAGAATTTCCAATAATACATGAAGAGAATTCTTTTTCCAGAAGATGAAACTTAATTTCCATCTTTTGAGTGTGGGCTGGACATGGTGACCCACAAAGAATGGAATACAGGATATAAAGAATCATAAACTTACAGAGGAAAAACTTGGCAGACACCACCTTAACCAAGTGATCAAAGTCCTGTTGATATCATGCACTCCTTGATATGAAGTGATGAGAAAGGCACTTACCACTGTGGTACTTGTCCCCTAAACCCATCTCCCTAATCTAATCATGAGAAAACATCAGACAAACCCAAACTGATTGACATTCTACAGATTATCTGTCTAGTACTCTTCAATACTTTCAAAAACATAAAAACAGGCAAAGACGAGAAACCCACAGATCAGAGAAAACATGACTACTAACAGCATTAAGGTGACCTGAACTGAATCCTGGAAGAGACAAGGACATTAATGGAAAAAAACTAGTTATATTCAAGTAAAGCCTATAGTTTAACCAATAATATTATGCTAATGTTAATTTCTTACATTCCTAGCCTTAACATGGTTTTATTAAATTGTAACATTAATGGAACTTGAAAGTAGGGTAGATAGAACTCTGTGCTCTAGCTTTATAACTGTTCTGTAAATCTAAACACATCAAAAATCAATTAAAATTAAACAAAAGAGATAATCTATTAAAGATTAATAGATATCTATTAAAGAAATTTAATTAAGGAAATTAAATTAATTCTTAAAGAGAATTAATTTGAGAATTAATCCTCAAGAAAGTGCATCAGTAATTAATACCATTTCAGAACAGAAAGGATTAGGCCCAAATGCATTCACTGGTGAAATCTACAAAACATTTAAGGAATAAATTATGCCTCATCTCTGTAGTCTCTTCCAGAAGATAGACACAGAGGAGCTACTTCCCAACTCATCATATTGACACCAGCATTCTCCTTATACCAAAACACATAAAGACTTTAAAAGTAACAAAAAATACAGACTGTGATCTCTCTCATGATAATAAATGAAAAAAATTCATAACTGATCATCAGCATATAGAGTACACAATGCATAAAAAGAACAATATACTACAACCAACTGGAATTGCACAGATGTGCAATGGTGATTCAACATTTGAAAATCCATTAATATAATCGATCACATCAATAAGTTAAAAAAGAAAAATTACATGGTCACATTGATACATGCAGAAAAAGCATTTGAGATGATCCAACATTTATTCATGAAAAACAAAACAAAACCAACAAACAAAAACCCTTTAACACACTGGAATACATTGAGAACTTCTTCATCTTGATAAAAAATATTTACAAAAGTTCATAGCTAACATTATAGTTAATGGTGAGAAATTCGAAGCTTGTCTGCTAAAATCAGAAACAAGCAAGGATGTCCCCTTTCACCACTGTTTTTCAACATTGTATTGGAAGTCCTGGCTAACACGATAAGACAAAAAAAGAAAAAAGAAAAAAAAAAGGAAATAAAAGGTATACAGAGTGAGAAGGAAGAAATAGAACTGTCTTTGTTTGCAGATGTCATGACTGACAATTTAGAATATTTGAAAGAATCAACCACAAAACTAGGGATTATAGAAAGGTTGTATGAAATAAGTTTAATATACAAGTCAATCACTTTTCTATATACAGCAATTAACAATTGGAATTTGAAATTAAAAAGGCAATATCGTTTATATTAGCATGCCCAAAAATGAAAAACTTAGGCATAAATTTAACAAAAAATGTACAAGATCTATATGAGGAAAACGACAAAGCTCTGATAAAAGAAACAAAAGAATTAAATCAGTGAAGAGGTGTTCTATGTTCGTGGACAGGAAGACTCAATATTGTTAAATGTTCATTCCTCCCTGCTCAATTTATAGAATCAATGAAATCCCAACCAAAATCTCAGCAAGTTATATGGATATTGGCAAAATGAACTGATCTAAAGGGTTTTCTTTCCTTAAATTTTATGAAAGCACAAGAGACTCAGAATAGCCAGCACAATATAGGAGAACAAAGTCAGAGGACTGGCACTACTTTACTTTAAGATGTACAGTAAACTCCAGTAATCAAGACAGTGTTGTATTGGTGAAGGAATTGTCAAATAAATCAATGGAGCAGAACAGAAAGCCCAGAAATAGACCAACATAATTATAGTAAACTAATCTTTGACAAACCAGAAAAGTGATAAAATGGATAAAAGAGTATTTTAAACAAATGGTGCCAGAAAAACTGGACATCCACATGCAAGAATAGTGAAATGAAAAGAGCTCTCTTGAAAGGTTGCTGTGAAGGTCACCTGCGACAGGAGCAGAAAATGCTCATCAGGATCTCTGACACTTAATAAGCTCTCACAGTAATGGAATGGTTAGATTTCAATATCCCTCAGCCACCATCTTCATAAGACTTTCCATGAAAGCTACAATGATTACTGTCAGTGATCTGGCCCTACCAAACTGCTAGGTGGGATGCAATTTTGAGGGGGCCATCAGCACATTGGCCTCAGGACGCTCTGCAGCCCCTTGACCTTGAGGATGATGCTGACCTTAATCCCCGGCTTGTCTCTGGCTAAAGACAGCCTCCTTCTGCAGAGGCCAGAACAGGATGCCTATCTATTTAAGATTATATTAAGATGCAGGAGTAACAAGAACAAATAAATATACACAGTAACATAAAACTAGGTAATCTGCTTTATGCATATTTATCATTATTTGTTAATTTTTATGATTATAAGACTCAATTCTCATTTTAGGGATTCAAACTGACCCAAAGCCCAGCCCTTTCTTTAGTTCTGAAAGGTAAAAATTCAAATACACAAACTCTGTTGTAACTTATGGTTTAGGACTACTTACTGTAAATTATGGGGGTTAGACCAGTTTGAAATAGCCTACATCAGAAACTCAGATGTTTGGAATATCCAGTTCTCAGGAAGCATACAGAACATCCTATCCAAAAACCGCAGAATACAAATTCTTTCCTTCAGCACATAGATCATTCTCAAGAATAGAGCAAATGTTAAGTCACAAAACAGGTTTTAAAACCTTAAACAAATTGAAATAATACCAAATATCTTATCGGACTAAAGTCTAGATAAAACTAGAAATCTCTAACAAGAAGAATTTGGAAACTATATAAACACAAGGAAAGGAAACAATATGCTCCTGAATGACCAGTGGATCAATGAAGAAATAAAATTAAGAAGAAAACTAAAAAGTTTCTTGAAACAAATGATAATGGAAATATAGCATACCAAAACCTATGAGATACAGCAAAAACAGTACTAAAAGGGAAGTGCCTAAATCGAAAAAGAAAAAACCTCAAATAAACAACCTAGGCCAGGTGTGGTGGCTAACACCTGTTATCCCAGTACTTTGGGAGGCTGAGGCAGGCAGATCACCTGATGTCAGAGTTCAAGACCAGCCTGGCCCACATGGTGACATGCCATCTCTACTAAAATTACAAAAATTAGCTGGGTTGTGGGTGCCTGCAATCCCAGCTACTCGAGAGGCTGAAGCAGGAGAATGGCTTAAACCTGGGAGGCAGAGATTGCAGTGCACCAAGGTTGCGCCCCTGAACTCCAGCCTGGGCAACAAGAACAAAACTTCGTCTCTTAAAAACAAAAACACAAAGCAACACAAAAACATTCTACTGATGCATCTTAAAGAACTAGAAAAGCAGCCAGGCACAGTGACTCTCACCTGTAATCGCAGCTATTGAGTCACGAGAATCACTTCAACCTGGAAAGAGGAGGTTGCAGTGAGCTGAGATTGTGCCACTATACTCCAGCCTGGGCAACACAGTGAGACTCTGTCAAAAACAAAAAACAAAAACTGAAGAAGCAAGAGCAAACCAAACCTAAAATTGGTAGAAGAAAAGAAACATCAGAGCATGAATTTGAAGTGAAAAATAAAATACAAAACATCAATGACACAAAAATGTGGTTTTCTGAAAAGTTGACCTAAATTGACAAATGTTTAGCTACACTAACAAAAAAGAGAGAGAGAAGATCAAAATAAACAAAATCAGAAATGAAAAAGGAGATATTACAACTGATACCATAGAAACTGAAAGAATCATTAGAAGATACTATGAGCAAATGTATGCCAACAAATTGGAAAATCTAGAAGAAATGAACAAATCCCTAGACATGTAAAACTTAACAAGATTGAAGTAGAAAGAAATCCCAAACCTGAATAGGCTAATAGTAAGCAAAAAGATTGAAATTGTAATATGTCGCCAGGTGAAGAAAAACCTGGAACCTAATGGCTTCACTGCTGAATTTTACCATACATTTAAAGAAGAACTAATACCAAGTAATATCATTTCTACTCAAACTATTCCAAAAAACAGAAAAGGGGAGAATACTTCCAAGCTCATTCTGTGAGGCCAGTGTTATCCTGATACCAAAGCCAGCAAAAGATATAATAAATATAAAACAAAAATACTACAATGAAAACTACAGGCCAGTATCTCTGATAAATATTGATGCAAACATCTTCAACAAAATACAAGCAAAACGAATTCAGCAATACATTAGAAGGAACATTCATCATGACCAAGTGGGATTTATCCCAGGGATGCAAGAATGGTTTAACCTATGTGAATCAGTCAATGAGATACATCATATTAACAGAATGAAGGATTTAAAGCCATATGAGCATTTCAATTGATGCTGAACAGCATTTGATAATATTCAACCTTCCTTCATGATAAAAATCCTAAAAAACACTGGATACAGAAGTAACATACCTCAACATAATAAAAACTTTATACAACAGACCGCCAGCTAGTATCACACTGAACGGAGGATAAAGCCTTTTCCCTAAGATCTCGAACATGATAAGGATGCCCACTTTTACCACTGTTATTTAGCTGGAATCCTAGAGCAATCAGACAAGAGAAAAAAATGGTGGGCATATAGATTGGAAAGGAAGAAGTCAAATTATCCTTGTTTACAAATGATAAAATCTTATATTTAGAAAAACCTAAAGACTTCACCAAAAACTACTGGAATTGATAAATTCAGTAAAGTTGCAGGATTCAAAATCAACATACAAAAATCAGTAGCATTTCTATATGCCAACAGTGGACAATCTGAAAAAGAAACTAAAAAGCAATCCCATTTACAATAGCCAGAAATGAAACTAAATACCTGGTAATTAAGCAAATAAGTGAATGATCTCTACAATAAAAACTATAAAACACTGATGAAAGAAGTTGAAGAGGGCACTACATAATGGTAAAATACTCCATGTTCATTGGCTGGAAGTATAAATATTGTTAAAATGTCCATACTACCCAAAGCAATCTACAGATTCAATGCAATCCCTATCAAAATACCAGTGGTATTCTTCACAGAAATAGAAAAAAATTCCTAAAATTTATATGAAACCACAAAAGACCCAGAATATCCACATCTGTCCTAAGCAAAAAGGAACTAAACTGGAGGAATCCAATAACCTGACTTCAAATTATATTAGAGCTATAGTCACCAAAACAGCATGGCACTGACATAAAAACAGACACATAGGCCAATGCAATGGAATAGAGGGCCCAGAAACAGGTCCACACACCTACAATGAACTCATTTTTGACAAAGGTATCAAGAACATACACTGAAGAAAAGTCACTTCAATAAACAGTGCTGGGAAAACTGAATATCCACATATAGAAGAATGAAGCTAGACCCCTATCTTTTGCCATATATGAAAATAAAATCAAAATTGATTAAAGACTTAAAGGCCTTAAACTATGAAACTACTATAAGAAAACATTGGGAAACTCTCCAGAACGTATGTTTGGGAAAGAATTTCTTGAGCAATACACCACAAGCAAGGCAACCAAAGCACAGATGGACAAATGGAATCACATAAAGTTCAAAAGCTTCTGCACAGCAAAGGAAACAAGCAACAAAGTGGAGAAACAACCCCCAGAATAGGAGATTTAAAAACTACTAAACTGACAAGGGATTAATAACCAGGATGCATAAGGAGCTCAGACAACTCCATAGGGAAAAATGTAATAATCCATTCAAAAATGGGCAAAATATATGCGTAGACACTTCTGAAAAGAAGACATGCAAATAGTAGGAAGGTATATGAAAAGGTGCTCAACATCATGAAACTACAGAGAAATTCAAATCAAAGCAGTGAATTATCTCATCCCAGGTAAAATGGCTTCTGTTCAAAAGACAGGCAATAACAAATGCTGGTGAGAAAAGGGAACCCTTGTACACTGTTGGTGGGAATGTAAATTAGTACAGCCACTATGAAGAACAGTTTGGAGACTCCTCAAAAAACTAAGGTATAGCCATCAGACGATCCAGCAATCCTACTGCTGGTTATATACCCAAAAGGCAGGAAGTTAATATATTAAAGATATAGCTACCCTCCCGTGTTTGCTGCAGCACTGTTCACACTAAGATTTGGAAGCCATAAAAGTGTCCATCGACAAATTAATAGATAAAGAAAATATGGTATATATACACAATGGAGTACTATTCAGCCGTTAAAAGAATGAGATTCTGTCATTTGCAACAACATGGATGAAACTGAAAATCATTATGTTAAGTGAAATAAGCAGAGCCCAAAAAGACAAGCATTGCATATTCTTACTTATTTGTGGAATGTAAAAATCAAAACAATGAAACTCAATGGGCATAGAAAGTGGGATGATGGCTACTGGCTGGGAAGGGCAGTAGAAGGGAGGTGGAAATGGTCAATGGTTGCAAAAATATAGAAGAAATGAATATGATTTTGATCATAGAATGGGGTGACTATAGTCAATAAAACTTAACTGTACATTTTAAAGTAACTAAAATTGTGCCATTGAATTGTTTGTAGCACAAAGGATAAATGCCTGATAGGATGAATACCCCATTCACCATGATGTGATTATTGTATATTGCATGTCTGTATTAAAACATCTCATGTATTCCATGAAGAAATACATCTACTATGTACTCACAAAAACTGAAAAGAAAAAGAACTGTGGACATTAAAATAATAATAGGGTCAGGCTGCTTCTGGAGTGAAGGGTGTGCTCGGGAGATGTGGACTAAATTGAGGAAGAATAAATGAACTGAGAATCTGGATGAATAAAGCAATCCAGATTCCCAGTTCAAACAATCCAATCTTCTCCTATCAGTTCAGACTGATTGGAAAAGAGAAGTGGGGAGGTGAGACAGTTCCCCACCCTGTTGCTCTGGGTCCTTCTAAGAGTATCAGTGAGGTGGTGGGGGCTGTCAAAACAGACGCAAGGCAGGGATGAGAGCCCTCTGTGCAGTAGGAGTGGATGCAGGACCTGCCTGGAAGCAGAAGGATGAGAGACCTTAGGTCCTGATACCACTGCCTCAGTTCACAGGGCAACCAATAAAGGAGAAGGGGTAGAGAATTCATTTGTGGGCTATTTATCCAGAGATGCGTTTATTGACATATTCTTCTGTGTTTTTATTCAGGGTTGATGTTACATATACATTTAGACATGACTGTGTTATGTTAAAGTATTTTTATATTTTAGTAAGATTATTGTTATATTGAGTTATAACTAAATATAACTATATTAATTATATTTAGTTATCCCTATGGTTATAACTATATTATATTTAATTATATCATTGTTGAATACAGTTGTCGTTAGGCATAAACTTGCATATTTGCTGTGTTTTTTTCTTTTACTTTAATTAAATTTACAATTGTCCATAATTGAAAGAGTCAAATATTTGCACAGGATTGCTTGAGAAAAATGAGAGCCTTCTCCGTTTCTTATCAGTTTCTGCTTTTCTAGGGAGCAACCACTTTCGACATTCTTAGCTGATTTTTTTTGACTTGACTTCCATATCTATAAGTACCATTTGTTTATTAATACTGCCTGTTGTTTTTTTTCAGTTACAGCCATTGTTGCACAGCACAGCGGTGGGCAGATGCAACAGTTACAACACTTGTTCCCTTTCACCCTTCCCATTCCTTCCTCTTCCCAGTATATTATATAGTAATTACGTTTGGTTCAGTCATTCCTTGTTTCCTTTTCCATGACTAATACTCTCATGTCACTTTAATACTTTTCACTTCTGGCACATTTGTTCCTTCTGGAGTTAATATTTGCCTTGTTTTTGTTTATTTTCTAGATAACTCTCATTAATTTGATACGTCTTCTGTTTGTATAACTCTTCTAATAAGTTAGAAACTTTGGGCGTTCTATTAATTTTACTTTCCTGGAAATATCACTCCTGGGCCCTTCTGGTATTCTCCCATCTGAAATGGAGGCTTCTACCTATGAGCAGAGCCACCGTCCTAGGATGTCCCTCCACCACCATCTGGGACAGTGCTTCTACATGAAATGGAGCCACCTGGGGTCCTGCCAAAATTCAAACTGATTCAAGATGTCAAGGCTGGGCCTTTGAATCTTGAAAGGCCCAGATGCTGAATCTGCTGGGTCATGGATGATAGCAAGGATCTCTCATGGTTTTCTGTATCACTTTCTTCATGGTAAGCATATACTAGCATATTTTTAATGAATTTCTGTAATTTTTTCCTCAATTAGTAACAGGGATTTTTTTTTCATGTGTCAGAAAACATATTACGTAAAATTTGGTATCTTCACTGTTTTGAAGTGTGCAGTACTGTGGTGTTATCTGTAAGCACACTGCTGTGCCACAGATCCCGATAACTTTTTATCTTACAAAACTGAAACTCTATGCACATTGAACAAAAACTCCTCATTAATCCCCATTCCCCCCACCCAGCCCTTGGCAATCACCATACTACTTTCAGGTTCTAAGGGTTCAGACACCTCATATAAATGGAATTGTGCAGCACTGGAGCTTCTTTGTGATTGGCTTATTTCACTTAGCCATGTTCTCCAGGTTCATCCATAGTGCAGCCTATAACAGGATTTCCTCTTTTTAGGGTAAATAATATTCCATCGTCTTTATGTACCACATTTTTTTGATCAATTCATCTGTTAAGTTATGCTTTGGTTGCCTCTATTTCGTGGCTGTTGTGAATAATGCTGCTATGGACATGGGTGTGCAGATGTTTTTTTCTGTACCTTCCCTCATTTTGGTGGAATTAATCTTTCAGTAGCTACTTCTGACAGCACATATTTAAAGTAAGTTTATATGTTTCACTGTTGCCCATTATTGTTTTGCTCCTCTCCACGAAGAGGACAGGAGTGCATGAGGGCGCCCTTTGGCACCGCATTTTAAAGGGAAGAAAGAGATAGTATAACTGACCAGTGCTGGGTCTGGACATTCTGCAATTTCAGAACTAATGTGGATACAAAAATAATTTTTTTAAAAAGTCCTTCCCAGAAGGGAGAATCACCCCCAAATATGGGGGACCTGGGACAGCAGACTCCCCTGCCAGGCCTCTTCCATGGGGGCCCTTTTTGCAGTGACTGAGATTTCTTCCCATTTTACTCTAACCAGTGTCTTGACTCAAGGAACAAGGTATGTCTGCAGCTGTGCCCACACTTGGAGGAAATCTCAGTGGTGTCAGTACATTATAAATATTTGCTTATTATGGGTTATTTTATTACTTATGAGGTATGTATTTTGATTTCATTTTACTGGCAACACAATAAACCAGGATGTAGTGAACCTAATAATCACATCTACTTTTCTGGGTCCAAAAGGCCAGCCTGGTCAAAAAGACCTGTCTGAGAAAAAGACAGTCCTTGCGGCAATAAATAAGAATGCATTCATGTCCTTTGCAGGGACATGGATGAAGCTGGGAGCCATTATTTTCAGTAAACTAACACAGGAACAGAAAAGCAAACACCACATGTTCTCACTTATAAATGGGGGTTGAACAATGAGAACACGGGGACCCAGGGAGGGGAGCATCATACACTGGGGCCTGTCAGGGGGTGGAGCAGAAGGGGAGGGAGATCATTAATAGGTGCAGTAAACCACCATGACACATGGATGTAACAGACCTGCATGTTCTGCACATGTATCCCAGAGCTTAAAGTTAAAAAAAAAAAAAAAGAAAACACAGTCCTTGTTAGATTGAGGATTCAGGAAGAACCAGATGGGCTGGGCAGGAGGGTTTTTACTTGGAACCTGGAAAATGAGGAATGACATCCTCTTCTATCCTGCAGCTCAGCCCCAGCAGCCACCTCCTGGGTGCAGGAGCAGCACAATGGCGCCACCTGGTGATCGGTGCTCTTCCTTTTCTAAATCAAGCACAGCCCTGAAATCTACCTGTCCCTCCTGTGTGCCTGGGATTTCAGAGTCGGCTTTCCTGTAAAGCAGAAAAAGCACGAGGTGAAACCATTTTACGGGAGGAATAGTATCATCTCCACCTCTGGAGAGATCCCTGTCACTGTGTTCAGGGCAAGGGCCAAGCCTCACTACCCATGCAGAGAGGAGGCTCTGGCCACAGTGGCACCTGTGGAGAGCTGAGGACCTGTGTCTTCTACACTGATGGCCAAAGCCTGTAGACTGGGTGATGGCTTCCCCTGAGCTGTGTCCTATCAGGTTCATCTAGGCCTCAAGGAATAGACCACGCTCACTGCCTCCAGCGGTGTTGAAACGGTTACATTGTATGGCGTAAAAACCAAGGCTTGTTGTCCTGTGCCAAGACGGTTAATGACAAGGACACACACATGGAGCAGGTTAAGGAGTGGAACATTTAAGACACAAAGAAGAGAGAGAAATCTTTATCATGTAGAGAAAACAGGTTGCCCCAAGAGAGTTTCAGGGTTTGGGGTGGGATGCAATCAACTTTATGGAGAGGATTCAGGAGGCAGTGATTGATTTACATAGGGTTCAGGGGATTGGTTGGACGGGGTGTGTCATTTACATAGCCTTTGAAGAAACTGGCCCTCCCACCCTAGTCTTTTATTACGCAAATGTGGCCTCTACCAGCCTGGCATCCTGACCTGCACACTTGGCTTTAACTGACCAGTGCCATGAAACCCACACACGGGTAGACAAAGAAAAGGGAGGGGAACTGCCATGTTGGGTGTACCTGGCTTTTCGTATAGCTGCCGGCATTTACCCATGCAAGCTTCCAGTTTGCTTGCAGCTTTTCAGGCTGCTTTCTGTTAGAAAAGAAATGGTTTGAGGACTGCTTCTTATTAAAGGGAAATTCCACCGAGAACTCTTTTATTCTCTCTGTTTAAAATAACTTCTTAATAACTTCTGTATTATTCTCCTCAGGAGTGATATCCGTAACTGCTGTTAGGAGGTGTTGGACAACGATTTTTTTGGCTACTTTCTGCTGAGAAGGGGGTGTTTTGTGGGGACAGCAGTTGGGGCTTCTCCTGAGGTTGATTTAAGGGTCCTCAGAAGAATGGCATGACCATGTGCGGCTCTGTTTTCAGCACCAATTGGAGTTTGATTGCTTCTAGGTGAAAGGAGATACATTTTACAAAAGGGTTTAAAATATAGAGTTAGAATACGAGGATTAAGTTTACCATCGTTAGTGAGGGTACTATAGACCGTAATTATGACAGCAGAGTTTGGCACCTGTTAGTTATTTTAATGGATTGTAACACCAGTTTGCCTCCACTAGATGTCACTGTACATTATTAGAAACGGTTATATAAAAATAACATTTTACTTTGGGAAAAACATATTTTTCTGCTTGACTTGCCATTAGGTGATAACTTGAGGTTTATTCCATTTTTTATAACTTGCAATATGATTGGGAGACACATAATTGGGTGGCTAAAATACCTGCTTTGGTCCACATAAATCTACTTCAAAAAAAATTAAAGATTTTGTCCATCTTTTAACAAATTCATTTTCTTCCTTTATCTCTGCATTCAGTTAATCCTTGCACACCCTTTGTTTAGTATATCTTGAAATGTATCAGTTCCAATTCTAGTAGCAATTCATGATACCTGCTATGACCTCAGTAGAGCTCTGATTCCATTAGCACAGGGAACATGTTCTCAACTCTGCTCTGGATGATCAAAGCCAATTTATTTTACTTTACTTGTTTGAGATGTTTCTCCTCATCTGTAAAATGTAAATGTGGACATGGCTTGAATTACTAAGTGGTTTTATTTCTTCATTCCCCTGATATTTGTTGTATTCTTACCGCAAGTCAAATACAAGGCATGATATTGCTTCCTTGATCACACCACATCAGATGAGAAAATGAGACATTATAGCCAGCTGTGGTGGCACACACCTGTAGTCCCAGCTCCTTGGGAGGCTGAGGCAGGAAAATCACTTCATCCCAGGAGTTTGAGGTTACAGTGCGGTATGATATCACCATTGCATTTCAGCCTGCACAACAGACCCTGTTTCTGAAAAAAGTAAAGCCACTGTGAGCTGTCTACATGGACTCTTTGTCTCATGAGATGTAATTTTTCTAAATGGCATCTCCATGTGCTTTCTCATGAATGTGTGTCTGGTATTTATTTTCTATCCTTTTACTTTCACCTTTTCTGTACCTTCTACTGAAATTATGGCTTCTGTAAATAGCCTATGGTTATTTATGGATTAACTTCTCTTTCCCCCTCTGCACTATTTGTCTTGTCATTGGAGTGTGTGAGTCCGTTATGTTTAATGTCACCGTTGGCCTCATTGGGTTTAAGTTTGTGCATTGTCATTTGGTACCTTGTAATATTATCTCTTTTTGACTTGACTATTTCTCTTCTGTTGCCTTCTTTAGATGAATAAAAAACTTTGCGTTATTGTGGTCTTCTAAATAACTGTTCTAGTTGCAACTTCTCTTATTATTTCTTTAATTATCTGAGAAAGCACAATAATCCGTGGCTTATTATAACCAACAGCAAACCCTGACTTTCACCTACCTGTGCAGACAGCCAAGGGAGAATCAGTGCTCTGGCTCTGAGACACAGCGGGTGGAAGCAGGAGAGTAACTGGATGGTGAAGCTGTAGCTGCAGAGGCATCCGGGCCCCGCACCTGCACTCCTCGTAGATGTCTCCTCCACTGAATGCCTGCGATGCCCTCTCCTCCGTATGCTCCTGCCAGAGTCTCCCCGTTTCCACTGACAGCAGCTCCACACTTCTACTCACTCAGTCCAACACTCTGGGTGTCCTTGATTCTTCTTTTTCACACCACAGATACAATCCATTAGCAAGGGCTGTGAAGTCCATCTTCAAATTCATCCGGAATCCCATCACTTCCCACCATTTCCTCTGCTCACACCTCAGTCAAGGTAACCAACATCTCCATCCTGGAATATTGCTCTCCTTCGCCACCGATTCCCTACTGCCTCCCTTGTCCCCCACCTCTCAATTCTGTTCTCAGCACAGCAGCCAGAGAGAAACTTTCGAAGGATAATTCCTAACATGTCCCACTTTTCAAAACTGTCCTCTTACTCCCCATGTCATTCAGAGCAAAAGTCAAAACCCTTCCCACACCCTCCAGGCCTCCCTGCTCTGGCCACACCTCTGATCTCATTTCAGTTTCTCTCTGTCCAGCCCTTCTGGCCTCTTCCTCCTTCCAGGAACACAGACACTTACTTTCTTGCCCTAGTGCATCTGCACTGAAGGTTCCTGCCTGAAAAGAGCTTTCCCAGTCATCCTTGGGGACAGCTCCTCACATCCCTCAAATCTTCACTCAAGGGTCACATTTGCAACGAGGCCCATGCTGACCACCCAGCACAGCAGCCGCCTCCCTGTCCCCACAGCCCACGCTCTGATCACCTGCCCCACAGCACTTCAGACCTTCTAACTTAAGCATTTTCTGCTCTTACTCTGCTTATACTGTACCTATCATCTGCCTACAGAGGTGTCCAGTATTTTAGCTTTCTTGGGCCACATGAAAAGAAGCATTGTCTTGAGCCACACAAAAATACACTAATGACAGCTGATGAGCAGAAAAAAATAGAAACAAGAAAAAAAAATATGTGCATAATTTTCATGATATCTGCCGCCACAGATGAGAAAAAAAGGCCTCATATTGGAAGCTGTCCTGGGCTACATACAGCCTGTGAGCCACAGGTTGGATAAGCTTACATCTAGAACGCATATACCACAAGGCTGAAAATCCTTGTTTTTACTAAAGTGTTTTCTAAATGCAAAGGCAGTCATATACCTAGCAGACAACAAATGTCCGTTGAATGAATGATCACTGAAGGGCACTTCCTTATTCTAAAGGCAATATCTTTATTAATGTAGCCTCAGGCCAAATGCTGTTTTGTGGCAGCTACAGAACAACATCATCTCACACTGACATCAGTGCTGCCAGAGCTTTTCTCACCAGGGCTGCGTGTGTGCCCTCCCTCCCTCCTCCCTCCTCCCACACCAACCCTCCTGCACGCTGCAGCACACAACCATATTTTTCTCTTCAGGAAAGATAACCGTAGGCTTATGGCTTCGATTTTCCAATCACATATGAATCTAAGTTAGACTGCTTTATAAATCCGTGAGTTTGGATTGGAGGCAGCACTAGAATTACTACGACTCAGGCAGGAAGAAGAGTAGGAGAGAGAGCAGAAGGAGTTCCAACAAAGTTACCTACGATGAGAAACTACGGGAGCCCTTTTCTTTTCAAGTTTCAGAATCTGCTTCAAGAAGCTTGGGGAAAAGATGGAAAATACAATCCAGGAAAGAGACCTGGAAGGAGGGCGAGAGGGACAGGGGTCTAAAAATTTCTCTCCTGATACCACAAAGACTTCTAGAGACCACCCTAGGTGACACTCAAGTCCCTGTGATCACAGGCCGTGGTGGGACAAGCTTCTACTGAAGGGCCAAGGACAATGGAGCAGCAAAGATGACCCAGTCGAGCAGTGACCACATAAAGCCCACAGTGGCCTGCACACTCACTGGGCACAGCCCCATCTACTCTCCACCCCCGCAACAAATCAGCACAAGAAACACGTGGACTGTGGAAGGTTCTGAGGTCTTCCATTTATTTTGTCTTTCAAATTTCAGGAATCTTCCCCTTTAATTAACCCATTAATGTCTCATGGAAATAATTTGACGAAGTAAATTACATTCAGATTTCTAATTTTAATAGGAAAGTAAGAAGTTACAGCTCAGTGCACCATGAAGTTGAGACAGAGATGGAGACGTGACAAACCCACATCTCTGGAACAGGAAAGGTGATGGGGAAGGAATGCAGGTCAGCGTGGGGAAGGGGTCATGGTGGACACGGGACTGGGCTGGTCTCCCCACCTCCTCACATTATGCCGATAGGGACACAGACACATTCAGATTCTTTGTAGTAAGAGAAGTCAGGGGTCTTGAAGTCCCAAATCAAAGGTGTGAATAAATCTTGCCTCATTCCCACACAAGGCAGCTGTCTCACACTATAAAAAAAAAATTCATTAACAAAGTTATATCAGTCACACTTTAAACAACCCATCACTTGGATGTTCTTTGACATCCAAGTCAAAGAAACCCCATAACACAGATGTGCCCGCTGTTCCTCCCCAAAACCCACACACATCAGCCCCCTCCCCTCCCACTGTCTCACCTTTACAAGCCGTGAGAGACACATCAGAGCCTTGGGCACTGTCGCTGTCTGGGGTTAAAAAAAACAGAACCTGGTCAGAGCCTACAGGAAACGCTGCTAGAGGAGGAATTGCGGGCTGGGTGAGCTCCCCCATGGGCTCCCGACCACAATATCCCAATGATCTCAGGGATCAGCCTCCTTCATACTTACTTGCAGCCTGAGAGTAGCTTCCTCCTTTTTTATCTGTGGGAAGAAAATATCCTGTGAGGGGTCAGAAAGGTGGCAAGGCCATGAGGTCCTAGAGGAACCTTCTAGTTTTGAAACCCAGAGAAGTTTCCAGAAATGTGTGACTAAGGACTCAGGGAAGGATCAGGAAAAACAAGGAAAGCAGGTGTGGGCTCTGGACCAGCTGCCCTCCTAAGGACTGTCCTCAGCAGGGACATTCCCTAGTGACCTGTGACTGCTGGGATCAGGTCCCCATCACCACTGTCATCAAGGTGATACATCTGTCCTTCATTGTCACAGGTGCTTTACACAAGAGTAAGTGCTGGCACACAGGGCCCAGGCTGGGTCGGTTCATGAGTGTGGATGATGCTTCCCAGTAACCAGCCAGGGCACACTTCTACCTGGGGCTTGGCACCCTCAGCGGGACAAGAAATCTCAGACCCCATTCCTCACCCCTTCCTCACCTGAGCTCTTCTTCCTCCACATCACAGCAGCGAACACAGCTCCAGTGACTACAGCTCCAAGGACAACCAAGCCAGCAACGATGCCCACGATGGGGATGGTGGGCTGGGAAGATGGCTCTGGGAAAGGAGAAGGTGAGGGGCCCTGATCCCAGGCCCCAGCCCCAACCCTGCTAAAGGTCTCCAGATAGGCTCTTGGTTTCCCTGTGACATGACACCCCCATCTCCCTCCTTACCCCATCTCAGAGTGAGGGGCTCAGGCAGCCCCTCATGCTGCACATGGCATGTGTATCTCTGCTCCTCTCCAGAAGGCACCACCACAGCCGCCCACTTCTGGAAGTTTCCATCCCCTGCGGGCCTGGTCTGTACAAGCTCCATGTCCTGGGTCTGGTCTTCCCCATCTCGATGCCAGGTCAGTGTGATCTCCGCAGGGTAGAAGCCCAGGGCCCAGCACCTCAGGGTGGCCTCATGGTCAGAGATGGGGTGGCGGGTCACGTGTGTCTTGGGGGGCTCTGAAGGGAAGAGTCAGAAAATTCATACATCTTGCATCGCTCATGGGACATCGCTGCAGCACCCATGTGACCATCTTGAGAATGGACAGGACACCTGGGGTGGGGAAGAGAGCACAGAACCCAGACACCAGCCTGGATACAGGCACCTGGGATAATGTCCTGTTCCTTGGAAAGTTCTAGTCTCTGAGTGGGGAACAGGGACTTCTGGCCCTGATCTGAGTGGAGGCCAAGGGACTTAGAGGAGCTGGAGTCAGACTCCCGCACACATTGAGTGTGAGGCAGAGGACAAGGCAGGAGAGAAAAATCCTGGTGCCAACGCTGCTGTGGGGTCACAGGGAACCTCTGATCAGTTTTCCAGGGATTGATTTCCCCTCCTTTCCCTCAGAGACTGCAACCCTTAATTGTATCAGAGAACGGGGCGGGCCCTCAGAGTCACTCTCTGGTACAGGATCTGGAAACACAGGAGGATTCCTCTCCCTCAGGACCGCAGGGAGGGCGATATTCTAGTGTCGGTCCCATTTTCCTTCCCTCCTTCTGCAAGGCCAGCCTGGGAGGTCTACAGGCCATCAGGGAGGTTCCCTCCGGCCCCTGGTACCCGCGCGCTGCAGCGTCTCCTTCCCGTTCTCCAGGTATCTGCGGAGCCCCTCCAGGCATGTGCCCTCCAGGTAGGCTCTGGTTCGCTCTGCCTCATTGGCCGCCTCCCACTTGCGCTGGGTGATCTGAGCCGCCGTGTCCGCGGCGGTCCAGGAGCGCAGGTCCTCGTTCAGGGCGATGTAGTCCTTGCCGTCGTAGGCGTACTGGTAATACCCGCGGAGGAGGCGCCCGTCCGGCCCCAGGTCGCAGCCGTACATCCTCTGGACCGTGTGAGACCCTGGCCCCGCCCCCGCGTCAGCCCCGCCCATTTTCAGTTTCGGCAAAAGTCCCCGCCCCGCCCCACCAACCCGCGGGGATTTTTGCCTAAACTGAAAATGAAACCGGGTAAAGGCGCCCGAGTTTCTCCCGGGTCGAGGGTCTGGGCGGGTCCCGCAGCCCCGGGGTGGACCTCGGACCCGGAGACTCGGGGCGACCCGGGCCGTCCGTGCGGGATGGGGAGGGGTCGTGACCTGCGCCCCGGGCCGGGGTCACTCACCGGCCTCGCTCTGGTTGTAGTAGCCGCGCAGGGTCCGCAGGTCCACTCGGTAAATCTGTGTGTTGTCCTTGGAGATCCGCGTCTCCCGGTCCCAATACTCCGGCCCCTCCTGCTCCACCCACGGCGCCCGCGGCTCCTTTCTCGGAATCGCGGCGTCGCTGTCGAACCGCACGAACTGCGTGTCGTCCACGTAGCCCACGGTGATGAAGCGGGGCTCCCCGCGGCCGGGCCGGGACACGGCGGTGTGGAAATACCTCAGGGAGTGGGAGCCTGGGGGCGAGGAGGGGCTGAGACCCGCCGACCCTCCTCCCGGCGCGGCTCCCCGGGTCCTGCGCCCCAGCCGGGCGACCACTCACTCCTCCCCGCAGAGACCTTTTCCCTCCCGACCCCGCACTCACCCGCCCGGGTCTGGGTCAGGAACAGGGCCCCCGAGAACAGCAGGAGGAGGGTTCGGGGCGCCATGACCGCCATCCTCGGCGTCTGAGGAGAATCTGAGTCCGGGTGGGTGACTGGGGACTTTAGAACCGGGACCGCGGCGACGCTGATTGGCTTCTCTAGAAACCCGGCACCCAATGGGAGTGGGAACTGGGTCCGCGTCACGAGTATCCAGGAAGAAGGACCCGACACAGGTTGGGAGAGGAAGAGAAACTCGGCGGAGACGGGGAATCCCCAACGCTGCGCCTCCCAATCCACACACCGCCTGCCGGACCTGAGACCCTGAGAGCCACGCCTGGGCCCTGGGACTTCGCCCTGACCCCGCTCCTCCTGTGCCAAGCGCTCTGTCTCAATGTCTCCCTGAGTCTTGACCCAGGAGCTGCTGAGAAACCAGAGAGAAACCCTCGGCATGGGCCCCGTCCCTCTCCCTCCACTTTTCATCCCTGCATCCCGGTCCCTGAACTGGACTCCCTGCCTCCCACTCCTTACCTGTCCCTCCGAACTCTGCTAGAAGAAAACTCACCCCATGGAGCTTGGTGCCAGAGACTGAAATCGCCCTGGGAATGGAGGTGTAGACACAGAGTTTTTTGTTTTTTGGTTTTTGTTTTTTTTTCTTCGAATCTGGAAAATTTTTGCTTGAGTGCATGAGATAGCATACGGACCAGTTTGCTTTTTGTTTATTAACTACAGTGGGTAGCAAAATCTTGGTAATCCCTGAGTGATCAGGAATCTAATAGGTAAAAAATGTGACCTTGGCCCTTTGATATTTAAAAGTGTCTAAAAGCTCTCACAGAGACAAGGCAAGAAAAATAACTAAATAAATAAATAAAAGCATTGCAACAAGACTCATAAAGCTCCTGTTTCACTTTCCCAGAAAATATATCTGTGACTCCGGCTTATTGTATTTTAAATTTGCCTTCACTCCATAGACGTGAGTTTCTGTGTGAGTCCAGGACATCTCCTCAGTACAAAGCAGCACACTGTGTTACCGTATGTTGCAACCAGGAGCCGGTACAGACGTCATTCACCTCACAGTCGCAAGTGTTCAATGCAGTCACAATGCCCCTCACCAGTGCTCATGCACTGCCTTTTAGGAAGTGTCCACATCTAAGTGGGGTGTTTATTTTATAGGAACACTTAGTATTTTTTTAACCGGATGACCATAAGAAACAATTAGATTTTAGGCAGACCTACATAAGGTATTAAAGCCCAAATGCAAAGAACACCCTGCTAGGCTCTATAGATGGATGTATTAAAAATCTATAAAACAATGTGTTTAAACCTAAGAATTCTGCTGCTTCTGAATTCCTTCCCTCTGCTCCTTTTCCTCACCTCCTGCTTCTCCAGCCCTTCCCTCCGTCCCTCTCATCCCTCAGGCCCTCCTCTCTCCTTAGTCCCCACCGCCCTGTCACTCCTGAATAGTGGCTCTAGCACTGTCCCATTACCTGCTATGTGACTGTTCTCTCCACAGTGATTCTGCTACTGTGAGTCAGTGTCTCATTTTTCCTTATAAAAAACTCCAGTGGCTCCCCCTCAGTCTTGTGAAGCTTCTAGAACATCAGGCACGTGTGCATATGAGGGAGTACCTGGTTTAGTGTAGGCACTAAATTAATTTTTGTTGACTGAATAATTAAAATAGGAGTGTATTAAAATGGACCACAGAAAATTACAAAATATAAAACACTGAAAACGTTAAGCAAGATTTTATTTTATGTAACTAGTGTGTATATCAATTCATCAATTCATTCCATGAGTCTGTTGAGACTGTATATGAATTTTATAAGACTGGGTAACAAATTATTACAAGCATTGGCTTTAAACAACACCTTTACTGTTGATTTATTTATTTTTAGAGACAGAGTCTCCCTCTGTCATCCAGGGTGAAGTGCAGTCACATGATCATGGCTCATTGCAGCCTCAAACTCCTGGGCTCAGGGGACCTTACTGCCTCAGCCTTCAGAGTAACTAGGACTGCAGGCAAGTGCCACCATGCTCAGCTAATTAAAAAAAATATATATAGAGAGACGAGTGTCTCACTACATTATCCTGCTGGTCTCAAACTCCTGGCTGCAAGTGATGCTCCTGTGTCAGCTCCTCAAATGTTAGGATCACAGGCGTGCACTACCATGCCTGGCCAAACAACACCCATTGAGCTGTTTATAGTTCCTTAGTCAGAAGTCTGGGCAAGATGTGGATGGAATCTCTGTTCTGTGCTTCCCAAAGCTGTGTTTTCATTTTAAATTCTCCTTCAGCCGTATACAGAGGAGGCAGAATGCAGTTTCTGGCACTTGTAAGACTGAGGTTCCTGCTTCTTGCTGGCTGTCAATGCAGAGAAGAGGGAGGGCTGTGTTCAATTCTTGGTGCCCACCAGCATTCTTTCCTACACAGCGCCTTCATTTTCAAAGCCCACAGTGGAGAAAACCCCTTATGCCGAATCCTTCTCACACTGTGAATCTCTATTCTCAGGAAGAACCCAGTCTTTTCAAGGGCTCAACTGATTAGAACAGTGCAAGCAGGATAAACCCAGCCTAAAGTCAACTAATTGATGCCCTTAATTATATCTGCTGAATCCCTTCACAGTAGCACCTACATTAGAGTTGGTTGAATAACTAGGGGAAGGTGAATGACCAGGAGGTGGTTGTTGGGGGCCATCATAGAATCAGCCTAGCAAGGGTTGGATCTTCCTTTTGAGTTTAATTGGGACACAGTTGGAAATTGAAGTTCAAGTAAAGTGATCATTGTGAACGGTAATAAAATACATCCTCTTCAGCCATGGAAATTCTCCTTACCTTTTACAACTAAGTTACATGTTTAATATCTTATAGTTAATTTAGGCCTGGTGTGGTGGCTCATGCCTGCAATGCTAGCACTGTGGAAAGCAGAGGAAGGCAGATTTGTTGACTCCAGAAGTTCAAGATCAGCCTGGGAAACATGGTCAAACCCCTATCTCTACAAGAAAAAATTAGAAAATTAGCCAGGCATGGTAGTTCATGCCTGTAGTCCCAGCTACTCAGGAGGCTGAGGTCACAGGATTCCTTGAGCCCGGGAGGTCGACACTGCAGTGCATCGTAATCAGGCCACTGGACTCCAGCCTGGGTGAGAGAGCGTGACCCTGTCTCAAAAATAATAATAACAATGATGATAAGTTTAGAGCAAATGCAAATTAAAGTGCAATAATACATCCTCTCTTGTGAAAATTAGTTATTTATTATTGCATAACAAATTATGTAAAACTTAGCAGCTCAAAACAACAACTATTCATCATCTCCCACAGTTTCCAATGCTCAGGAACCCAGGAGTTTTCTTGAATGCTTCTGACTCAGGGCCTCTCATGAGGTTGCAGTGCTTTCAGCCAAGGGCTTCATCATCTGAGGGCTTCACTGGGGCTGAGGATTCACATGGAACATGGCTCAGTCACACGGCTGTTGGAAAAGGCCTAGTTCCTTGTTGTTGGGTCCCAGAAGGCCTCAGTTCTTAGCCACATTGGCCTCCTGCAGGGCTACTATGGGACGGCAGCTGGCTTACCCCAGAGATCATGATCCCAGATACAGAGAGAGAGAAGGTAGAAGCCCCAGTGAGTTTTATGTTCTACATCCGGAGTCACAAACTGTTGTCAGCATTACTCTAACTGTTAGAATTTGTATTAGTTCATTCTCACAGTGCTATAAAGAAATACCTGAGACTGGGTTATTTATCAAGGAAAGAGATTTAATTGAGTCGCTGTTCTGCATGGCTGAGAAGGCTGCTCCAGGAAACTTACAATCATGGCAAAAGTGGAAGTAACACATCCTTCAAGTGGTGAAATTCACTCACTGTCATTAGAACACCATGGTTTGGGGTGGGGGACAAGTGCGGTGGCTCATGCCTGTAATCCCAGCACTTTGGGAGTCTGAGGCAGGTGGATCACGGGGTCAGGAGTTCGAGACCAGCCTGGCCAACATAGTGAAACCCTGTCTATATTAAAAATACAAAGATTAGCTGGGTGTGGGGCCTCATGCCTGTAATCCCAGGTACTTAGGAGGCTGAGACAGGAGAATTATTTGAACCCAGGGGGCAGAGTTTGTGGTGATCTGAGATTGTGCCATTGCATCCCAGCCTGGGCATCAGAGTGAGACTCCATTAAAAAAAAAAAAAAAAAAAAAAAGAAGGGAAAGAAAGAGAACAGCAGGTGGGAACTGTCCCCATGATCTAATCACAATCACCTCCCATGTGGTCCCTCCCTCAATATTGAGGGATTACAATTCACATGAAAATTCAAGATGAGATTCAGGTGGGAACACAGACCCAGGCCATATCAGAAGTGCATCATTAAGTTCGAGCCATACTCAAGAGAGGGAAGTAAGCTGCACCTCTGGAAGGGAGCAGTATTAAAGGATTTGCATATATGTTGAAGCAAAATTAAAAGTATTATTTCAGGATTTTGTAAATTAAAAGCTTCTTTTATCTAATTATTTTTCTTTAACATGGTTTAACCTTCTCTTTTAATTTAATTTTAAAGAATGTTTTAACCTTGTCTTTTAATTTTATTTCATTTTAAGTTCTAGGATGTGCAGGTTTGTTCATAGGTCAACGTGTGCCATGGTGGTCTGCTGCACCAATCAACCCATCACCTAGGTATGAAGCCTGGCATGCATTAGGTATTATTCCTAATGCTCCCCCCACCACAACCCTCCCACAACAGGCCCCAGTGTGTGTTGTTCCTCTCCCTGTGTCCCTGTGTTCTCATTGCTGAGCTCTCAATTGTACATGAGAACATGCAGTGTATGGTTTTCTGCTCCTGTGTTAGTCTGCTGAGGATAATGGCCTCCAGCTTCATTCATATCCCTGCAAAAGACATGATCTCATTCCTTTTTAGGGCTGCATAATATTCCTTGGTGTAGGTGTATCATATTTTATTTATCCAGTCCATCATTAATGGGCATTTGGGTTGATTTCATGTCTTTGCTATTGTGAATAGTGCTGCAATGAACATACACGTGCAAGTATCTTTATAATAAAATGATTTATATTCCTTTGGGTATATATCCTGTGGGATTATATCCAATGGGATTGCTGGGTGAAATGGTAGTTCTGGTTCTAAATCTTTGAGGAATTGCCACACTGTCTTCCACAATGGCTGAACGAATTTACATTTCTACCAACAGTGTAAAAGCATTCTTATTTCTCCTCACCTTCCCCAGCATCTGTTGTTTCCTGGCTTTTTAATGATTGCCATTCTGCCTGGCATGAGATGGTATCTCATTGTGATTTTGATTTGCATTTCTCTAATGATCAGTGATGTTCAGCTTTTAAAAATATGTTTGTTTCATGTATGTCTTCATGTATGTCTTCTTTTGAGAAGTGTCTGTTTATGTCTTTTGTCCACTTTTTAAGAAAGTGGTTTCCTCATGTACATTTGCCTAAGTTATTTGTAGATTCTGAATATTAGACCTTTGTCAGATGAATATGTTGAAAGATACATTGAAAATTTCTTCTCCCATTCTGTAGGATGTCTGTTCACTCTCATGATAGTTTCTTCTGCTGTGCAAAAACCCTTTTGTTTAATTAGATCCCATTTTTCAATTTTTGCTTCTGTGGCAGTTGCTTTTGGCAATTTCATTGTAAAATCTTTGCTATGCCTATGTCCTGAATGGTATTGCCTAGATTTTCTTCCAGGGTTTTTATAGTTTTGAGTTTTACATTTAAGTGTTTAATCCATCTTGAGTTAATTTTTGTGTAAGGTATAAGGAAGGGGTCCAGTTTCAATTTTCTCAATATGGCTAGCCAATTCTTCCAGCACCATTTATTAAGTAGGGAATCCTTTCCCCATTGCTTGTTTTTGTCAGGTTTGTTGAAGATCCAATGGTTGTAGATGTGTGGTCTTATTTCTGAGTTCTCTATTCTGTTCCATTGGTCTATGTGCCCGTTTTTGTACCATTACCATGCAGTATTTGTTACTGTAGCCTTGTAGTATAGTTTCAAGTCAGGTAGCCTGATGCCTCCAGCTTTGTTCTTTTTGTTTAGGATTCTCCTGGCTCTACGAGCTCTTTTTTGGATCCATATGAATTTTAAAATAGTTTTTTTCTAATTCTGTGATAAGCTTCTCTTTTAAAATTAATGATTAAAAGTTTGAGAGATCACAGAGCCTTGGGTGCTCAGGGAAAAACAATTTGAGACAGAGAAAGGATATTCAACAATATCTCAGAGATTTTCTTGCAAATACCTTTAATAACAACAATGTTCTCTTCAATGAGTTAACACAGTTGCGAACATGGAGTAACTAGATCAAATGGTTCCAATGACTTCAGGGCCATTAAAAATAATATCTTGAAAAAAGTCTTTGTTAAGATGTCTCAAATTTAGTGGAGGTATGCCCCAAGTGCCAATTTTCTTGTTGAAACGTCATCTTCATAAAACATTTATCTACACTAAAAAACAAAACAAACAAACAAAACAACAAGAACAAACGCTGCTCTGTCTGCTCTGTCTGTGGCGGAGCCCTTGTTTTATTTCTTTGCTTCTCTAGTAAACTTGCTTTCACTTAGAAAAGCATTGCAAAATTTCCTAATCAGATTGCTTTTCATTTACAAAAAAGCATAGTTGACTCATACTTCAGTCAACAGATGTAGCTTAGCATGATGCCAATAACTTTGGTTTGATGGAGTAGCCAGAAATAGTTAGTTCAAATTGAGAAACAAATTTTTTCAAAAACTGGCTTTTCTGTGGGCATTCTATATAATAAACTTAACATCTTTTGTTCTGGTATTGAATGAGATATGATAGAAGTGATCTGGACACCACTATGATTCTAAACAGCACTGCTATTATGTGCATCTGAAGTGTTTTTTTTTTTTAAATTTTTGCAGTCCTCTTGTTTTTCATTCATATTTGCTATTCCATCACTGGTTATTTCTTTCCACTGTTTTGTGGTTTCATTTATTTTGATCAATGATGTGCATTTTCAATTCTGTAAAAGTTTAATTCAGCTATATGTGTGGTAAATTGTAACATCATATCCTTTGCAAGATGGAATTACCATGCACATCAGACTGAACATTGTACACTTGAAAATCTAGAGAGATGCCAGTAAGCCAAGGATCAAATGACCTATATGTAGCCAAGGCATTTTCATGGCATCCTGGTCCATTTGATCCAGCAATCCCATTACTGGGTACATATCCAAAGATTATAAATCGTTGTATTATAAAGACATGTGCACACGTATGTTCATTGCAGCACTGTTTACAATAGCAAAGACCTGTAACCAACCCAAATGCCTATCGATGATAGACTAGACAAGGAAAATGTGGCACATATACAGCATGAAATACTATGCAACCATAAAAAATGATGAGTTCATGTCCTTTGTAGGGATATGGATGAATCTGGACACCATCATTCTCAGCAAATTGACACAAGAACAGAAAATCAGACAGTGCATGTTCTCACTCATTGGTGGGTGTTGAACAATAAGAACACATGAGCAAAGGGAGGGAAACATCATATACTGGAGTCTGTTGTGAGGGAATAGTGGATGGACAATGGGTGGAGGGTAGGGAGGTTGGGGAGGGATAACATGGGGAGAAATGCCAGATATAGGTGATGGGGATGGAGGCAGAAAACCACATTGCCATGTAGGTACCTATGCAACAATCCTGCATGTTCTGCACGTCTACCCCAGAGGCTAACATGCAATATATATATATATATATATGAAAGAAATGAGGTAGCCCTCATTTCATGCAATGGAGTCCTGGGGCTGCTGGTTGTTCTGTGTGCTCAGTGCCCAGAGAGTGGGATGGAAGGAGGCTTTGTGCAGAACAGGAACCATGCCCCATAATTTATTATTTCAATCATTAGCCTTCTTGTCATAAAATCAAACACAAGTAACATAAAAGAAAAAAGATTTTAAAATGGGGACTTTTAATCAAAGGTAAACACCCGTTAACTATCAGAGAGAGAGAAGTTTGTCAACTGACCTAGGAAACATCATCAATTGTCCCAGCTCAATAATAAATTCTTCCCTTTTAAAAATAAAAATGAATCACATTCTGACTTTTATGGTCATCACTTCTTTGCTATATTTTATATTTTCATCATTCATAATTATAGTTTAGTTTTACTTTTTAAAATGTTTTTTGTTCTCACTTGTTCTATAGCTTCTCCCTTTGAAATTAATATTGTCTGGTAGAGTTTCCTGTTGTTTGCATTTTGTGGATTGTACCCCCAAATATGGTTTAATATGTATCTCTATTACCTGTATTTTCAAGCATTTGTAGGTTGGTATAGAGGTTTGCATCTATGCAGTTTTTTCCCCATGAGTTTCGATGGTACTATATAATGTTTTCAATCAAGAGAAAGAGTTTAATATTGGTTATATACTTTTTTTGTGATGTAAATTGCCATTATTTTTCAATGGCTAGATCTGGTAATTCATTACAAATATCAAAAGAGTTGTAGTCTCAGTCTTCTATTTCTTCTCAAGTATTACTTTAATAATTTCTAAAATAAGAGATTTGTCCTCTTCTACTATTGGCCTATTCATAGAGACTTGATTATTGAGAGACTAAACCAAACATCCAACAACCTATGACACAGCAGTTGCACTCCTGGATATATAAATGCATGCATTGGTGTGCCAAAAGATTTGAAAATATTATTTATCACAGCATGATTTGTAGAAATCTGGATGTAACACAAATGTCTATCAATAGTGGAGGGACAGGAAATGTGAGCTATTTATAAAGTGGGCCACCTGACAGCCATGGGAGTGTACAGGCTACGACCACACACAGCAAGACCCGGGACATAAGAGTGACAGTATACAGAACTCACTAATCTCATTTATGCTTTTAGAAATCTAGACAGTGTCTGCTCTGGGGTCAGAGAGAGTGATTTGTGACCAAGCAGAACCCTAGGGTGCTTCCTGGAGGCTGGTAGTGCTGTTCCTTGATGTGGGTGCTGTTTACCTGAGTGTTCACTTTGTGAAAACCCACGGCCCATTTGTGGTTTGTCCACCTTTCTCCATGAATGTTGTCCTTCATTCAAGTATATATTTCTGGTGTTTTGAAACAATTTTCTCTAAACTAATATAGAATCTCTTGCTGACAGTCCTTAGAAAGGCTTCATTGAAAAAATCAGTGCAATTATTAAAAATCCAGGAAATAAATGCCTATGACTCAGATATAAAGAGGAGAATCTACAATCAGAGCAGTCAACTTGGGAGCTGACATCAGAACACTTTGGAAATGCTTTTTGAGCCAGGAACTAGGAGTTAAATCCCAAACAGGCCCACGGGAGGTGGGGGTGTGACATGATGTCCCAACAGTGCATGAATGAATGAAACATGGACAGTGGTTCATGGCTTGGTTGGTCAGTCTGGAACTTGGGGAAAATGAAGTTGGAAAACTGCAGGGTGGAGGAGAGAGGAACACATAGTCTTCTTGCCATGGGCAGAGCATGTGAAGATAGAGCTTCCATGTGAATGCCCACCAGTGGGTCTCTCAGAGAGTGGAGCTCTTGTAACCAGGTGGGCAGGATGGTTGGATGGTTGATGCCACTCAGCCACACAGGGCTTGCTTATGGAGTTTCTGCACAAAGCATCCATGGTAGCTGGGATGGACACTGCATGGGCACAGCAATTAAGTCACCATTCACCAAGGCTGACCTGGCAGCTGCCACTGCTGAGGGCACAGTCGGCTAAATCAGATGTTTGTTTGAACACAGACTTAAAACAGGCAATGTTCACTGTGAATAAAAGTGTTATGACAGATAAAGATGCCACTGCAGATATAGTACAGATTTACACAGTTTTGAAACTATGAAAAAGTTATGTCAATGGACTTTTTACAAGTAAAGAAATTAAAACCATTGTGGAAATTCTATTTTCCTTTAAACATATCCAGTGATACAAGTAAGTTTACCAAACTTTCAAAGAACTTATATAAAGTATATACTGACCTTATATAAAATATTTAAGATGCATAGGAAAATATAGAGAAAGCCAGCAAATTCACTTTATTAGACAGGAGTTACATTGGTCACAAAACTAGTTAGGGAACAAAGAAGGAAAAATGTATTATGGGAAAATTACTTTTAATAAATCAGATGTGAAAATTCTAAGAAAAATATTACTAGACAATATGAACCAATGTGTTATAAACAGACTATCTTGGCCAAGGTATATATCCCAAGAATGCAAAGATATTTAAAATTTAAACCTTTTAATACATTTTACCTTTTAATTAAAGATTAAAAATAGAGATGATATTATTTTACTAATGTGAGAAATTATTCTGGATGAAATTTAGCACTCCATCTGACCCATATTTCTTCAGTCATCCCCACTTTAAAGAAATCATGCAATCAGACTGGGCCACTCACATAACCCAAAATAATCTTTCCATCTGAAGTCCATGCTCTCAATCATATCAGCAAACTCCCTTTTGCTGTGTAAAGTAACGTATCTAAATGATCTGGGTCTTAGTGCTTGTTCATATTTGTGAGGCCATTATTTTGGGCTCCACGGTGTATGTGGTTGCTAAATGAGGTTTAACATTAGTCTAATTAAATTCCTAGAAGATGACAAGTAAGTGAATGGAAAGAGGCATTCCAGAAAGAGGTTATTTTAAGACATTAAGCAAATGTATCATAATACTGTGAATAAAAAGAGATCCACATTTACTCATACTGCACTGGAACTTCACATGTTAAAGAGAAGCAGAGATCTTTCAAGTAGCCACAGAAGAAACACAGATCCTCTAAGAAACAACCAGGTTAAAGTGTAACTGACTTTTCCATCTCAGCCACAGCAGCCAGAATATACATCATCATCAACGATCTGACAGAAAACCAATGTCAGACTCAAAACTTGAGGCTGCCAAACCTCTCTTTCATGAATAATGATAAAACAAAACATTATTGTGTAAATGAAATGTTTGCACTCTCCAAAATAGCCATCTAAAAATATCTACAAGAATGAAGAAATATAAAAGAATGAAAGAGAAAGAACAGAAATTTTAATTTGTAGTCACTGATACATATAACTCAGTACTGTCATTATAAAATATTAATAATGTGGTTTTCAAAGAAAAAGGTCATGTCAAATACATAACATGTTGTGTTATAATTTCTTTATACTTGCACCCTCACTCTTGACTTCTGTGAAGTCCAAGGAAGTTTGATTCTTTTTCTTGAGACTCAGTTCCATAGACTCAATTCCACAGGGCACAGTACACAGAATTGATGAATGTTTACCATATGGATGAGTTATGTGAAAGTACTTAGCAGAAATTGTGTTGCATATGCACAATTCAAACGTGGCTGAGGAGTGACATCAGAGAACATGGTGGCATAAGAACTTCAAGGGCCAGCCCTGCACAGAGACAATGTGCTTGTAAAATATCCGTATAAAAGAATTCTCTTGGAGAGCTGTTAAAGCACAGATTCCTGGACTCATCATTAGATATTCTGATTGAGTTTATAAAGAATCAACTGCATTAAAACCCCGAAAAATCATTAAAGATTTATAGCAACCTAGCAAGTCCAGAAAAATGTACTGGAACACAGGAGCAGAGCTTTGTGGCACCATATCTTACCCTTGACTCATTCCTCCCTCTCCAAGTCTGCAGTGATCTTGAAGACAGCAGCCTGGTAACCCAGTGTGGTTCCTATGCCATAGGGAGCCAGGTGGACCACGTTCTCAAAGTATTGTGATTGTCTTTTCCTGTTGGGTGACTCCTTGAAGGAGGATAAGAAATGGCTTACATTGGTCTGGGCATGGTGACTCACGCCTATAATCGCAGCACTTTGGAAACTGAGCTGGGTGAATTTCTTGAGCTCAGAAGTTTGACACCAGCCTGGGCAACATGGTGAGACCCCATCTCTGCAAAGAATACAGAAATTATTAGCTGGGTATAGTGGCACATGCCTGTAGTCTCAGCTACTCAAGAGGCTGAGATGGGAGGACAGCTTAAGCCCAGGAGGTTGAGACTATAGAGAGCCAGGATCATGCCATTGCACTCCATCTTGGGCTTCACAGCAAGACCTTGCAAAAAAAAAAAAAAAAAAAAAAAGTAAATCTTTTGCATTTATTTTCCCTACTGATAACTCCCTTAGTTTAGAGAGGCAGAGGGCACCTGATAAAAACATTTAAATGTCAGTGAACCAGCAGCTGCCCAGTTGGGGCAAAAATTATTGCATAAGGGAAGTCATAGACATACAGAAAATCCTGGAGGGAAAACTGGGTGAGTGAGATGGGGAATATGGGGAATATTGGTTTTGAAAAGCTTCCATATCCCTGGAAGTGTGTATACCCTCCTCCATGACCCCCGTATGTAGCACATGCTCACAAAGCACCTGAGAATGCCCTATGTTCACACCTCTTTTTTGGCTAAAGATATTTAAGGAAATATCTGTCAAATCACGAGTTGATCACTGAACTAACAAAATAGAGACTTCAGTGATTACACACAATACAGAATACAGTCTATACAAAAATAGTTTAGAAAATGTGATTTCCAAAGTTATCATATGATAGTATTCAAAATAAAAATGAGGGGTCCAATTAAACTAGACAGTAAGATACATTCTCAAGAAAAAGGAGAAATAGAAACTATTCCTGAGAAAGGCCATTGAATGTACTTACTGGAAAAACACTTTAAATCAACAGTCATAAATATGTTCATAGAACTAAAGAAAACCATGGGCAAAAAAAAAAAAAACTAAAGGAAATCAGAAGAACTATGTTAACTCAAATAGAGAACATCAATAAAAAGACAGAAAGTTTAAAAAGAGACCAAGTAGAAACTTTGAAGCTGAAAAGCGGAATAACTAAAATGAGAAAGTCACTAGAGGAGTTCAAAAGCAACTTTCACTGTGCAGAGTGAAGAGTCAGCAAGCTTAAAGATAAGACAATTGAAATCATCCAGTTTGAGGTGCAGAAAGAACGAAATGATGGAGAAAAATGAATAGAACTTAAATCTGTGAGACACCAAGCACAAACACTTTGGGAGTCCTCAAAGAAAGAAAGGAGGGAGGAAAAGAAGAATGGCTTTTTGGAGGAATAATAACTCCAAACCTCCCAAATTTGATGAAAAATACGAATCTATACATCCAACACACTTGATAAATTTTAAGGAGTGAAAATTTCTAAATGTCCACACTGAGAAACATGATAATCAACCAGTCAAACACCAAGAACAGACTGTCTTGAAAGCAATAACAGAGAAGGAACTTTTCAGGTACAATGGATGCTCAATAAGATTAACATAAAAGTTTTTGTCAGAAACCATGGAATTCAGGAGGCACTGAAATGACAAATTGAAAGTTAAGAAGGTAAAAGGACTGACAGCCAAGAATCGTATGTCTGCAACACTCTCTTTCAGAAATAATGGAGAAATTAAGACATTCACAGGTTAAAAAAAGCTGAGATTGTCTCAACCCTACAATGTGCGTGCGTGTGTGTGTGTGTGTGTATGTGTGTGTGTGTGTGATTATTCTTTTGTTTTTCCTATTTGACTTAAAAGAAAAAGTCAATTCACTGATGAAAGGAGAAACAACATATAGTTTATTTCTACAATAAAATATTATTTGACCATAAAAATAATAAAGCCGTGGTATATGACAAAACATTGCTGAATCTTGAAAACATGGTAAGTGAAGGAAGCCAGTTACAGAAGCCTATGTAATTTATTAACCCATTTTTTGGTGAAATATTTAGAAGAAGCAAATCTATAGAGAAAGAAAGTGGATTTGTGGTGACAGGGTCTGGTGGCAGGTGGAAATGGAGGGTGATTGATTAATAGGTGCAGAGTTTCCCCTGAGGTGACAAAACATTCTGGAACTCGGAAATGATCATGGTTATATAACATTGTGAACCTACTAATTGTCACTGCAATGTACACTTAAAATGGTTACAGTGTTCATGTATACTTTTGTGTTCGTGTACATTTTATTTTTATCACAATAAAAAAGAGGCTGAGAAATAGATTCCATAGTCTTTTGTATGGTAAACCCCTGAATTTGCTTGAGAATCTTCCTGTCTCTTCTTCTCAGGACGTCATCTCCTACCCAGAGCTCGCCCTTGCTCTTCTGCAAGTAGAAAGCCTTCTTTCAGGACATTGTCCAAGATCAGTCAGGCCTAATCCAAAAAGTGACTTTCTGTCTTGGATCCAAATGCTCAAATGCAACTCCAGGGCTAATTTCAGTGGGAGTAAGAGATTATCTAATGAGGATAATTTATTTGGAGAGAAAATGTTTGGCCTTAGGAAAGTGCTTTGCTTTCCTAAAGTGGATCCTGCTTACCAGTAAGTACAGAGTTTTTGTATGTGTGAGGTGGAGTTCTCAGCAGAGTAATTAAAGATATCTCTAGGAACACCACACAGCTCATGTGTAGCTGACTGACTCACTCATCTGCCACCCCAACTGAAGGAAGGAACTGTATTCTTACCTTGGCCCCTCCTTCAGCTGCATTCCACTGGACATGGACCATGACAAGTGTGAAGCTTCCAGGGTTTTCCGTTGCTCTTCCTGCTGTTGTGGAGCCTCCACTGGTGTGACTCACACCCAGGTGAGCCTAGAGGAAGCTGAGTGTCCCCTAATTCTCAAGGCCAACATTTTTAGCGAACCCAGACTAAACCCCTAGATTCTCAGGGACTCTGACTTTCAACTGTGGAAGGGAAGTATCCATCTCACTCTCTCAGGTGTGATGGTAATGACATATAATGTATATATACATAATTATAATTTATATATCTATAAATGAGATAATCAGCATTCCATAAACTGATTATATTTTTAGTGTTGACTTCATTGCTCAGCTGAACACTGTAACAGAAGGATGAGTCACGGATTGTAGAGGAAGAATTGTTTTTACTCTCTGAAAGAGCCATCAGCAGGCATTTCTGCCATAAGGACTTCAAATGAGAAATATGTTTTAGGCTAAGATTGGCAGAAGGTCTGAAATCTTTTTATTATTATTATTTTAAAGATGAGATCTTACTATGTTGCGAGGCTGGTGAGCAGTCACTATTCACAGGTGTGATCAGAGCCTCAAACTCCTGAGCTCAAGCAATTCTCCCACCTCAGCCTCCTGAGTAGCTGGGACTACAGGTGACTGCCACAGTGTTCAGCCACTTTTCATTGTTATTTTACTTCAAATGTCTTATTTTGAATGTTAAAATATATGTTTCTACATTAGAAATGTGAAAATATATTTGATTACAGAAGACTTTAAAATGCACAGATCAATGCCTGGTTGAATTTTAAAGAAAATAAAATGCACAGAAGAGAGAAATACCACCCAGGTCTCCCCTCAAAAAAACCACTGCTATTATATTATTATTATAATTATTTTTTATTGCATTTTAGGTTTTGGGGTACATGTGTACCTATGCAAGATTGTTGCATAGGTACACACATGGCTATTATGTTATTAAACCTTCCTGGAACATAGTGTGAATGGTGGTTCCTGGAGCTGTCTTTTGCAGTGGTGCTGATTTCCATTCTGTTGTTTTCTATGTATATATTTTTGTATATGCTTTCATTGTACCAAGTTGCATTCATAAGTTGTGGGTTATCTTTTATTTGATAGCGTCTTGGTCCTGTCTGCAGTCACTGAGTGAAGTGGTATGATCTTGTCTCACTGCAACCTCTGGATCCCGGGTTCAAGTGTTTCTCCTGCCTCACCCTTTTGAGTAGCTGGGACTACAGACATGAGCTACCAAGCCTGGCTAATTTTGTATTTTTAGTAGAGATGGATTTCACTTGTTGGCCAGGTTGATCTTGAACACCTGACCTCAAGTGATCCACCCACATTTGCTTCCCAGAGTGGTTGTGGGTTATTTTGAATGTTACTTTTTGGAAGTGTTATTATGCAAGTAGTTTTCCACGTTGTAAAGTCTGCATAGAGTTTACAGACTTTTACAAGCTGCATCTCATCTCCAACAAAGAGATGTGGCCAGTGTTCTTGTTCCTTTAGATCCATTTGCTTTCATTTTGTCTTTTGATAAGTAATATTTTGAGAACCATGTTTGTATGTAAAGATTCTTCTATGGTTGTGATTTTAAAAATTCACAAACGACTCAGCTCGGGCATGGTGGCTCATGCCTACACTCACAGCACTTTGGGAGACAGAGGTAGGCAGATTGCTTGAGCCCATGAGTTTTAGGCCAGCCTAGGCAACATGGAGAAACCCTATCTCTACAAAAAAATGCAAAAGGATTAGCCAGGCTTGGTGGTGCATGCCTGTAGTCCCAGCTACTCAGGTGGCTGAGGTGGAAGAATTGCTTAAGCCTGTAAGATTCAGGCTGCAGTGAGCCTTGAATACCTCTGCACTCTAGCCGGCGAGCCCCTGTCTCAAAAAAACAAATTATACACTATTAAAATGGTAAGTATTAAGCCAGTGTCTGTGAGGGTGTTTCTGGAAATGATTGGCATGTGAGTGGGTGGACTTAGTGGAGAAGATCCTCCTCACTGTGGGCAGCCGCAATCCAATCACCTCGGGGCCCAGATAGAACAGAAAGACAGATAGAAGGCAAATTTCTCTCTGCCTCTGTCTTTGTCTCTGTCTCTGTCGCTCTCTCTGTTAGTCTCTCTCTGGAGCTGGGGTTGGGACACCCTTCTTCTCCTGCCTTGGACATCAAAACTACAGGTTCAATTGTCTTTAGATTTTGAGTCTTGCACCAGTGTGCCCCTTTATCCTCCTGCTCCCTTTTCTAGGTCCTTGGGCCTTTGGCCTTGGACTGAGCCCGCTACTGGCTTTTCTAGTTCTCCAGCTTGCAGACAGTCTGTTGTGGGACTTCTCAGCCTCTATCCAATTGGCCCAATGAATCCCCTCTCTATCTATCTATCTATCTATCTATCTATCTATCTATCTATCTAATCTATTATTTATCTATCTGTCCATCATCTATCTGTGCTCTTGGTTCTTTCTTTCTTGGTAGTCCTAATAAAGAACAGACAATAATGAGAAATATATGCTTAGGCTGGAAGACTGGTGGTGGAGGTGGAAATGGCAGGGGATAGATTTCAGAGAAGGTCACTGGACAAGACCTTTCCTAAAACTTGACCATGTGACATTTGGAAAGAGACATTAATGGTGTGAGGAGTGAGCCATGTGGATCCCTAGAGAGCAGGTGCGTGTGGGAGTCACAGCAGGGGCAGGTGGCAGAGACAGGACAGAGCAGACAAGAGGCTGGTGTCAGTGGAATCGAGTGAGCTGGGCTGAGAGTGGTGAGATGAGGCCAAAGTGGCCAGAGGGGCCCTGTGATAAGGAGCTCATAGGAAATGGTGGGAAAGTGGGGTTTCACTGTGCCCAAGAAGGGAAGGGGTTGGAGTGTTCATAGGATATGCTCGAATTGCCATTTGAAATGCACACTGGTCTGTTGTATTGGCATTGGACCATGGGCATGAGAGGCACTAGGCAGCCCAACTGAGAGGCCCGTTCAGTTTACTATCCTAGAGATGATGGTTTTGGTGTGGAAGCGGCAGAGGAGTAAGAAGTAATTGGATTTAGTGTTGATATGTATTTTTTAAATTGTGGTAAAACATACATATCATATAATTTACCTTCTAACAATTTTTTTCAGTGTACAATTCATTCGCATTAAGTACATTTACAATTGGTGGTGGTTACAAAAACACCAATATGCATTTCCAGAGCATTTTCATCATCCCAACAGAAACTGTTCCCATTAAATGACAGCTTCCCGTTGTTCCTACCCTCGACCCCTGGTAACCTGTACTCTACTTTCTGTTTCTATGAATTTGCTTATTCTAGCTGCCTCATACAAGTGAAAAATTGTATTTGTCTTTTTCTGGCTTATTTCACTTATACTGCTTTGATGGTTCCATCCAATACAAATATTATTTACTTTTAAGGCTGAATAATAATCCATACACATGTGCACCATGGGTTGTTTAGTCATCCTCTGAAGGACATTTGGGTTGCATCTACCATTTGGCTATTGGGAATAGCACTGCTATGAGCATGAGTGCACAAATATCTGTGTGCCTACTTGCTTTAAATGTTTGAGGGTATATGCCAAAAAGTGGAATTGTTGGGTCACGTGGAAATTCTATTTTTACTTTCTTGAGGCAGCATCACACTGTTTCTGTGGTGGCTGTACCATTGCTCACTCTCACCAGCAGTGCACAGTGTTCCGTTTCCTCCACATCCTCTCCAGTACTTGGACTAGTGAAGCTGAGCATTTTGTGATGCCTTTCTTGGAATTCCTTATTGTGTATCTTCTCTGGAGAATTGTCTATTCATGCATTTTATCCATTTTTGAATGTGACTCCCTTGCTATTGTTAAGTTGTAGTTCTTTATGTAGTCTGGATATTAATTCTTTATCAGATATGTCATTGGCAAATATTTCTTCCTATTCTGTGCATTTTCTTTTCACTCTCTTAACTGTCCAGTGATGTAAAAAAGTTTTTACATTTTGATATAGTTTAATTTGCCATTTTTCTTTTATTATTATGCTTTTGTTACCTGCCAAGAAACCACTACCAATTCTAATGTCCCTAAGATTTTTCTCAGCATTTTCTTTTAAGAGTTTTACAGGTTTAACTCTTAAGGTCAGTTCTTTAAGCCATTCTGATGTAATTTTTGTATAGGGTGTAACAGAGGGGCAAGAATTTTTCTAGTATCATTCTTTTGCATGTGGCTATCCAGGTTTCCAGCACCATTTGCTAAAACACCACATGTTGGAGTGGGGCCAATCCATTTGTAAGATGCACTGAGCACTAATACATGGGAGCACCATGCATTTATTTGTCTTTCCTCTAGAGTTGTTTTGAGAAGGTTTTCACTGACAACCCAGCAAAAATAAATGCATATTACCTCCCATAAAATAAAATTCAAGTAAAATTATAAATATTGAAATGCTAAGACTGGAGAAAGTTTAGAACATCACTAGAAAAGCCAAACATACGCTGAAATGGAGGGTTGATGTTCACCTTGCTGCACATTCTGTTGGCCCACCATCTCTATGCTTATTGCATAAAAGAGCCACAGGGTGAGGTGAGAGTTCACATAACCAGTCCCTGGTTTTGTGCTTCAGTAACAATTTCAAATTCTCTGCTTAGGAAGAGTAAGAAATTTAACTGAAAGATGTTGAATGTGAAGTTGGCATCTACAAAGTCGAACAGTGAGTAGTGTCAACATCAGGAATCCAAGGAGATTCTATCTTTTTACACAGAAATGTCTCACTCTGCATTGCTGAAGGGAGCAGGTCCCTTCAGGAGAACTTCATGGTGAAGAGAAAAACGCTATATGATGTAGAGGTTTTCTGCTGCAGCCCTTAATTTCACTGTCCTTTTTTCTAACTGAAGGTCTCACAAAGTTTTATAGCTTCAGTTGTTTCACCTGGGCGCAAATTTTTTTTGTTTTTGTTTTTGTTTTTGTTTTTTTTTTGATGTTGTTTATTAGAGCTTCTGGCTGGAGCTTAGAGAAGTGACGTGAATATTTTGCCAAAATGGTATTTCTTTGCTGGAATTTGAAATCCATGAACACTCTTTCCTGCTGTATCCCCAGAGCAGGTTGAGTACCTTGCACTTCTTGTCAGAACTTCACTAGAAGTGGTAGAAGATTTGGAGTTAGAGCGTCCCTCGATCTCTAGCCTTTCTTTAGTTCAGAGGATCGCAAGCTGTTGGGGGAAGAGTGGTGTCTTGAGTCCCTACTGATCTGATTAATATTACAATTCAATGTCCTGTAAGGAAGTCACATGTGGACGTTCTGCATGCAGTGTCATGGGATGGTGGGTTTCAGGGCCCCAGGTTAAGAGCCTAAGCACTACAAGCATGGAGCTAGAGCTCTGGGAGGGGAGGGATGGCTCGGATGGAAATTAGTCTTGTCCTTTAGTTCTGGGGCCTTTTCACTCTTCACACAGTTGGTGTTGGGCATCTGGCAGGTGCTGATGTTGATGGAGTCGAAGGAGCAAACTGGCCGGGACTGGGAAAAACAGGGTTGGAGAGATAATTAAGGTATATATATATATATTTTTTTGAGGCTAAGTTATAGCTTGAAATCTGGAAAGGCTGAAGAAATATCACCCTACCCATACCTGTTTTTCCCTTTTCCCTCAAGCCTTGTTTAGCCACAGGACCAGTGCCAACACCAGGGGGCGTGCACAGACTATGAGGTCAAGGCACAACTGGGATTGTTCGTGGTGGGCTCCTGGGTGCCTGACTTAATCAGGGGAGCCAAGACCCTGCAGTCAGGTGGCCTGGATTCAACCTGCAGCTCTGGTCCTACTGACACTTTCCCTCCTGGTGCCTCAGTTTCTTCATCTGTGAAATGGTGAGGACATTACAGCACTTACCTCTGGGGCAAATTTCTCAACAGCAGCACTATTAACAATTTAGGACAGAGTCCCTTCTGGCCTGGGCTGTCCTGTGCACCGTGAGAGGTCTGCCAGGAGCACCCCACTCACCCCCTCCCACTAATCCCCATAGGACAACTAAAAATATCCCAGGATTTTGAGGTCTCCTTTGGGTCTGGAAGCTGCACTTAGGCACTTTTCCACCTGACACTTCATCTCATCTATGAGATGGTCTGTGGGCCTTATGCTTTGGTCCACATAAGGCCACTTTAAAAGAAGGATTCTGTCCATCTTTTAAACAAATCATTTTCTTCCTTTATCTCTGCATTCAGTTATTCCTTGCATACCCTTTGTTTAGTATATCTTGAAATGTATAAGTTCCAATTCTAGTAGCAACTCATGATGCCTGCTATGACCTCAGTAGAGCTCTGATCCCTTCAGCACAGGGAATATATTCTTGATTCTGCTCTGGACGATGTAAATATATTTATTTTACTTTACTTGTTTGACATGTTCCTCGTCTGTAAAATGTAAATGTGGACATGGCTTGAACTACTAAGTGGTTTAATTTCTTCATTCCCCTGATATTTGTTGTATTCTTACTGCAAGTCAAATACACGGCATGATATTGCTTCCTTGATCACACCACATCAGGTGAGAAAATTAGACATTTTAGCCAGCTGTGGGTCCTCATGCCTGTAGTCCTAGCTACTCAGAGGGCTGAGGCAGGAGAATTTCCTGAGCCCAGGAGTTTGAGGTGACAGTGAGGTGTGATATCACCAATGCATTTCAGCCTGGACAACAGACCCCGTCTCTGAAAAAGTAAAGACACTGTGAGCTGTCTACATGGACTCTGTGTCTCACAAGAACCATGTCCTGTAATTTTTGTAAATGGCATCTCTGGGTGGTTTCCATGAAGGTGTGTCTGGTATTTATTTTCTATCCTTTTACTTTCAGCTTTTCTGTACCTTCTACTGAAATTACGGCTTTTGGAAACAGCCTAGTTATTTATTTATTGACTTATTTTTCTGCCTCGGCACTAATCCTCTTGTCATTGGAGTGTGTGAGTCCATTATGTTTAATGCCATTGTTGACCTCATTGGGTTTAAGTCTGTACATTGTCATTTGCTGCTTTCTAATATTATGCCTTTTTGGCTCAACTGTTTTTCTCTGTTGCCTTCTTTAGATGAATAAAAACGTTTGCATTATCACAGTCTTCTGAGTAAGTGTTCTAGTTAAAACTTCTCTTATTATTTATTTAATTATCTAAGAAAGCATAATAATCCATGACTTATTATAACCAACAGCAGAGCATAACTTCCCTGACTTCCATCTACCTTGCAGACAGCCCAGGGGAGAAGCAGTGCTCTGGCTCTGAGACACAGAGGGTGGAAGCAGGAGAGTAACTGGATGGTGAAGCTGTAGCTGCAGAGGCATCCGGGCCCCTCACCTGCACTCCTCGTAGATGTCTCCTCCACTGAATGCCTGCGATGCCCTCTCCTCCGTATGCTCCTGCCAGAGTCTCCCCATCTCCACTGACAGCAGCTCCACCCTTCTACTCACTCAGTCCAACACTGTGGGTGTCCTTGATTCTTTCTCACACCACAGATGCAATCCGTTAGCAAGTGCTGTGAAGTCCATCTTCAAATTCATCCGGAATCCCATCACTTCCCACCATTTCCCCTGATCACACCCCAGTCAAGGTAACCAGTGTCTCCATCCTGGAATACTGCACTTCTTCTCCATTGATTCCCTGCTGGATCACTTGTCTCCCACCTTCCAATTCTGTTTTCAGCACAGAAAAAATGCACAAGTCCTACCATGTCCCCTTTTCAAAACTGTCCTCTAACTCTCCATGTCATTCAGAACAAAGGTCAAAATCCTTCCCGCACCTTCCAGGCCTCCCTGCTCTGGCCACACCTCTGACCTCATTTCAGTTTCTCTCTGTCCAGCCCTTCTGGCCTGTTTCTCCTTCCAGGAACACAGACACTTTCCTGCCCTAGTGCATCTGCCCTGAAGCTTCCTGCCTAAAAAGAGCTTTCCCAGTCATCCTTGTGGACAGCTCCTGACATCCCTCAAATCTTCACTCAAAGGTCACATTTTCAACGAGGCCCATGCTGACCACTCAGAACAATAGCTACCCCTGTCCCGACCACAATATCCCAACGATCTCAGGAATCAGTCTCCTTCATACTTACTTGCAGCCTGAGAGTAGCTTCCTCCTTTTTTATCTGTGGGAAGAAAATATTCTGTGAGGGGTCAGAAAGGTGGCAGGGCCATGAGGTCCTAGAGGAACCTCCTAGTCTTGGAACCCAGAGAAGTTTCCAGAAATGTGTGACTGCAGACTCAGGGAAGGATCAGGAAAAACAAGGAAAGCAAGTCTGGGTCCTGGACCAACTGCCCTCCTAAGGACTGTCCTCAGCAGGGACCTTCCCTACTGACCTGTGACTGCTGGGATCAGGTCACCATCACCACAGTCATCAAGGTGACACATCTGTCCTTCATTGTCACAGGTGCTTTACACAAGAGTAAGTGCTGGCACACAGGGCCCAGGCTGGGTCGGCTCATGAGTGTGGATGATGCTTCCCAGTAACCAGGCAGGGCACACTTCTACCTGGGGCTTGGAACCCTCAGTGGGACAAGAAATCTCAGGCCCCACTCCTCACCCCTTCCTCACCTGAGCTCTTCTTCCTCCACATCACAGCAGCGACCACAGCTCCAGTGACTACAGCTCCAAGGACAGCCAGGCCAGCAACGATGCCCATGATGGGGATGGTGGGCTGGGAAGACGGCTCTGGGAAAGGAGGGGAAGGTGAGGGGCCCTGACCCCCAGGCTCCAGCCTTGACCCTGCTGAAGGGCTGCAGAGGGGCTCCTGCTTTCCCTAAGAGACATGACACCCCATCCCCTCCTTACCCCATCTCAGGGTGAGGGGCTCGGGCAGCCCCTCGTGCTGCACATGGCATGTGTATCTCTGTTCCTCTCCAGAAGGCACCACCATAGCCGCCCACTTCTGGAAAGTTCCATCCCCCGTGGACCTGGTCTCTACCAGCTCCATGTTCTGGGTCTGGTCCTCCCCATCCTGCTTCCAGGTCAGTGTGATCTCCGCAGGGTAGAAGCCCAGGGCCCAGCACCTCAGGATGGCCTCATGGTTAGAGACGGGGTGGTGGGTCACGTGCTCTGTAGGGAAGAGTCAGAAAATTCAGGCACTTTGCATCTCTCATGGGACATCCCAGCAGCTTCCACGTGACCATCCTGAGAATGGACAGGACACCTGGGGTGGGGAAGGGAGCACAGAATCCAGACACCATCCTGGACACAGGCACCTGGGATAATGTCCTGTTCCTTGGAAAGTTCTAATCTCTGAGGGGGAACAGGGACTTCTGTTCCTGATCTGAGTGGAGGCCAAGGGACTCAGAGGAGCTGGAGTCAGACCCCCGCACACATTGAATGTGAGGCAGAGGACAAGGCAGGAGAGGAAAAATCCTGGTTCCCAACGCTGCTGCGGGGTCACAGGGAACCCCTGATCAGTATTCCAGGGATTGACTTCCCCTCCTTTCCCTCAGAGACCGCAACCCTTAATTGTATCAGAGAACAGGGCAGGCCCTCAGAGTCACTCTCTGGTACGGGATCTGGAAACCCAGGGGGATTCCTCTCCCTCAGGACCGGAGGGCAGGTGATATTCTAGTGTTGGTCCCATTTTCCTTCCCTCCTTCTGCAAGGCCAGCCTGGGAGTCTCCAGGCGATCAGGGAGGTTCCCCCTGGCCCCTGCAGCGTCTCCTTCCCGTTCTGCAGGTATCTGCGGAGCCACTCTAGGTATGTGCCCTCCAGGTAGGCTCTCATCCTCTTAGCCCAACTGGCCGCCTCGAACTTGCGCTGGGTGATCTGAGCCGCCGCGGCCGTTGGGGTCCAGGAGCGCAGGTCCTCGTTCAGGGCGATGTAGTCCTTGCCGTCGTCGGCGAACTGCTCATATCCGCGGAGGAGGCGCCCGTCTGGCCTCCGGCTACAGCGAAACATTCTCTGGATGGTGCGAGACCCTGGCCCCGCCCCGGCGGTCAGCCCCGCCCACCGAGCCCCGCCCCCGCCCCACCCGCGGGGGTTTTTGCCTAAACTGAAAATGAAACCGGGCACAGGAGACCGACTTTCTCCCTGGTTGAGGGTCTGAGCGGGTCTCGCAACTGCGGGGTGGATCTTGAACCCAGAGACTCAGGGCGACCCGGGCCGTCGGTGGGAAATGAGGAGGGGTCCTGACCTGCGCCCCGGGCCGGGGTCGCTCAGCAGCCTCTCTCAGGTTGTCGTAGCCGCGCAGGGTCCACAGGCCCACTCGGTCAGTCTGTGCGCGGACCTTGTGGTTCCGTGTGTTCCGGTCCCAATACTCCGGCCCCTCCTTCGGCATCCACGGCGCCCGCGGCTCCTCTCTCGGAATCGCCGCGTCGCTGTCAAACCTCACGAACTGCGTGTCGTCCACGTAGCCCACGGAGATGAAGTGGGGCTCCCCGCGGCCGGGCCGGGATAAGGAAATGTCGAAATACCTCAGGGAGTGGGAGCCTGGGGGCGAGGAGGGGCTGAGACCCGCCCGAACCTCCTCCGGGCACGACTCACAGGGTCCTGCGCCCCCGCCCGGCGGGGGGGCCCTCACTCGTCTCCTCAGAGACCGTTTCCCTCCCGACCCCGCACTCACCCGCCCGGGTCTCGGTCAGGGCCAGGGCCCCCGAGAGCAGCAGGAGGAGGGTTCGGGGCGCCATGACCCCATACTCGCCCTCTGGGGAGACTCTGAGTCCGGGTGGGTGACTGGGGACTTCAGAACCGGGACCGCGGCGACGCTGATTGGCTTCTCTAGAAACCCGGCACCCAATGGGAGTGGGACCTGTGTCCGCGTCATGAGTATCCAGGAGTAAGGACCCGACACAGGTTGGGAGAGGAAGGGAAACTCTGCGGAGACGGGGAATCCCCGGCGCTGCGCCTCCCAATCCACACACCGCCTGCCGGACCTGAGACCCTGAGAGCCACGCCTGGGCCCTGGGACTTCGCCCTGACCCCGCTCCTCCTGTGCCAAGCGCTCTGTCTCAGTGTCTCCCTCAGTCTTGGCCCAGGAGCTTCTGAGAAACCAGAGAGAAACCCTCGGCATGGGCCCCGTCCCTCTCCCTTCACTTTTCATCCCTGAATCCCGGTCCCTGAACTGGACTCCCTGCCTCCCACTCCTCACCTGTCCCCCTGGACTCTTCCAGAAGAAAACTCACCCCAGGAAGCTTGCTACCAGAGAGTGAGCTCGCCCTGGGAATGGAGGTGTAGAGACAGGGTTTTTTGTAGTTGTTCAAATCTGGAGAATTTTTGCCTGAGAGCATGAGATAGCATAGAGGCGAGTTTGCTTTCTGTTTGTTAACTACAGCGGGTAGCAGAATCTTGATAACTCCTGAATAATCGGGAACCTAATTGGCAAAAAAATGTGACTTTGGCCCCTTAATATATAAATGCGTCTAAAAGCATTACAACAGGACTCATAAAGCTCCTGTTTCACTTTCCCAGACAATGTGCCTGTGACTCCCCCTTGTGGTATTTTAAATTTACCTTTACTCCATAGCCCTGAGTTACTGTGTGGGTCCAGGACATCTCGTCAATACAAAGTACACACTGTGTTACTGTATGTTGCAACCAGGAGCGAGTACAGACTTCATTCACCTCACAGTCGCAAGTGTTCAGTACAGTCACAAGGCCCCTCACCTCGCAAGTGTTCAATGCAGTCACAGTGCCCCTCACCAGTGCTCATGCACTGCCTGTTTTTAGGAAGTGTCCACATCTAAGTGGTGTGTTTATTTTATAGGAACACTTAGTATTTTCTAAACCTGATTAACATAAACAAAAATTAGTTTTGAGGCAGACCTACATAAGGTGTTAAAGCCCAACTGCGAAGAACACCCTGAGAAGCTCTGTAGTTGGGTATATTAAAAATCTTAAAACAATGTGTTTAAACCTGAGAATTCTGCTGCTTTCGAATTCCTTCCCTCTGCTCCTTCTCCTCACCTCCTGCTTCTCCAGCCCTTCCCTCGGTCCCTCTCATCCCTCAGGCCCTCCTCTCCCCTTAGTCCCCACCACCCTGTCACTCCTGAATAGTGGCTCTAGCACTGTCCCATTACCTGCTACGTGACTGTTCTCTCCACAGTGGTCCTGCTACTGTGAGTCAGAATGTGCCATTTCTCTACAGAAAACACTCCAGTGGCTCCACCTCCATCTTGTGAAGCTTCTAGAATGTCAGGCACATGAATATATGAGGGTATACCTGGTTCAGTGTAGGCACTAAACTAATTTGTGTTGACTGAGTGATTGAAACATGAGTGTGTTAAAATGGACCACAGAAAATTACAAAATATAAAACACTGAAAACGTTAAGCAAGATTTTATTTTATGTAACTAGTGTGTATATCAATTCATGAATTCATTCCATGAGTCTTTTGAGCCTGTGTATGAATTTTATAAAACTGGGTAACAAATTATTGCAAACATTGGCTTTAAACAACAACCATTTATTGTTGATTTCTTTATTTTTAGAGACAAAGTCTCCCTCTGTCATCCAGGGCGAAGTGCAGCCACATGATCATGGCTCACTGCAGCCTCAAACTCCTGGGCTCAAGGGATCCTTCTGCCTCAGTCTTCAGAGCAGCTAGGACTGCAGGCAAATACCACCATGCTCAGCTAATTAAAAAAAAAAAAATTGTAGAGACAAGTGTCTCACTACATTATCCTGATGATCTCAAACTCCTGGCTGCAAGTTATCCCCGTGTCAGCGCCTCAAATGTTAGGATCACAGGCGTGCACTACCACTCCTGGCCAAACAACACCCCTTGAGCTGCTTATAGTTCCTTAGTCAGAAGTCTGGGCAAGATGTGGATGGAATCTCTGTTCTGGACTTCCCAAAGCTGTGTTGTCAGTTTGAATCCTCCTTCAGGCTTATACAGAGGAGGCAGAATGCAGTTTCTGGCATTTGTAAGACTGAGGTCGCTGTTTGTTGCTGGCTGTCAAAGTAGAGAACAGGGAGGGCTGTGCTCAATCCCTGGTGCCCATCAGCATTCTTGCCTACACAGCACCTTCATTTTCAAAGCCCACAGTGGAGGAAACCCCTCATGCTGAATCACACCGTGAATCTCTATGCTGAGGAAGGACCCAGTCCTTTCCTAGGCTCACCTGATTAGGACAGTCCACACAGAAAAAACCCAGCATAAAGTCAACTAATTGACACCCTTAATTATATCTGCTGAATCCCTTCACAACAGCACCCACATTAGAGTTGGTTGAATAACTGGGGGAAGGTGAATGACCAGGAGGTGGTTGTTGGGGCCATCATAGAATCAGCCTAGCAAGGGTTGGATCTTTCTTTTATGTTTAATTGAGACACAGTTGGAAATTTAATTTCAAGTAAAGTGATCTTTGTGAACAGTAACAAAATGCATCCTCTTCAGCCATGGAAATTTCCCTTATGTTTTACACCTAAGTTACATGTTTAATATCTTTTAGATAACTTAGGCCTGGTCTGTTTGCTCATGCCTGCAATCCTAGCACTGTGGAAAGCAGAGGAAGACAGATTGGTTGACTCCAGAAGTTCAAGATCAGCCTGGGAAACATGGTCAAACCCCCATCTCTACAAGAAAAATTAGAAAATTAGCCAGGTATGGTGGCTCATGCCTGTAGTCCCAGATACTCAGGAGGCTGAGGTCACAGGATCCCTTGAGCCCAGGAGGTCAACACTGCAAGTTATGGTGATCATGCCACTGCACTTCAGCCTGGGTGACAGAGTGAGACCCTGTCTCAATAATAATAGTAATGATGATGATAAATTTAGAGCAAATGCAAATTAATGTCTAAATTAATGTGTAATAATACATACTTTCTTGTGAAAATTATTTACTATTGCATAACAAATTATGTAAAATTTAGCAGCTCAAAACAACAAATATTCATCATCTCCCACAGTTTCCAATAGTCAGGAATCTAGGAGAGGTTTCCCTGAGTGCTTCTGGCTCAGTTCCTCTCACAAGGCTGTAGTCCAGTTGTCAGCCAGGGCTCCATCATCTGAGTGTTTCCCTGGGGCTGAGGATTCACATGAAACATGGCTCAGTCACATGGCTGTTGGAAAAGGCCTAGTTTCTTGTTGTCTGGTCTCAGAAGGCCTCAATTCTTAGCCACATGGACCTTCCTGCAGGGCAGCTTATAGCACAGCAACTGGCTTCCCCCAGAGCTCATGATCCCAGAGACAGAGAGAGAGAAAGTAGAAGCCGCAGTGAGTTTTACATTCTACACCCAGAGTCACAAACTGTTATGTCATCATTACTCTATCAGTTAGAAGTTGCCTTAGCTCATTCTCACACTGCTATAAAGAAATATCTGAGACTGGGTTATTTATAAAGGAAAGAGGTTTATTTGACTCACAGTCTGCATGGCTGAGAAGGCTGCCCCCAGAAACTTAACGATCATGGCAGAAGTGGAAGCAAACACATCCTTCACGTTGTGGTAGGAGAAGGTGGTAGGGGGAACCCCTTATAAAACCATCAGATCTCATGAGAATTCACCCACTATCATTAGAACACCATGAGGGGCAGGGCATAGTGGCTCACGCCTATAATGTCAGCACTTTGGATGGCAGAGGCGGGCAAATCACGAGGTCAGGAGTTCCAGACTAGCCTGACCAAACACTGTGAAACCCTGTAGCTACTAAAAATACAAAGAGTAGCCGTGAATGGTGCCACATTCCTATAATCCCAGGTACTCAGGAGGCTGAGACAGGAGAATCCCTTGAACCCAGGAGGCAGAGGTTGTGGTGAGCTGAGATTGTGCCATTGCACTCCAGCCTGGGCATCAGAGCAAGACTCCATCTGAAAAAAAAAGAAAAACAAACAAAAAAAAACACCCAGCTTGTGGGAACCGTCCTCATGATCCAATCACCCCCTATGTGGTCCCTCCCTGAATATAGGGGGGATTACAATTCACATGAATATTCAAGATGAATTTTGAATTTTGAATTATCTGGACCCCCTTTGTCCAGAGACTTAAGTGGGAACAGACAGCCAGGCCATATCAGAAGTGCATCGTTAAGTCCAAGCCACACTCAAGAGAGGGAAGTAAGCTGCACCTCTGGAAGGGGGCAGTATTAAAGGATTTGCATATATGTTGAAAGCAAAATTAAAAGTGCTGTTTCAGGATTTTGTAAATCAGAGACTTCTTTTATCTAATTTTTCTTTAATATGGTTTAAGCTCTTTTAATTTTAAATAATGCTTTAACTTGTAATTTTATTTCATTTTAAGTTCTAGGGTACACATGCAGGATGTGCAGGTTTGTTGCATAGGTCAACGTGTGCCATGGTGGTTTGCTGCACCTATTAACCCATCACCTAGGTATGAAGCCTGGCATGCATTAGGTATTTTTCCTAATGCTCCCCCCACCACCACCACCCTCCCACAACAGGCCCCAGTGTGTGTTGTTCCTCTCCCTGTGTCCTTGTGTTCTCATTGCTCAGCTCTCAATTATACATGACAACATGCAGTGTATGGTTTTCTGTTCCTGTGTTAGTTTGCTGAGGATAATGACTTTCAGCTTCATCCATATCCTTGCAAAAAAACTTGATCTCATTCCTTTTTGTGGCTGCATAATATTCCATGGTGTAGATGTACCACATTTTATTCATCCAGTCCATCATTAATGGGCATTTGGGTTGATTTCATGTCTTTGCTATTGTGAATAGTGCTACAATGAACACATACATGCATCTGTCTTTACAATAGAATGATTTCTATTCCTTTGGGTATATACCCTGTAATGGGATTGTTGGGTCAAATGGTATTTCTAGTTCTTAATCTTTGAGGAATTGCCACACTGTCTTCCACAATGGTTGAACAAATTTACATTTCTACCAGCAGTGTAAAAGCATTCCTATTTCTCTGCAACTTCACCAGTATGTGTTGTTTCTTGACTTTTTAGTAATTGCCATGCTGAGTGGCATGAGATGGTATCTCATTGCGGTTTTGATTGAATTTCTCTAAAGATCAGTGATGTTCAGCTTTTAAAAATATGTTTGTTGGCTGCGTGTACATCTTCTTTTGAGAAGTGTCTGTTCACGTCCTTTGTCCACTTTTTGATAAAGTTTTTTTTCTTTTCATGTAACTTTGCCTAAGTTATTTGTAAATTCTGAATATGAGACTTTTGTCAGAGGGATATGTTGAAAGATATATTGAAAATTTTTTCTCCCATTCTGTGGAATGTCTGTTCACTCTGATGATAGTTTCTCTTGCTGTGTAGAAGCTCCTTTGTTTAGTTAAATCCCATTTACTAATTTTTGCTTTTGTGGCAGTTGCTTTTGGCAATTTCATCATAACATCTTTGCCTATGCCTATGTCCTGAATGGTATTGCCTAGATTTTCTTCCAGGCTTTTTATAGTTTTGAGTTTTACATTTAAGTCTTTAATCCACCGTGAGTTTATTTTTGTGTAAGGTGTAAGGAAGGGGTCCAGTTTCAATTTTCTACATATGTCTAGCCAGTTCTCCCAGCACCATTTATTAAACAGAGAATCCTTTCCCCACTGCTTGTTTTTTTCAGGTTTGTTGAAGATCCAATGGTTGTAGATGTGCAGTCTTATTTCTTAGTTCTCTATTCTTTTCCATTAGTCTATGTGCCTGTTTTTGTACCATTACCATGCTGTTTTGGTTACTGTAGCCTTGTAGTATAGTTTTAAGTCAGGTAGCCTGATGCCTCCAGTTTGTTCTTTTTCCTTAAGATTCTCCTGGCTATACAAGCTCTTTTTTGGATTCATATGAATTTTAAAATCGTTTTCTTTTCTAATTCTGTGACAAGCTTCTCTTTTTAAATTAGTGATTAAAATTTTAAGACATCATAGAGCCTTGGGTGCTGAGGGAAAAACAGTTTGAGGCAGAGAAAGGATATTCAGCAATATTTGAGTTTTTCTTGAAAATTGTAAGGTCTGACTATGCCTTGGACTGCATGGTGACCCCCATGAACTGGACGTCCACCTCTGGAGGGCCTTCTGGAATTAGAAAACCTGAAGTAGCTGGAAGGAAAAACAATCAACCCCTGTGATGACTAACCTGAGACATTCTTCTATTGTTTCTTATTCCTGCCTCAATTGACAAGGCCATTGGTTTTGTAACTAACCTTGTCCCAACCTCCTGACTCCACACCCTACAACCGCCTCCCAGCTTGCAAAAAACCACCATAAAATAACTTCTGTAACTTTCTACTGCCCACCTGAAACCTATAAAACCAACTCCTATCCCATCACCCTTTGCTGACACCCTTTTCCACCTCAGCCCACCTGCACCCAGGTGAATGAACAGTCATGTTGCTCACACAAAGCCTGTTTGGAGGGGTCCCTTCATTGAAAGCACACGTTTTAACATTTCGTGCCAGAAAACTGGGATGGGGGAACTCCTATGGGAGACCAAACCCCCATCCCTGTTCTTGTGCTCCCTCCATGAAAAGATCTGCCTACCGACCTGGGACCATCAGACTAGCCCACAGACGCACACCACAGGCCATTTTGGTAAGCAGTGTCTCTTCTTTGCTTTCCCGTTTTGTTTTATCTTTTCCTTTCCATTTCCTCCCCCTTCCATTTTCATTGTTTTTCCACTGCAAAGACTAGGAAAATCAGTTAAATCAGGTTCTTCCGTGTAGTTCAGGACTGGAAAAATCCTATATATGTAACAGATCTGGGGACCCAGTTTTCCCCAGGGGTTTGACTATCATGGAGACGTTCACCCTACTCACTTGCCCACCAGGCTCAGGGCCTATATTGGAGGCAGGTCAGGCAGGTCAATGTAGACACACTCTCTTTGGCCACTCACCAATGAGGAGGTTCAACCCAGGCACAAAGAGAGACTTCTACTGAGTGGCTGGGTTGCATGCACATTTTGCTTGTCTCTGCTGCCTTTTCAGAACCATGGGTGATCATCCGTCTTCTATCCCTTCCTCCTCTCCACTGGCCTGTGTTCTAAAAATCCTCAAGCCTCTTCAAATGTCTCCTGACCTAAAACCCAAATGTCTCATCTTCTTCTGTAACACTGCATGGCCACAGTACAAGTTAGACAACGGCTCTAACTGGCCAAAAAATGGCACCTTCAATCTCTCTATTTTACAAAATTTAGACAATTTTTGTCACAACATGGGAAAATGGTCTGAAATTCCCTACATCCAGGCATTTTTTTTACACACCCATCCCTCCCTAATTTCTAATCCTTCTCTTCCCTTCTGTCAGCCCCTCCTTCCTCTGCTAGTAACCCAGAATCCTCCTTGTCCATCAACCCTTCCAACCTTTCTCCCTCCTGCCTGTCCAAACCAGGTCCTATTCCAGAACCTAACCCCATCCCCCAGAGCCTTCCTCCTCTTCCTCTGCCCACAGCCCACCACCTTATGCCCCTCCTGTCACCTCCCCACCTCATACATGGCCCAGCTTACAGTTTAGTTCCTCAGCTACCTCCTCTGTCCCTGCCCAACAATTCCCCCTTCAAGAGGTGGCTGGAGCCAAAGGCATAGTTAGGGTGCACATTCGTTTCGTTTTATCCAACCTTTCCCAAATTGGCCACCGGTTAGAATTCTTTTCATCAAATCCTCCAATATTTAACCCAGTCCTGTAATCTCACCTGGAGTAATTTAAATGTCACCCTTACTTCTACTCTCACCCCTGACGAATGCTTAATAGGTATTTTATCACCCAGTCAGCCCCTGACATTACAAAAAGGTACAGAAATTAGAATATAGTCCTCAAACCCCACAACAGGAGTTAAGAAACCTAACCTTCAAGGTGTTCAATAATAGGGAAAAATCTGCCCTACAACAGCACATCTCAGAACTACAGATGCTTGCCTCTTCCCTAAGACAAACCCCAGCCACACCACTGGCTCACAAAGACTTCAAAGCACTCAGACTGCAGCACATCCAGCCACCCCTTCAGGACTTGCTTCAAGTGTTGGAAACCTGGTCACTGGGCCAAGGAATGCCCGCAGCCTGGGATTCCTCCTAAACCCTGTCCCGTCTGTGCAGGGCTCCCACAGAAAGTAAACTGTCCAACCGCTGCTCCTAAAGCTCCTGGAGCTCCAATCCTGGGCTTGGTGGCTGAAGACTAACACTGCCCAAGCATCTCAGAATCCCCCCGGACCATCGCAGACACTGAAAGTCAGGTAACTCTTACTGTGGAGGGTAAGTCCATCCCCTTCGTAACCAACACAGAGGCTACCTACCCTATACTGCCTTCTTTTCAAGGACCTGTCATCCTGGCCTCCATGACTGTTGTGGGAATTGATGACAAGACCTCCAGGCCTCTCAAAACTCCCCGAATCTGGTGTCAATTAGGCCAGCACTCCTTTCCACATTCTTTCCTAATCACCCCCACTTGTCCAGGTGCCCTGTTAGACTAAGATATCCTAGCAAAATTGTCTGCCTTTTTAACTATTCCTGGGCTACAGCCACACTTGATTGCCACCCTCTTTCCCGAACCCGTATCTCCCTCAATAGCTCCCCTTATGTCCCCCTACCTTAACCCTAGGGTGTGGAACATCGCCTTCCCATCTGTTGCTACAAGTCACTCACCCCTCATCATCCCCTTAAAACCTAGCCACTCTTCCCCTGCCCAGCACCAGCACCCCATCCCACAAGAGGCTTTAAAAGGTGTAAAACCTGTTATTATCTGTCTATTGCAACATGGCCTTTCATTCACCCTCCTGCTTCTTCAGCATCTATACTCAAAGGGGTATAGTGTATCCCCTTCCAAAGCCCAAATTTCTTCCCCTATCCTAGCTGTCCAAAAAAAACAGACAAATTCTTTAGTCCAAGAACTCCGCCTCATCAATCAGATTGTACTTCCCAACCACTTGATGGTACCAAACTCCTGTAGCCTCCTATCTTCCATATCCCCTTTTGCAACTCACTATTCTGTTCTTGACCTCAGAAACGCTTTTTCTAAAGCCCAAATTTCTTCCCCATCTGTTATAATCTTTCACAACCATACACGTGTTCTCCCTGCCAACCATATCCAGTTAATTTCCCAACTCCCAACCCCATCCACTAAACAACAGCTTCTCTCCTTCTTAGGCGTTGTGAGATACTTACACCTCTGGATACCAGGATTTTGCCCCTGTAACCAAACCACTTTATGAAGCTATGAAAGTAAACTTTGCTAACCCCATAAACCAAAAAATTTTCCCTCATTTTTCTTTTGGTTGTTAAAGAAGGCCTTGGGGTAAGACCCTACACTAGCCTACACTAGCACTCTGCAACTCCCCTCAACATTTCTCTATCTACACAGCAGAAATAAAAGACTATGCTGTCAGAATTCTTCAACAGAAGCCAGGCCCACAGCCTGTAGCCATTTTTTTTTTACTTACTTTTTTCTTAAATTATACTTTAGGTGCTGGTATACATGTGCAGAACATGCAGGATTGTTGCATAGGTACACACAGGACAATGTGGTTTGTTGCCCCCATCCCTCCATCACCTATATCTGGCATTTCTCCCCACCAACCTCCACAACCCCTCACTGTCCCTCCCTTGCCCCCCCAGTACCCCCCAGTGTGTGATGCTCCCCTCCCTGTGTCCATGTGTTCTTACTGTTCAGCACCCACCTATGAGTGAGAACATGCAGTGTTTGATTTCCTGTTCTTGTGTCAGTTTGCTGAGAATGATGGTTTCGAGATTCATCCATGTCCCTATAAAGGACATGAACTCATCATTTTTTATGGCTGCATACTATTTCAGGGTGTATATTTTCCACATTTTCCTTGTCTAGTTTATCATTGATGGGCATTTGGGTTAGTTCCAGGTCTTTTCTATTGTAAAGAGTGCTGCAATGAACATATGTGTACATGTGTCTTTATAATAGAACATTTATAATCCTTTGGGTATATACCTAGTAAAGGGATTTTTTAGTCACATGGAATTTCTATTCCTAGGTCCTTGAGGAAGCACGACACTGTCTTCCACAATGGTTGAACTAATTTACATTCCTACCAACAGTGTAAAAGTGTTCCTATTTCTCCACATCCTCTACAGCATCTGTTGCCTCCAGAATTTTTAATGATTGCAATTCTAACTGGCATAAGATAGTATCTCAATGTGGTTTTGATTTGCATTTCTCTAATGAACAGTGATGATAAGCATGTCTTCATATGTTTCTTGGCCTCATATATGTCTTCTTTTGAAAAGTGTCTGTTCATATTCTTTGCCCACTTTTGAATGGATTTGTTTGCTTGGTTTTTTTTTCTTGTAAATCTGTTTTAGTTCTTTGTAGATTCTGGATATTAGCCCTTTGTCAGATGGGTAGACTGCAAAGATGTTTTTTCCCATTCTGCTGGTTGCTGGTTCACTCTAATGATTGTTTTCACTCTAATGATCGTTTCTTTTGCTGTACAGAAGCTCTGGAGTTTAATTAGGTCCCATTTGTCTATTTTGGCTTTTGGTGTTTTAGTCATGAAGTCCTTGCCTTTGCCTATGTCCTGAATGGTTTTGCCCAGGTTTTCTTCTAGAGTTTTTTAGGTCTTACATTTAAGTTTTTGATTCATCTGGAGTTAATTTTAGTGTAACATGTCAGGAACGGGTATAGTTTCTGCTTTCTACACATGGCTAGCCAGTTTTCCCAACACCATTTATTAAACAGGGAATTCTTTCCCCATTGCTTGTTTTTGTTCAGTTTGTCAAAGATCAGATGGTTGTAGCTGTGGATATAAGCAACTTCAGCAAAGTCTCAGGATACAAAATCAATATGCAGAAATCAATCATTCTTATACACCAATAACAGACAAACAGAGAGTCAAATCACCAGCAAACTCCCATTCACAATTGCTACAAAGAGAATAAAATACCTAGGAATAGAACTAATAAAAGATGTAAAGGACCTCTTTAAGGAGAACTACAAACCACTGCTCAAGGAAATGAGAGGACACAGATGGAGAAGCATCCCAAGCTCATGGTTAGAAAGAATCAATGTCATGAAAATGGCCATACTGCCCAAAGTAATTTACCGATTCAATGCTATCCCCATCAAGCTACCAATGATCTTCACAGAACTGGAAAAAAACACTTTAAACTTCATATGGAATTAAAAGAGAGCCCGCATAGCCAAGACAATCCTAAGCCAAAGTACAAAGCTGAGACATCTGGTTACCTGACTTCAAACTATACTACAAGGCTACAGTCAACAAAACAGCATGGTACTGGTACCAAAACAGAGATATAGACCAATGGAACAGAACAGAGGCCTCAGAGGCAACACCACACATCTACAGCCTGCAGTCTTTTTATCCAAACAACTTAACCTCACAGTCCTGGGCTGGCCCTCATGACTATGTGCTGTAGTAGCTGCCACCCTAATACTCTTAAAATCCTTCAAATTCACAGGCTATGCCACACGTACCCGCTATAGCTCTCACACCCTCCAAAGTGTTCTCTTTACACTTCACACACTTACTTTCAGCCCATCACCTTCTCCAGCTTTATGCAGTTGCCCCTACTACTTAAACCACACCACAGAAAATCTCTGTTCTATTATGTTTTGTCTAACTGTAATCAAATTCACTGTACTCATTTCCTTTTACATGACTTGCTTTTGTTTATATTGTCAGTTTACACTTTTCCTCCAGGCAATTACATGTAATATTTCACTCAATCTGGCTCTCATTCTCTGCTCGTATCCAATATTGTTAATGAAAGGAAGTGGTTGCTTATAGATATCACACGCTTCCTCATACACCATGAAATCAAAAGCTCTCCCTCCACACAGTTACCCTACCAAGCCCCGCTACAACCTTTAACAGCTGCAGCCCTTGCTGGTTCCCTTGGCATTCAGGTCTAAAGCTCCAGCCCCCTCAGAACACTTTCTCACCTTTTCAGTTTACACTTCCAATTCTGTCTAAGTCATGGACCTATTTTTTCCTCTGTGGTTCTTCTTACGTCTGCCTTCCTACCAACTGGACAGGCACTTGTACCCTAGTTTTCTTTACTCCCAAAATAGTTTACCAATGGGGACGAAAGCCTCCCTGTTCCCCTTGTGGTCCTGACATGACACAAGTGAGTCATTCCATTAATGCCCTTACTTGTAGGGTTAGGAATTACTACTGCACTCGGCACAGGCCTTACCACTTCAATTGGCACCTTCTGTAGCCTCTCTAATAATTTCTCTGCCAGCATTAATTAAATCAATCATTGTCCCTCCTTCAAGCTCAAGTAAATTCCCTAGCTGCAGTTGTCCTCCAAAACCACAGAGATCTTGATTTACTAACTGCTGAAAAAAGTCTTTGTCTATTCCTAAATAAAGAATGTTATTTTTAGTAAACCAGCCTGGCCTCTCATATAATGTCATCAGTAAATTAAAAGACAGAGCCCAAAAGCTTGTTAATCAGGCAAATGGTTATTCTGGACCTGGCTGGACTGGCTGGACACTCTCTAACTGGAAGTCATGGCTTCTTCCAGTCCTTAGTCCTCTAATACTATCTTTCTACTTAAACCCTATGTTTTTCCAATTAATCCCTTAATTCCTACAAAATCGTATACTCATGATAACCAATCAGTCAATACCATAAATCCTTCTTCTAATAATCTCACAATTGCACCCCTTCCCCAAGATCTCCCAGCAGTCTAAATTCTTTCCCATTTTTAGGTTTCCATGCCATCCCCAATCCCACTCAAAGAAGCCCTGAGAATCATCGCCCCATCACCCCTATCTTGCCCGCCTTCCTAATATTCCACTGTCCTACATTCTTCATTTATTTTTCCTTTATATTACTAATATAAAAGACAGGAATGTGAGGTCTGGCTGCATCTTGGACTGCATGGTGACCCCTATGAACTGCACGTACACCTCGGGAGGGCCTTCCGGAATTAGAAAACCTGAAGTAGCTGGAAGGAAGAACAATCAGCCCCTGCGGTGACTAACTAACCTGAGACATTCTTCTATTGTTTCTAATTCCTGCCTCAGCTGACAAGTCCACTGGACTTCTTAACTAACCTTGGCCTAACCTCCTGACTCCACACGCTACAACTCCCTCCCAGCTTGCAAAAACCACCCTAAAGTAACTTCTGTAACTTTCCACTGCCCACCACAAACCTATAAAACCAACTCCTATTCCACTGCCCTTTGCTGACGCCCTTTTCAGCCTCAGCACACCTGCTCCCACATGAATAAACAGCAATGTTGCTCACACGAAGCCTGTTTGGTGGTGGTGGTGGGGTGTCTCTTCATTCAAAGCGCTTGTCTTAACACAAATACCTTTAATAACAACGATCTTCTCTTCAGTGAGTTAACACAGTTGAGAACATGAGTAACTAGATCAAATAGTTCCAAGACTTCAGCGCCATAAAAATACTGCCTTGAAAATAAGTCTGTTTGTCTAAGATGTCTCAAATTTAGTGGAGGTGTGCCCCTAGTGGCAATTTTCTTGTTGAAATGTCATCTTCATAAAACATTTGCCTACACTAAAAAACAAAACCAACAAACAAAACAACAAGAACAACAACAAATGCTCTGTCTGTGGTGCTGCCTTGTTTCGTTGCTTTACATCTCTAGTAAAGTTGCTTTCACTTAGAAAAACATTGCCAAATTGCCCAATCAGATTGCTTTTCATTTACAAAAATGTGAATCTCATACTTCAGTCAACATATCTAGCTTAGCATGATGCCAGTAACTTTGGTTTGATGGAGTAACCAGGAATTGTTAGTTCAAATTGAGAAACAAGTTTTTTCAAATTCTGTCTCCAGTGGGCATTCTATTATGAACATTTTATGTTCTGTATTGAATGAGATATGATAGAAGTGATTTGGACACTACTATGTTTCTAAATAGCGCTACTATTATGTGCATCTGAAGTTTGTTTTTGTTTTTGTTTTTAATTTTTTGCAGTCTTCTTTTAGGATGGGGGCAGTGGCTGTGACACGGTCTGACAGTTAAGGAAGACCAAGGCCTGGAGCTCCTGGTGGCTGCAGCTCAGACAGCCCCTGCCTCACCCTCTCAGGTGACCGTAGTGATCATCCTGCAGGTACTTGCATAGATTTCTTCTCGGGACTATCACTTTCTGTAGACAGTCAAGTTCCTCTTTGTTCTCAGAGTTCAGCCTGGGCAATGAGGTGACCAAACACCCTGTGAGGGCAGAGGCCTCTTCAATATCAGCTTATGACTTCACTCCTTGCCACCTCCAAAGGTTGGAAAATAGCACTTCAATCCATGATCCACTGATTATTACCATAGTATAAATTAGTCCTCAGACACAAGGTTCTTCTCCAATATAGAAGCAGCAACCACATGCAAGCCAGAAACTGTGAGAGTCTCTCCAGGAGGCTCAGGGGCCAGCAATGACTCAGCCTGACATCTGTGCCTGGCAGTTCCCTTGTATGTCTGGCTGTGGCTTGGAGGGCTTGGGTCTGAAAAGTGGGGCCAAGGACGTGGTGTCCAAACAAAGCTTCAATTGCTAGGGGTCGCGGATAGGGTGCCATCCTCGTCATTATTGCCTGATCAAGGTTCTTGTGCCAAGAGTCCTGGCACACTCATCTCCCTGGGGGTTGGCTGAGGTAATAGAAATGGGGAGGGGAGGCTAGAGGCCTGGCAGAGCCACTGTGTGTGGGTTTCCTCTTCTCTGACCTAGCAGATTCAGAGCTCACTGAGGTAAGATGCTCTTCTATGGAGCCTCTTGTGCCCCCACCCAGTTTCTCCTGTTGTCAACCTTGCCTGTGTGCCTGTGTATTGAGATGGGATAGAAGCTGAGAAGCAATCACCAGGTATCTATTTGAGCATCCCCTTGCTCCTCCCGGGGAATACCCAGCCTGCTACCCTTGGAGAACTGTGGGTTGTGGAGCCTCAAGGAGTCCAGCATGTCAGGGTCCCAGTCTAGGCCAGGAGGTCTGACCTTCTACCTCTCCACCCTCAAAAGAGTCGTGGATGACACAATTTCCAGTATCCAGTCTTGCACTGTCACTGATGTGCACCTGCCCGTCCTCACATTCGTTTGTCTTCTTCACCCAGTCCTGGCAGTGGACACAAGGTGGGCGAGTGTGCAGCATCATCATCAGCGTCACAGCAGAGGGGCAGGTGTGAGTCTTCACACTCACATCTTGACAACCAGCAGTAAACCTCTAATACTGCTATCCAGTATTTCAGCTACACAATGCATTTTAACATTCCTTTTTTCTTCTTTCTCTTTAGTTTTAAGATGTGAGCTTGAAAATAGAAACATTTTTTCTTTAGCCTTAAAATATAGCCATAGCCTTGAGGTGTACTTGAAGACTCTGTTTCCCCTCCTCTCCCACCAAACACTCCCTGCACCATGACGTCATGACCAACATATGCATGTATATCTATTATAACTATATTCTTGCTTAGAAACTCCAAGTCTAATCTTGAAACAAGCCAGGCATAGAGACCCAGCTGTGGAATTATCCCCACTTGGAGATCATCTCAAGACAGATGATCTATAATCTGTCCACAGTTGAGATGTTGCCAGCCAGTACTCCAGGTGAACAGTATTTCCAGAGAGCCCTTGAAACAAGACATCCAGACCTGCACCCTGTGCTGCTCCTGCATGTTTCCAGCCCAGGATTTCACTTTTAAAACCTTGTCAGCCTAAAAATTTGAGATGGTTTCTTGAGGCTTGAGCCCAGCCTTCTCCTCAACTGCTGGTATTTGAATGAAGCTGCTTTCCTTTCACAACTCACCTCTTGTATATTTGCCTGTTAGAGCCGTGAGCAGCTGGACCTGAGTTCAGTTACATCCACCTTATCCAGATACCATGTGACTAAAGGCAACGAGATTGAATAATTGGTGTTCATCATGGTTAACACCTCCAGCTGTGGTCACTCCACCCATCAGAATGAACAGGGTCACGGGCTGCAGGAATTCCTGTGGATTGCAGGCCACATGTGGGAATCTCAGAACTCACTTGCCACCTGCGTTGCTCTCAGGACTGGGCCAGTCCCCCTGGAGTGAGGCCTCTCCCCATTGCAGACCTGGGGGATCCTCTGAGCTGCTGGTAGTGCAAGGTCTTCTCTGATGACCAGAGCAGGTCCTGAGGCTCCACCATCCATGCCCAATGGTTCCTGGAGGGTAGAGGTAGGCAGAGGAGGGCAGGAAGCAATGCTGGGGTGGATCAGGATGGGTGACTTTCGGGGTCCCAGGGTTTCCTGTGTCCTCTCTGCAGGACCCTCCATGCTCCGGGGGAAGCACCAGCTGTTTCCGCAGTGTGCGCCCTGGGTGGAGAACTGCAAGGGTGGCAAGTGTGGGAATCCTCTGCTCCTGGGGTCCCAATCCCGGTAGTCCGAGGTGCTTGGCTGTGGGTTCTGGGACAGGACCTCTTGTCCCTGTGACCTGCCCTTGCCTGTCTATGTCTGTCCAACTGGATGGTGCTGCCGAGGGCTCTGATGCAGGGAAGTGCGTTCTGTGCCCCACATGGGAGGATGCCTTCTGCCCATCGAGCTGGGCCTCAGGTCAGGGCTATGAGCCTGAGCTGGGAGAGGAGGTGGAAGGAGATGACCTTGGAGCAACCATCTGTCTGCCCGTACTAGTGCATCCCGAAGGTACCATCCCATCCGCTAGTGCCTTGGAGGGACCCCACTCCCTCAACCCTCCTCTTGGGGTGGTTCCTGGTGATGCCTCCTCAGGAGCTCCTGCCTCCAGCTGTGTGGAGGATATGCCGGAGAGGTGGGAAAAACTACAGGGAAAGGAGGCAAACCTTTTGAGAGGCTGGAAGGTTCTGTAGAGCTGCAGGGGAGAATAGCTGAAGGCAGCTGTTCTATAACCCTGAGGCAGAGGGCAAGGAGTAGGTACAAGGCAGTGCAGGGGAATTTATCTTAAACAGGCCTGTTTATTTATGTTGACCAGAAACTGACCTTTCATTATTCATGTGCAGGGAACGATAAATGTTGATTATCTACAAGTTGTTTTTGCTCCAGGCTTTCGGCATTGGCCTGCACTGAATAAAAGTAAGCAGCTCCAGCTTCTGGAGGCTGCTCTCTGGCCACTAGAGCCAGGCAGTCACCTAGCTGCTCTTATACTGCATCCCTGTGTCTGAGTACTCATTTCATTCATCGGCCAGGGTGTGCGGGACAGACCAGGCACAGCTGCACAAATCCCTGAGAATGGCACATGTGTGTGAGGATGTCAGGAAATGCCATTCTCCAGTAATGACTTGAGAGTGTGTGTGTGTGTGTGTGTGTGTGTGTGTGTGTGTGCACAAGTGGGTGCATGTGCACAGGTGGGAATGGTAGTATGTGTGTGCACGTGTGTAAGCATGAGTGTGGATGTGGAGCATGAGTGTGTGCATGCCCACAGGCAGCAGTAGGAGCGCCAGGGTCCTCACTCCTCCCTGCTTTGCTTTCTCTCCAAAATGTGACCATACAGCAGCTTGGCCATCATCTAGGTTTAAGTGTATTAAAGAGAAGGGAAACATAACTAGGATTCCAGGCTCAGCCCAGAGACGTGTGAGGCCTCCGACCTGGAGCAGAACCTGCCAATAAAGACCAGGCACAAATCACAGCACAAGGAGGGATCCAGACAAATAGACAAGAAGTGACCACAGCAGGAACTTATACTGAGCACAGAGTGAGGCCGCGCAGCACTCAGCTCCTGCCCCTCCACCCACCCTTCTCTCTCCACCTGCCCCTGCCTCAGCACGGCAGATCCTCAGAATCTGAAAAGAGAACCTGACTTCCATGTTTTATTAATAGTTGGTAATATTTCACCGCATCTTCATAGAAAGGATATGAGAACAGTTACTAACAGAACAAGACATCTGTTTAGTGTAAATGAGTGACAGTGGAGGTCTGGGAAGGAGACACTGACACTCTTTCATTCCTAGAAAAGGAGGATGATCTAGGGAAGGGGACCCCAGGCCTGGATATTTGTATTATGTGGAAGGGGTTCTTGGGCATCTGTGGAATTGGCCCCTCTCTCCCCCATCCTCCCTGTGTTATGCTCGGAAGGAAATAGAGTTCATCACCTGAGCAGCTGTGGGAAAAAAGTAAGCAGCCAGAGAGACAAGGGAGGTGAGAACAATCTGTATCTTGCTGGTCTGCACAAGGTAGTTCTCAGATTGTGGAGAACACGGTAATGACCAGATTCAGCTCAGTCACTCTCAGCCTCCACACCCTGGGCATTACGGGCAGCCCATCGCCATCCCCTACCTTCAAATGCAGAGATCCCCACAGCTGGAAGCTGCTCCACTTCCTCAACTTCTGTTGGCTTCAGTCCCCAGGAATCATATCTCAGGAAGCTGTGAGCACAGCTTCAGGACCCTGTCACCACCTGGAGAATGACAATAAAGAGGACCCAGCAGAGCTGGATCTTTCTTTATTTCCAGAAGGAAACTATTTGAGGTAGGACTGTGAGATGGGAGAGGCGCAGGACTGTGGCCCCATCCTCTCTATTGCAGGGGTTAGAGATGAGCAGCCCCTGCCACCCCTTCAGTGCTGGAATTTATAGAGTAGACTCCTGCGGAAGTTCTTAGGACAGAAGATCCTGTTAGGTGCCAAGGTAGAGAAGGTCCTTGAATCTCTTAAATACCTGGTTAATATTGCTACTTAGCTGAGATTTAAACTTCAAACCCAGGGCATAGGAGAGGAGGAAGAGACAGCATGGCACCATGCAGTCACCCTCCTGGATGTCTGTTTATAGACAGGACCTTCCCTGCAGGGTGGGGGCACCCAGCATCAAGGTCCTGAGTACTGTTACCCTGCTATTCTCATCTGTGAATAGGGTTGGACCTGTGTCTTCCTCCAATATAAACGACCAGGGGAATCTATCCACGTAATATCTGGTACCCTCACATTAATCCTTTATTACTGTTTGATTTAATATTTCATATCTTATGGAAATAAACCAAATGGAAAGATGATCCTTTGCTAAAGGTAATTCAGATGATATGAGAACCAAATTAGAACTTATCTTGATGTTTAGAATCCTCATGGAGGATAAGGGGTGTAAAGAACCCAGAAATGGTCGTGAGGCCTGAAGCTCCCTTTGTCTGAAGCTCCCTGGTGTAAAGGACCCTCCCCTGCACCCTGGAGCTCAGAGGAAACAGCACAGCTTACTACCAGGGTCTCCAGCCTCCGGCCTCTACTGTCGGCCTGCACTTTCTCAGCCTCCCGGCTGCCAAGCTTCTGGTTCCCAGCAGCCTCCTCGCTTACCCGTCACCTCTTCTGATTGGGGCCATTGGCCACTTGACAGGCAGTGCTCTCCTCGTCAGTCTGCTTGGTTCCCTCTCAGCGTTTGTGACTTGACTGAGTTCACCATCCCCAGTCTCAGGGGGAACAGGGGGAAGTGACTCAGTGACTCCCCCAATAGCAGTGAAATCCCTACACGTGAGATAGGGCGAGACCATCATTCTAGTCCCTCCCATGCCTGAGAACTTCTTCACCTGCCTCAGTATAAGATGGCTGGGCAGCCCCTCATGCTACACAGTCATAGGGATCCCTGCCTCTCCCCAGAAGGCACCACCACTGCTGCCCACTTCTGGAAGGCCTCATACCCCTGAGATCCGGGGGCCCCATGATGTGCATCCTGGGTCTGGTCTTCCCTGTCCAACAGAAAAGCAAGTGTGACCTCTGCTCGGTAGAAGCCCCCAGCCCAGCACCTCAAGGTGGCATTCCCATTAGAACTTGGGTGACGGGTCACAAGTGCTGTGACTGCTCTGAGGAAAGTCAGAAGTCTACAGCATAATGAGCCATAGACAGTAGGATTCTCGTGGGTGGAGAAAATTAAAGAGAATGCCAGCTCTCAGCTTCCTGGCCAGAGGTCTAGCAGCAAGCAGTTCGAGGACTCTTTGATCCTGAGCTGCGGTTTGCGCAGCTGGCCAGGTCTGTAGGTCCTGACTCTTCTCCGTGGTAGGTAGACTGAAAGTGTCCCCCGACGAAGCTCCCGTCCAGAGCCACCACACAGCCGCGCAGCATCTGCAGGTGCTGGGCCCAGGCCCTGGACCTGTCCTGGGGTCCGCTGAGGCAGGACATGGGAGGGAAGGGCGGTGGCCCCGCTGCTCCCACCTCGCCCCGCCCACTTCAGCTCCTGCCTCCCTCCGTGATTGGTCACAGCAGAAGTCAATCACCGTCTAGACTGAGGGACAAACCTGGAGTAAAATGTCACTTGTAAAATGTGGCTCCTCCCCCCGAGAGGGGTCAGCTGAGGCCCCGCCCCCACGCCTGGGAGTCCCAGGCCTGTCAGTGTCTGGTTGGGGGACGCTCGCGCCCGGAGCCTGACGTCACTCACCGGCTGATCCTGGTGCTGGTGGCAGTCCAGGCATCTTAGGCCAATCAGTAGCACATTCCCCGCGATCTTCGAGAACTTTCCTCAGAGCGCTCACGGTCCTCTCCCATCTTCTCCACCCGGGGCTTCCAGCTCTGATCCTCGCTGAGGCTGTGGAAGCGCAGGAACCGCGTGTCCCCCACGAAGGCGCCGCTGAGGAGCCCAGGGCGCGTGCGGTGGAGGCGGAGCCCGGCAGCCTCCAAGCTCCCGGGAGTGCGGCACTGGGGCCCCGGAACCAGGGTATTGGGGCCCGGAGAGGCGCTGGCAGCCTGGGACCCCACCCCGCTTCCCTTCGGTACCCACTCGACTCCAGTCTCCGGGACGCGCTCGCGCCGCCCCCCGGGCTCCCTCCCACGTCCCGCTCCGCCCCGGAGCCGCTCACCTGGGAGCTTCTTACCGTGTCCCCGGGAGGAGACAGGGACCGGAGGAGGGGAGCGCGTGCGGGGGGCGGAGCCTGGAGAAATGACCTGAGGAGTCTGCAGACCCCAGCCCAGGACACAGGCGCCGCGGGAGGAGCTGCTGAGCCCTGCCGGCCGCCCCTTCCCTCCTGCCTGCCCAGCCCAGTTCATCCTGCTGCCCTCCTCACCAGCCCAGGACTCCCCAAGATCAGGGCCCACAGAGGAGCAGGAGGGGGTTCCGGGACGCGGCATCCTGCTTCTCTGGGTGTCTTAGAGTCCAGGGAGGATCCTGGAGATATTAATGAAGCCCATTCTCCACTCACTCTGATGGCTTCTCTAGAACCCGGGAACCCGGTGGAAACCAGATAGGACGCCCTCATGAGTCCTGGGGGAAAAACAAGAGCAAAGGGTGAGAGGTGGCCATGAGGTCAGGGAAACTCCTGGAGAATTCTCAGAAGAGGAAATCCTTCAGAACTGGGCCCTTGGCTAATTTTGTCATCCCTGCTCTGTCACCTGTCCCAGAGCTAAAGACACTCAGATTTAAGCCAGAGACTTCGGATATTTTCCTTGATAGCAACATAACTTTGGCACCCTTCTGTCCTGGAAAGGGATCCCCAGAGCCATCAGAGTGACCCACTCTGCCCACTCTTCTTCTCTCTCTCCAATCTCTCTTCTGGGAGCTGGACTCTCCACCCACCCTCATGGCCCTGGGGCAGGATTGCCTGCTTGCAAATCCAGCTCCTCCGTAACCTGTGGGTGACCTTGATCCCTATTCCGTCATTCGAAAAGGGGAAAATTATCAGTCACACCCCACGGATGTGTTGTGAGAATTAAATGGGTTAGAATTTTTTAAGTGCTAAGGACACTGATTAACACATAGGGCAATGACAGTGCATGACATTATCACTGTTTCTATTTCCTCAGTCCGTTTTGCCTGAGCCTCTTCTCCTCCCTTTGTGTTCCCGAGAAACGTCTCTCTGTTGGAAGTTTATGTGTGCAGGAGACCTCCACCTGGGAAGTGCTGGCCTGTGGTTGGAGATTCCTTTTATAAAAGGAAACAATTGTTGGCGAATCGACACCTAGTGAGCAACTTATAGTCCAGTACTTGTAAGAAAGGACCACATGCCTGGAATTAACATTTTAATAAGAACACTTCCCACACATCATAACTCTAATGTCATTTGTGAGGAGATGACTATAATTTTTTTTATGTAGAATGTTACCCTACTTTCTTTGAGAGAGTTTTGCAACACATTTCAAATCTCTGCTTCTCATCTCACACTATCTGGCTCATGTCATGAGTGAAGGTGATGAGAAGTGTCTTCGTACTCTGCTCCCAGGTTTTTCTATCAAAGCCATAGTCATATATTACACATAAAGATTGTTTTCTTACAAGTTACCATTTATTAATACATGCATTATAATTATAGAATATAGATAGACATTATTAAGCTGCTTAAATGGCCACTGCTGGTGTCTATGCATTTTCTCTCTTGGCATATGACATTAACATATAAAATTGTACACTGTTTTTAGTTTCTAGCAATTGCTGATTATGTCATTTGGACCACTCCTTCCATTGAGTACAACTGAAAAAGTGGTAGGAAGATACATACTTGAAAAGTCTGGTTGAATTTATAGATGAGCTAAGAAAGCAGTGAAGATTTGCCAGGCCAGGAACCAGGAAGAGGCAGAAATCCAGAAGAGCACCTTGAGCTGTGGGGTTGCTTTTGTGGAGCAGATGCAGTGACACCTGTCTCCCAGGCCAGAAGCCGACTTTTGGGATTCAGAATTAAAGTGTCCTAATATTTAGATTGTCTCTTAGTCTCTCTAGAATGCATTACCCATTTGGTCAGGGCTAAGATGCTCACACTCATTCACTGGAGGATCCAAGTTTAGGATTTGGCTGTCTCTGGGAAATTTGATGCTAGAGAAAGCCCAACATGTGTAGATAAATGGTGTAGAGGACACCAGCCTCCCTTCCATGGAGCTCTGCCCAGTGGTCTCCCCTCACTTCCAGTCAGAGACAACATGGCCATTTCACTAAGTTTCTGAGGACACTGCTGTCATAAGAAAGAGAACACCGGGAGGTACCTCAGACAGAATTCTGGGCAGGCATATTTGCGTCTCTGTCCTTCCCCTTCATCTCAACCAGAGAGCATTTGTGGATGCCTAAGAACAAAAGACTTTAAATATCAGAGGTGAATCTAGGACCACTGATCCATTGTGGTCAGAAGGCTGAACTCATATGACCCAGCAGTAATGAAATCTATGAGGCCTTGGTCACCCCAAAGCTCTCCCCCATTGGGAGCTGCCTCTCACTGCCATCAGGGACCCCAGGAGCTGGACATGGCATTCTTTGTCATTTCTGATGAGGAACTGGAGAAATCCCAGAACATATAAACCTTGATCAAACTGGGGCCAGAAAACAGTCAAGCAAAACTCTGCAATGACTCAGAGACACCTACGTGTAAAATTAAATCTCAAAATTCAGAGCATCAGGCTCAGTAGTAGCTTCTTTCTGCTGTTACTGTATTTGCACTGTGACAGCTGGGGCTTGATGGAAAGAGAAATAGTTACATGTGCAGAAAAACATATGTAAAAACACTGGGATATGATCCAAGGTGTGGGGAGGCAGGTGGGCTTCGGTTGCTCCATGGTAGACAGTGGGGATTTCTGTCATGTTGGTTCTGATTCCCCAAGTGCAGAAGATAAACCTTCCTGCTTTCAGTTGAGTGACTGAGAATAGAAGCCAGAATTAAGAGAATCATTGGCAGCCACTCTCTCTCTCTCCATCCTGCAGCCCAGCAAATCTAGGACAAGGGCTGGGAGCGCTGGTACTTTATTCTTACTGTGAAGTCTCCTTCTCTGGCTCAGAAAAGAAACGCATGTAAGAGAAACCAAAGGCTACAAGTCTCATGACACCCAAAAAGCTGGACTAGAGACCTGAAGAGTCATGTGCCTGTCATTGCTCCACCACTCAGGTGCTGCGTGACCTCAGAAGAAACTCTCTACTCCTAGTGCCTCTCTGATTCATCTGCGAGTTGTGGATTAACACATCCTTTCCATTGTACCAACCTTACTGAAATGCAAGGAGGACCAAGTGATCAACTAAGAGGAAAAAAGCGAAGTTGTGACATTCATTCCTAGAAAAGACTTTTTTTTTTTTTTTTTTTTGAGACAGAGTTTCGCTCTTGTTACCCAGGCTGGAGTGCAATGGCGCGATCTCGGCTCACCGCAACCTCCGCCTCCTGGGTTCAGGCAATTCTCCTGCCTCAGCCTCCTGAGTAGCTGGGATTACAGGCACGCACCACCATGCCCAGCTAATTTTTTGTATTTTTAGTAGAGTCGGGGTTTCACCATGTTGACCAGGATGGTCTCGATCTCTTGACCTCGTGATCCACCCGCTTCTGCCTCCCAAAGTGCTGGGATTACAGGCGTGAGCCACCGCGCCCAGCCAAAGACTTTTAAGGAAAATACATCTTAAAGGATTTGGAGAACTGCACAGCCCCATGTCTTGGTGTCTGGGATTACCCAGATTTAGGAAGAGTTCACTTTCTGGGAAAAACTAAATATTGATTACCTTTCTTTATTGTTGTTATTGCAAGACCAAAATTTCAGAAAACTAAGAGAAAGCATAAAGCCAAAGGTATATACTCTCTTTTGAGATTATATATATTATCCTTTTTTTTTTTTTTTTTTTTTTTTTTTTTTTTTTTTTTTTTAAAGAAGAGGAAGAAAGAGAAAGAGGAAGAGGGAGAGAGGATGGGGTATTGCTTTATTGCCCGGGCTAGAATGCAGTCTAAATATGGGTATGCCTATAATTGTCCTTAATAATGGAGACTTGAAAGAAAATGAGGGAAGAGAATAGCAAACAAGGAGCCAACCAAGATTTCTTTTAAACTTCTAAGTTGATATGATGTGGTACTGATAAGAGTGTATATTTTGTATATTTAAAATGGAGAGTTCTATAAATATTAATTACATTTATTTGTTCCAGATCTGAGTTCAAGTCCTGAATATCGTTAATTTTCTGTCTCATTGATGTGTCTAATATTAATGTTGAAGTCTCCCAATATTATTATGTGGGAGTCTAAGTCTCTTTATAAGTCTCGTATGTCTGCATATTCCTGTATTGGGTGCGTATATATTTAGGATCTTTAGCTCTTCTTGTTGTTGCATTGATCCTTTTATCATTATATAATGTCCTTCTTTGCTTCTTTTGATCTTTGTTGCTTAATTGTAACTTCTGCTTTTTATTTATTTATTTTAGCTCTCTGTTTGGTTGGTAAATCTTTCTCCATCCCTTGTTTGGAGTCTTTGTGTATCCTTGAATGTGAGATGGATCTGGATGCAGCATACTGATGGGTTTTAGTTTTTTATTCAAATTGCCTGTCTTTGGATTGGGGGATTTAGTCAATTTAAATTTAGAATTAATAATAATATATGTGAGTTTAATACTGCCATTAGCTGGCTATTTTGTCCATTAGTTGATGTAAATTCTTCATTATATTGATGCTCTTTTTGATAATTTTTTTAGAAAGGCTGATACTGTTTGTTCCTTTCATATGTGTAGTGGTTCTTTCAGAAGCTCTTGTAAAGCAGGCCTAGTGGTGATGAAATCTCTGAGTGCTTGCTTATTCACAAAAAACTTTATTTTTCCTTCATTTGTGAAGCTTAGTTTGGCTGGATGTGAAATTCTGGGTTGAAAGTTCTTTTCTTTAAGGATGTTGAATATTGGCCCCCACTCTCTTCTGGCTTGTAGGGTTTCTGCTGAGAGATCTGCTGTAAGTCTGATAGGCTTCCCTTTGTGGGTAACCTGACCTTTCTCTCTGGCTGCCCTTAGTATTTTCTCCTTCATTTCAACCCTGGTGAATCTGACGATTATGTGCCTTGGAGTTGCTCTTCTTGAGGAATATCTCTGTGGTGTTCTCTGTATTACCTGGAGTTGAATATTATCCTGCCTTACTAGGCTGGGAAAATTTTCCTGAATAATGTCCTGAAGCGTATTTTCCAGCTTGGATTCATTCTCTTCATCACATTCAGGTACACCTATCAAGCGTAGATTAGGTCTTTTCACATAGTCCCATATTTCTTGGAGACTTTGCTCGTTCCTTTTTATCCTTTTTTCTCTAATCTTGTCTTCTTGTTTTATTTCATTGAGTTGGTCTTCGACCTCTGATATCCTTTCTTCTGCTTGATCAATTCGGCTGTTAAAACTTGTGCATACTTCACGAAGTTCTCCTATTGTGTTTTTCAGCTCCATCAATTCACTTATATTCCTCTCTAAATTGTGTATTCTTGTTAACATTTCATCGAATCTTTTTTCAAAGTTCTTAGTTGCTTTAGATTGGGTTAAAACAAGTTCTTTTAATTCGCAGAAGTTTCTCATTATCCACATTTTGAAGCCTGCTTCTGTAATTGGAACACACTCGTTCTCCATCAAGCCTTGTTCCGTTGCTGATGAGGAACTGTGATCCCCCGCTGAGGGAGAGGCGTTCTGGTCTTGGGCATTCTCAGCCTTTTTTGGCCGTTTTCCTCCCTTCGTTATAAATTTATCCATCTGTGCTCTTTGAATTCACCGTCTTTGTAATTAGGTTTCTGAGTGGACGTCCAACTTACTGATTCTCAGCGCCGAAATCTGAGCAACCCACTGCACCGACCAAATCAGCGGCGTTAAGATTGATGGTGCTTTTCCGACTCTGCACCAAGAACCGTCGCTCCCAGGCGCCGGCAAAACCGCCTCGCCGGTCACAAGAGTCGCGCTGGCGACCCGTGGGGCTCCTCCGCTGGGAATCTCCTAGTGCGTGAGCAACAAGAATTCATGTGAAGGTGTGGCGTCCTCTCATTCTTTGCGCTTTCAGTGGGAGCTACAATCCCGAGCTGTTAGTGATCAGCCATCTTGGATCTCGAGACATATTATCCTTTTTCAATTGACTCACTATATGCTTTGGAATCCCAGGTTCATCCATATGACAGTGTAAAAATGTAATATTTCTGTTTTAATTTGCTAGAGCTACAATTACAAAGTACCACAGGCTGGGTGATTTAAACAATGAATGTTTATTTTCCTACAATTCTGGAGGCTACAGGTGCAAGATCAAGGTGCTGCAGCGTTGATTTGTTCTGCGGTCTCACTCCTTGGCTTGTAGATGGCCACTTATTCTTCTGTCTTCTCAACACAGGACTTCAACCTGTGGATTTTGGTGATGGAGGAACACAATTCATCTCGTAACAGTCTGGATCATCCTTGGCAATAAATATTCTAGAAAATAAAAGAGAGTATATCCCTTTGGCTTCTTGCTTTCTCTTAGTTTTCTGAAATTTTGTCTTGCAATAAGAACAAAAAAGAAAGGGAACCAAAGTTTAGTTTTTCCCAGAAAGTGAACTCTCCCTAAGTCTGGGTAATCCCAGACACCAAGACATGGGCTGTGTAGTTCTCCAAACTCCTGCTTCCCCCAGTGATGCTGTTTCTGCCTTTTTAAATGGGAAGAACATTCTGTCTCAGGAGAGCAACTCCTTCTGATGCTGCATGGGCTTCATTCTCCTGAAATTTACAGACGATAAAAGTTAACCTTAATAAAAAGTGAATATTTGCCAAATTTTATCATGCTCATAATTTTCGTATTTTCTCACTCACAAGTGGGAGCTAAGCTGTGAGGATGTAAAGGCATAAGAATGACACAATGGACTTTGGGGACTTGGGAGGAAGGACTGAAAGTGGGTGAGGAATAAAAGACTGCAAATTGGATGTAGTGTATACTGCTCAGGTGATGGGTGCACCGAAATCTCACAAATCACTGCTAAAGAACTTACTCATGTAACCAAACACAACCTGTTCCCCAATAATCTGTGGAAATAAAAATACTAATATTAATAATAATATTAATTAAATCAGGCAAATCTTGAGAGTTATCAACATTAACTGTAATGCAGACATACAACTTATTCCATCTGGGTTTACTAGTCAAGTAAACATATTATCTTTATATATGCTCAAGATTATTAATTCAACCTAACAACAGAATACATGATGAAAATAAATTGCTTGACACATGACAACCATTGCAATAAAAAAAACAAAAACATTGGAAACAACTTTTGTATTCTTTACTTCTGTGATTTTTTAAATACTTGCCTGATTTATCTACAAGGAAAATAAGATGATTACTAGCTTCGTTTAATGTCTCATAAAATTTTTACAAACAGTTAAAACATAATTGTTAAAAGCAAGTAAGTCAAGTAAGGTGATACAAATGTTTATAAATGGAAAAAATAAAATAAATAAAATAAAATGCCCTATATTGTGTTGAGATATTTTACAAATATTTTTAAAATTTGTGCATAATATTTGTACATATTTATGGGGTAGATGTGATATTGTGATACATCCAGAGAATGTGCAATAAGATAGGACATTTAGACTATCCATCACCTCAAGCATTTGTCATTTCTTTGTGCTGGGAACATTTGAAATCCATTCTTCTAGCTATTTTGAAATGTACATTTTTGTTAACTGTAGCTGGCCTACTGTGCTATTGAACATTAGAACTAA